>NW_011494752.1:15785950-15786538 GCF_000754665.1 Bison bison bison
CCTGCCTCTTGAGAAATCTGTATGCTGGTCAGGAAGCAACAGTTAGAACTGTACATGGAACAACAGACTGGTTCCAAATAAGAAAAGGAGTACGTCAAGGCTGTATATTGTCGCCCTGTCTATTTAACTTATATGCAGAGCACATCATGAAAAATGCTGGACTGGAAAAAACACAAGCTGGAATCAAGATTGCCGGGAGAAATATCAATAACCTCAGATATGCAGATGACACCACCCTTATGGCAGAAAGTGAAGAGGAACTCAAAAGCCTCTTGATGAAAGTGAAAGTGGAGAGTGAAAAAGTTGGCTTAAAGCTCAACATTCAGAAAACGAAGATCATGGCATCTGGTCCCATCACTTCATGGGAAATAGATGGGGAAACAGTGGAAACAGTGTCAGACTTTATTTTTCTGGGCTCCAAAATCACTGCAGATGATGACTGCAGCCATGAAATTAAAAGACGCTTACTCCTTGGAAGGGAAGTTATGACCAACCTAGACAGCATATTGAAAAACAGAGACATTACTTTGCCAACAAAGGTTCGTCTAGTCGAGGCTATGGTTTTTCCTGTGGTCATGTATGGATGTG
>NW_011494752.1:15786638-15801862 GCF_000754665.1 Bison bison bison
AGACAGCTTTTGAACTGTGGTGTTGGAGAAGACTCTTGAGAGTCCCTTGGACTGCAAGGAGATCCAACTAGTCCATTATGAAGGAGATCAGCCCTGGGATTTCTTTGGAAGGAATGATGCTAAAGCTGAAACTCCAGTACTTTGGCCACCTCATGCGACGAGTTGACTCATTGGAAAAGACTCTGATGCTGGGAGGGATTGGGGGCAAGAGGAGAAGGGGACCACAGAGGATGAGATGGCTGGATGGCATCACTGACTCGATGGACGTGAGTCTGAGTGAACTCCGGGACTTGGTGATGGACAGGGAGGCCTGGCGAGCTGCAATTCATGGGGTTGCGAAGAGTCGGACACGACTGAGCAACTGATCTCATCTGATTTGATCTGATCCCAAAAGAATAGGTTTTTTTGTCTTTTTCAAGGTGAAAAAGCCAAGGTAAGTATTTCATGAAACAAAATGAAGACATGAAAGAAAGGAATCTGAGATGGATTGGAATCCACCTTTATTGGGGAAATAAATGGAAGGAAAGGGGGAGCCTGTGTATCTGAGCCACCATGTGGGTGAAGGCACAGTCCAAAGTTAGGAAGCGGGCGCCCTCTTGTGGTATCCTGGCAATACTGCCTTCTACCTGAATGATGGCAGTTGCAGCTGCACCCTTAAGAAGCACAACCTGTTCACTGTCACTTATTAATTTAACAAATATTTAGTGTTCACCAACTATGTTTTAAGCACTCTAGACACACAACTGAACATAAAAGACAAATACCTCTGCCCTTGAGGAGCTTATTTTCCCACATGGAACAGCAGATAATGAACCAAAAACACAGCAAATAGTTATCTAGTAGGTTAAAGATGGCAGTGCCATGGAAAAAGAGAATAAGTTGAGGAAGACTAAGGGAGACTGGAAGTGCTTAAGGGTAGCTGGAACTATTAAGACAGTCAAGGAAATCTCAGTGAGGTGAGATTTGAATCAAGCCTTAAAGGAGGAGAGGGAGGGGCACAGTGTATACCTGTGGGAACAATTTTCTGGCAGAAGGAACAGCTGGTGTGAAGGCCCTGGGGTGAGACATGCCTGCGACAGTGAGAAGCCTGTGCCGCTGGAGTGGGGAGAAGGCAAAGGGGCTGAGGGTGTTTGGAAGGGAGAGAGTGTAACAGTGACCACGGAATCCAGGATGGGGAAGGAGTGGCCTGAGAGTCAGTGCAAGAGTGGCCAGATCATGCCAATCAGTGGGTCACAGGGAAGGGGCTCAAAGCCCCACCTGTAATGCGGGCAAGCCACTCCTCATGGCCCCCGGGAGCTTGTCTGTCATACACCTGCTCCTGGCAGCTTTCCTCCGCTCACTTGCTGGATCCTGGGCTTACCCTCTGCATCTGGGGTCCATTCCCGACCTTGTCCACCCCACACTCAGATATACTCTACCCAACTCACCACGCCCCCGCGTAGAAAGAAGTTGTATTCATCCATGTTGAGTTTCCCAGAAGTCTCCAGAATTTTGGCACACATCTGAAAACTGAATAGCAGCTTGTGGCGCTCGAAAAGCGTGCGGCAGGTGTACCTGGGAGGGGCAGGGGGTGGGGGTTTGGGAGGCACGATACTCAGCATCGAGGCTTCCTGAGTGAAGACCCGACAATCACAGAGCCCTGCCTATAGGGAGGACCTTCATCAACCTCTAATCCAAACCTCCTGTAAACAGCCTAGCCTTCAGGGCTCTAGAGAGAGGATGTGATTCTCCCAGAATTTCCTCAACACTGACTGGACCCCGGCTATGTGCCAGGTACACTGCCAGGTCCTGAAGACACAAAGGTGAATGAATACAGTCTCTGTCCTGCTGTCCTGGAGGAAGTCAGGCAGAGTGGGGAGGACAAATGAGGGACCATATGAGAGGACATAAGAGGTTACCGTGTGACAAGATGAATCCTATACATGAGTGGCAGCACTCTCCTGCCTGGACCGGAGCCGGAGGTGCAGCAGAGTTACCGTGATGTGGCAGAGAGGAGAGGGGAGGATGCCAGGGAGAGCTCAGATACAGGCCAAGGAGGCAGTGGTGGTGAGAAAACCATGGTGTGCAGGGCTTCAGCGATGCTCAGGGTCCAGTGTAAGGAGGGGGAAGGTGAGGCTGCAGGGCAGGTGGCAGCCAAGGTATGGAGGACTTTATGGCTATTGGACACAAAACTACCACCACAGAATGGAAGCTGGGGCTGGGGTGGCACGGCCAGATTCGTGTGTTTGAAAGGCTCACGTTGCTGACCGCAGGACAGATTGGAGAGGGACAGAGCTGGAGGCAGAAGGACCTGTTGGGAACCCGCGGGGGAATTCAGAAAGAAAGATCACGGTGACTTCAATTGAAGTGAGTCATGGCAGTGGACAGACTTGGGTGGGAAGGGGGAACGGTGTGCAGAAAGAATCATGAGCAAAACCTGTGGACTGATCTGAGAGGTGAAGGGCAGTGAAGAGCCAGGAATCTCTCCCAGTTCAGGTGCCTGGGAGGTGGCTGTTGGTGCCACTCAGGGGTGCAGCCCCTGAAGAAAGAGGGGAGACGAGTTGGATGTGAAACAGGTTGACCTTGAGGGGTCTGTGGGATGTCCAGGCGGGGGGTTAGGAACCTCACTACTCAAAGTCAGAACCACAGACCACGAGCAGCAGCTTCACCTGGGAGCTTGTTAGAAATGCAGGCTCCCAGGTCCCAGCCCAGACCTACTGAGTCGGAGTCTACATTAACCTGCGTCGTGGACACATTAACCTTTTGAGAAGTGCTGGCACAGGGGTAGGTCCTCCACACAAGGCTTAATGCTCAAGGGAGACACTGGGACTGGGACTGGTCAGCCCATGGTGATGGTCAGCCAAAGGGTGGACACTGTCCAGGGGAGGTGTTTGGTGAGAAGAGCAGGGGACCAGGGGCGGTGGCAGGAGCAGCTCCAAAGCACAAAACCAGAGGGGATGGTGGGCACAGAGCCACTGGGCCTCACACCGGGCGCGCGCGGGACGCGGTGAGGCGCCCAGACCTGTAGACAGCGTAGGTGTGGTACTCGTTCAGGTAGTCGATGCGGTCCTCCAGCTTGTTGCTGCGATGGCTCTTGTCGATGCTGAGGATAAAGAGGCTGATGTAGGCGTCCAGGGAGAACTGGTACATCGGGTCGATGCGGCCCATATCGTTGAGCACGAAGAACAGCACAGAGGCCCGCTGGGCGCAGGGGCGGTAAGCCTGTGGAGGGGGCGGAGTCAGGGTCGGAGGGGCGGGGGCTCGGAGAGGGGGCGGGGCCGGAGGTCGCTGTGGTTCACCTCTCGGGCCAGGTCGATGTTGATCTCCGTGGTTTCGCTGGTCTCTAGCTGTTCGGTCACCTCGGTGGCGGTTATCTTGGAGGTCCGCAGGGTGTTCACCAGCTGCACGTCGTCTAGCAAGGAGCCCGTGGCCTCGTTCAGCAGCCTGGAGAAAAGGCAAAAGGAGCGTGGATAAAGGGGCTTCAGCGGGTGTTGAGCCTGGCCGGGAGCAGGGGATGGGCGACCCCTCATCAGCGCCCCCCTCCCTGCCCCCGGGACTGTAGTCAAGCCTTCGAGCAGACCCCGCGGGCTGTGGGCTGGGGGAGGCAGGGTCTCACCGAAGGATCTCGTCCTCCAGCTCCTTGAGCTTCCTTTTGCCAGCGGCGATATTGATGACCAGGGAGTCCTTCTGCTCCTCCAGCTCCGGCCGCTCCTTCCGGACCACAATGCCCAGCAGCTGGGCCTCCAGGCCCTGAGATGGCCAGGACCCGTGGTGAGAACCCCACTCTGGTGACCTTTACCCTTTACATCCCTTTACACCTCTCAAGCCCCACATCCCCAGCTGCCGACACAATCTCAGCCTTTTCTCAGTCCTGGCCAATTCTACAGCCCTCTGGATTCACCCTGGTTCAGTCTAGGCATCGGCCCCCACCCACCTGTTCTTTGACAGCGAAGTTGACAATGGTGGTCTTGGCTGAGGTCTCTGGGCTGTAGTGGGGGTTGGAGAGCTTGGTGGTGATGTAGAAACGGAAGTTGGGATTGTATTCCACCTCCTTATCTCCAATACGCATCAGCAACCGACCACCTGCACTGACAGGAGGGTCAAGGGCAGGGACTCCACAGGACCAAGTGTGGGTCAGGGCTGACCCATTGTTCCCCAACTGGAATCCAGTAGCAGGGACTCAGCCTGCCTACGGCCCCAACCCAGGTGTGTCTGAATACAGGGACAAGGTAGTAGAAGACACAGCCAAAGACCTAGCGCTTTCCTGCCATGGGTCCGACCTCGCTGGTCTCAGCCCAACCCCACCATAAGCCTGGGCCCTGACCAATTCGAGCTACAGATTTGTTGAGCACAGGGTTGAGTGTGGGATCCAGATATTCCTGCACATTCTGGAGCAGAACTGGATATCCAAACTGGATGGCGTTTTCTAGGATTCGGAGATAATCGTTCATCTGCAGGTCGATGATCTGTAGGCCCTGGAAAGCAAGGGAAGCTATGGAAGAAATGCTGAGGGATACAAGATGGGTAATAGCCAAAAGGGTAGGATCTGAGAAAGAGTCAGACTTGGGAAGAGAATCTAAGGGGACGAATCAGCCCTCCCCCATCTCCAGCCCTGTACCTGATTTCCTTCCATGTTCTTGATCCATTTCAGGGCCTGGGCCTGCGGATCGATCATCAGTGCCCACCTGAAGGAGGAAGTGTGAGTCAGAAGATAGGCTTAGCCTTCACTTGGGCCTGTGCTCCCAGCAACATCCTCACCTGTTGCCACGGGTGACAATGATGCCGTTCTCAGTGGAGAAGGCATCCGAGGGCAGCCCTTGAATGTTCCAATCCCGAACTTTGGTAGGATTGGACAGGAAGTTGTCGAATGTGAAGCGGGGTGAGCAAGGAACCTGCAGCTCTGAAATCTGGATGGAAGAAGCCTGGAGCTTCAGCCTGGATATGAGAGCCCAGCACCCCTGCCCCTTCCCAACATCTGTTACTCCCAGAGGCTGTGATCTTAGAGCCCAGGAACTCATGCATCACACCCAAGCCCTGCCTTACCTTCCTGATCCAGATTTGGTTGACTATCTCATCCCGGTAGTTGGTCAGGAAGGGCCCCATATAGGACAGGAAGGCAGCTGCCAGGAGACAGTCTCCCACCAGGTAGCCCAGATCCTCCTCCAGGCCCTGGAGGACAGCAGGGGAGGTAGGTATAAGTCTTCCTGGGCCCCAGTACTGGAGGCACATGGACAAGTCTGAAGGCACTCCCCCCTCTGGACACTGTCCAGATCAGAGGGAGTCTTTCCTTCTCCTAAATCCTTGTGCCCCAAGAATTCAACCCTACCCTCACAACTTTTGAGTTCCCCATGTTTTATTTTTTTCATATTTTGGCCGTTCCATGTGACTTGCAGGATCTCAGTTCCCTGACCAGGGATCAAATCCAGGTCATGGCAGTGGTAGTGCCAAACCCTAACCACTAGACCATGAGGGGACTTCCTTGAGTTCCCCAACTTTAACAGCAATGTTTATTTCTTCTCTCTTTCTTTTCTTGGTCGTGCCACATGGCTTGTGGAATCCTAGATCCCAGGCCCTCAGCAGTGAGAGCATGGAGTCTTAATCACTGGACCACCAGGGAATTCAGCAGTGTTAGTTTGTGATAAGGCCTAACCCTCTTGTGAAGCCAGGAGCTCACTGAGATCAGAGATGAGATGCCCCAGGTTGGCTTCAGTCAGGTCAGTGGGCTCTATCAGGGTCCTCGTGAGTGTTTTCCAGCCCCACCTACACAAGGGGGCAGATCCCTCCTGGCACAAAAGCCTCTCCTCCCACTATTCTCACCAAATGGGAGAGGAAGAATGCCCACGCCCCATTCTTGGGTGTCCCTACACCCAAGCATCGCCATCATTTCCCCTCCTGTCCCTCCACCTAAATGGGCTGGGAGCTGGTCGCAGTGGTGGGCAACAGCTAGGAGAGCCAGGGGGCGCAGCTGGCCTCACCTTTACTGTCTCCTCCCATCGGGCCTTCTCGCCAGCCAGCCCGGACACCAGCATCCCAGCACGCTCCAGCTTCATCTCCATCTCCTCAGACCTCTTGCGAAGCTCCTCCTTCTGTGCCAGCTTCTCATCATACTGTTTCTTCAGCATCTCCAGTTTCTCAGCCACCTGGGAGGGATCAGAGTATGGGGATCTAACACAGGCTGGAGGCCAGACGATTCTGGCTTCGGATTACCCATCTGCTATGTTGTGGCTCTATGACCTCTGGGAAAAATGATCTCTTGGCGCCTCAGTTTCCTCAGGTACAAAAAATTAACACCTCCCCTGCAGGGTTGTTGTGAAGGAAAAAACAATATCAAATATATGTGATCAGGTGAGTTTTCTTTCCTGAGCCTCCACCACTCCACCACTCCTGCCTTGAGCCTGGAAACTGCTTGGTCATGGACTCAAGGCTGAGGAAGAGATGGGCCTCTTGTAGCACAGGGATAAACCACACAGGATGTTTTGACAAGAGAGGACCAGATAGCACAAAAATAACCGCCATTCCATGTTGTTGAGAGAGTGACTCCTGAGTTCTCATCACAAGGAAATTTTCGTTTTTTCCCAACTATTGAGGTTGACTTCCAAGAACTTGGGAATGAGATAAGTAGCTCTCCAAGGAATTATCATTATTATTTTTGCCTGTGCCAGGAGGCACGTGGGGGTCTTAGTTTCCCAACCGGGAATTGAACCCATGGCCCTGCAGTGGAAATGTGGAGCCCTAATTATTGGACCACCAGAGAATTCCCTCCAGGGAACATTTTTTAAAGCAAAGTGGAGATTCAAAATGTCACCCTTGAGTGACTTGAGCATCTAAAGAAAGAAGGTGTCGCTCAGGGATCAGATAGGCCACTCAGAGGCTAGGGGCCCACAGGGAAAGGGTGCTCTGGCCCTCACACACACGTGCTGGGTTATCTGGCAGGCTCTACTGCATGGCACTTGTCATCAGGTTCACGCAACCACCTCCATGCACTGAGCCCACACTCATCAGCAACCTCTGATTGTAATTTGGCTTCCCATGGAGACTGGGCTCTGGGGAGGCAGCCAACCTACGTGATAGATCTATATTTCATTATTTATTTTGCATGTTTTCACTGTTTTGATTTTCTACACAAGAAATATATGCACAGGGTTAAAGACCTAAATAATAAAATAAAAGAGGTTATAAGGAAAAGCAATGGTCCTCTAGCCCACTTTCCTACTTAGTTCCATTCTTCAGTAGCAAATTATTTTTTAACCATGTCTCTTTTTATTTCTTCAAGTAATTATCTCCCTATCTCTGACTATTATGCTTATGCAGCTACTGGATGTATGTGTGTGTGTGTGTGTGTATATATATATATATATATTTATATTTATATACAGCTTTAAATTTTTGGAGCTTTAATCTTTTTAATTAAAAATAATTATGAGAAATTTCAAACCTAAGAAAAAGACTAATATAAGCAATACCTACACACCCATCACCCAGATTTAACAGTTGTTAACATTTTGCTGTATTTACGCCATCTACTTGTTTTTCCCCAAAGTATTTTAAAGAATGTTGCAAACTCATGACATTTCAACTTTAAATACCTCATAATGCATTGCTTTTTAGAAAAGGACATAGTCATAACACCATCATCCCACCTAACATCTTTAACTTTTTTTGAAAATAACTTGTCCCATTTGTATTTTTTTTTTTTGAATGGTGAATATGTTTCACACAAATCAACATTCCAAAGGAAGAAAAGTGTGCTGGGGTTTGTCCTCCTCCTACTCCTGACCCCAGCTCCCAGCCCCAGCCTGAGAGGGAGCCACTGTCAGCAGTTTCTAGTGTAACTTTCCAGACCAAGTCCATCAACAGTAAAGAAAATGTGAGCATCATGAGGGGAGCGCCACGTTCGCCACTGAATCAGACCCAGGTAGTGCCCAGCACTCAATAAATATTTCTTGAATGGATGATTTTTTTTCAAAAAGATAAATGGTAACATTCAGTATCACTGTTTCATACTTTACTATTTTTCACCTGTCTTCAAATCCATTCTTGTCAAGCTGTCTCACTGTTTTTAACAGCTGCTAATTTTGTGTATGATGGAATCACAATTTATATGACAAGTTTCCTACTGATGGCCATTTGTGTCTTCCCAACGTTTTCTATAATTAACAAAGCTGTAATGAGTACCCTTGTACTTGCATGAGCACATCTTGACGCTGCTAGTCCTTTTCTATTTTAATTGTGTTTACTTTGTGAATAGGTAACTTAAAATTCAAGAGGCATGAAAGCATGAAAATCTTCCTCCCAACCCTCTGCTCCATCTACCCAGCTTCCTTCTTGAGGCAGCCAATGTGACCTGTTTCCAGTTCATCCTCTACGGATACTACAAGTATATTTTATACAGCTGTTTCCTGCTTTATCAACGTTAGACTATTTCTATGGACTTAATGCTATGATAGATGAAGATCTGATTCCCTTATACCAACACACCTCATCCCTTTCTCTCTACATCTAGTAGTTTTTTCTTTTTTTCCCCAAATATCACAATGTTTATTGATAGATACAAGTTATAAAATCAGGACATGAACATGATTGGATAAATTAAGTGGACTTCATTTCAATACTATAATAAGAGGGACCAATTAAAAATCTCACTATTTGTTTCACACCCACAAAGACCACTTCAAGGGCATTTAGAATCTCTCAAGGGCTTCCCAGGTGGCGCTAGTGGTAAAGAACACACCTGCCAATGCAGGAGACATAAAGAAGCAGGTTCGATCCCTGGGTTGGGAAGATTCCCTGGAGGAGGCCACAGCAACTCACTCCAGTATTCTTGCCTGGAGAATCCCATGGACAGAGGAGCCTGGCCGGCTACAGTTCATAGGGTCGCAAAGAGTTGGACATGACTGAAGCTACTTAGCAAGCACACACGATCTCTCCAAATTTCCTAATAGTTCCTAATCTCTCTTACTGGCTACCTTTATTATAATGTTAAATAACATTCTAGTATTATAAGTAATAAATTCATATTTTTTTGTTTGTTGCCACTGTGCAAGGCATGTGGGATCTGTTTGCCAACCAGGGATCAGGGATTGAACCTGTGTCCCCTGCAGTGGAAGTGCAGAAACTTAACAACTGGAAAGTCCCAACACGTTAAAACTGTGTTCTATTTTATCTGCTGCAAAAGCACTGCCCTGTCTTTTCCCAGCTGTGTCCACTTCCCCAATTTTTAGGCGGTACCTTTATTTTTATATCGTTGAGGTTGACATTCAGAGAGGCCACACTGGGTCTTCTGTGCTCCATCTCTAGACTGATTATAAAGGTCAAATGCTAACAAACAGCGTCAATGTCATCATGATCCGGGTTGGTGTCCAGTGTGAACCAGGCTGGGCTCCTCGTGGTGAGACCCACTCAGACAGGTCACTGTGTGGGCTGAACCAGTTGTTAACTACTTTTTCTATTATCCCTGATGTGTTTTTCTTTCAGAAATTCTTACAGGTTGGTCGTGTCTCTCTTCTGCTTTCTGCCTCTGGTTTTGTGGTACGTTCTGTGATGCTGTCCTCCCACCCTTCTACCGAATGTCACACTTTGATCATTTTTAAATTTCCCAGAATTCTTCCTTTTCGTTTGGCCTTTCATCATCCTATTTTTGTTCTGTGGATGTCATTTCTTTCTTAATCACTCTCTCTGATGATACTAATTAGAGGTCTACTTTTTTCAAGTTTTCTTCATAACCTGAATTTTCTCTGGGCTTATTTTTTCCTCTGGGGTCATGGCTTGTTACAATTGTTTGTATTGGTCATTCCCTTGTGTGTTGGAAGACTTCCTCCAGGACTTTTTCTCACCCTTCTCCAGGGGAGGTGGTGACTGATCTGACTGGTAAAATTGGAAAGAGTAAACTGGGAATGCTCAACTGAGCTCATGCCCTTTCTTTTTAGGGGTGAGCACAAGTCCCACTCTGCCCCCCCAACAACGCCCAAGACCAGGTACGTCTGTCTGAAGATGCGGGTCCCCACTAGGAGGGCCACTTGCTTACAGACATCTTCCACATCCTCCAGCCTAGCCTTTATAGGTTATATTTTGGCCAAATGCCTTTTATTTCTCAATTTGCTTAGAACTCGGGCATAGAATAAGACTACTAGTTCTCAGATCCCTTCAAGAGTATACATTTTGGACTTTCCCGGCTGTCCAGTGGTTAAGACACCATGCTTCCAATGCAGGGTGTGTAGGTTTGATCCCTGGTTGGGGAACTAAGATCCCACAACTCACATGGCATGGCCAAAAAATGAAAAAATGGAAAAAAAGAGAAAATGAAAAAAACAATGGCACAGGTTTAAAAAAAGAGAGAGTATACATATATGCAGACCAGAAAATCCCCCAAAACATTTTTGACAGTGCTGGGAGTTTCCTGATCAGACTGCAGCGTGTGAACAGGTGTTCTGAGTAAGGTAAGTAAGGTGAGTAAGGCTCATATTAGGTCCAGTGGGTTTTTACACTTGTGTGGTTAACTTTTAACTTCTATGACTTCAGTGAAAGTCTTTAGGCCAACCCTGTGTTATTCTGACGTTGGCAGATGGCTGTAGCTTTGTCTATGAATGAGTGGCTTTCTCTATAGAGACAGATGTTTGAAGCAAGACAATTTCTAGGAAATGGGGCTTGGACAGGGGAGAGATGTAGTCTGTAAGGGTGGCCTTAATTAAGAGTTCTGTGGTGGATGAAGAGTCTGTTCTGGGACTTCCTGGTGGTCCAGAGGTTAAGAATGTGCCTTCCAATGCCCAAGATTTAGTGGGATTAAGCGACTTGCTGGTTACTGCCGGTGCTGGGGCTAGAACCCCGCCTCCTGATTTCAATCCCCTGCCACCTCGGTTCATCATGACCTCTCAACCTCTCTTGAAATCTTCACTCTTTTACTCTTTCTTTCAAGCCTAAACACTCACAGGTATGGCCATCCATTAGGAAAGGTTTCTCACCTCTGGATGAATCATATCCTGGGCCAGATAATTAGGGGTTGTCCCCTTCACATGTGGGAAAAAAGTGGGCCTGTAGGGTCAGCTGCCAACAGCGTCATTCTCGGGAGAAGCATTTGCAGGGCACCTCGTGTTAGGTTGCTGGTGGGGGATCTCACACCGCGTCTTGAGGACCTCTAGTTGGTAAGAGTAAGCAAACAGGGAACTGAAATTTCTCCTTTGTTACTGAAAGTGTAAGATGCAAATATAGCTTTCAGTAGAACTTCAGAATCAGGCATGCTGAGCCACCTGCTTGCAGCTAGCACTGTGCTGACCCTGGGCTCCTGCCAGGCCAACTAAGTAAGAATCTCTGGGGGAGCCTTGAAATCAGCCGTTTGAAGCCTTCTTCTCTATCAGGGTCGCCCAGAGATGAGAAACCCTGAACACAGCACTAGAGGTCTGGGAAGAGGCCCAGAGTCCAGCTATATTACATTTCAATCCAAATCTTGAGTAAATAATTTTAACCATTACTCATTTGCTTGGATCCCTGAAAATATATTTTTTCCCTAGGTCCGATTCTGACACACAGCGAAGGTTAGGGACCCCTGGTTTCGAAACTGCCCAGAAGCCTCCGAAATGGGTCAGAATGGAATCTTCTTTGTGTGTATGTGTGTGCATGCTGGATCTTGGTTACAGCACATGGGCTGTTACCCCGAGGCACGTGGGATCTTAGTTCCTTGATCTGGGATCAAACCGGTATCCCCTGCATTGGAAGGCAGAAGTTACTTTCAAGTGAGGGGAGCTGGTGATTAGACAGCAGAAGGTGAAAGGGAGAATTCTTACTGGATACGCTTTTGTCCTTTTGAATTTCAAACCATGTGGATATATTTACACTACCTATTAAATCAATGACAGAAAATTAAATGATAGACTGAAAGAATTTTGAACTCTTGCTAATAGCACTTATATTCTGCCTGAAAGAGAGTTACTTGTGCATGTATCTGGTAGGACAGCACCTTTTGGATTATCTAGCCCTCTCACAGGAAATAACCCTCTCTACCTCCAGACAACAACACCAGGCTCCAACACCCTCGTATTCCTCCAGGTCCAAGCAGCAGTGTGACACCCCTGCCCTATCCCCCGAGCAAAGACCCACTGCCACACAGACTTCATCAGTTACTGTCTCAAGGACCTTCTCCAAAGGGCCCCAACAAAGGATGGCGAACACTGCCAGCTCCAGGTCAGTTGTGGGAAGGGCTCCCCAGAGACAGCGCCCCTGTGCCTTTGTAACCCTCTCACTGACTTAGCTTTGAGCCAGAGGCAGCCGTCTAAACAAGGCACAGAGTGGGAGGCAGATAGGACTATAAGGAGGAGGGGGTAGAATTAGACAGGGAGAAATAAACAGAAAGGAAGCATCCTAGAAATCGGGAATCTGGGAGAGCTACCACCTCGGAAAACGGAAAACATAGGTATGAGGCTCACCTCACGCAGCTTCTCCTGAGCCTCGGCCAGGGCCGCCTGCTTCTCCTGAAGCTGGGCCAATGCGGTGTTCATGCGGATCCGCTTGGGCTCCACCACCCGGTACAGCCGCCCGTAGAGCTGCGGGGAGACAGCGGGCACCCTCTCACTCGCTACCCACTCACCTGCCATGAGCCTTCCATCCCCCTCCTCCCATCCGGCCTCACTGCTCCCACCCCGCCTGTCACTGCCTACCTCCATGGCCCGAACCCACATGCATAGGGACTTGGCAGCCAGTGACACACGGCCGATGATGTCAGGCTGGAAATCGGGCTGGGCACAGTAGGCTCCGATCTTCTTCAGGACCTTGTCTGAGATATTGTCTTTATCGAAGTGGATCAGTGATTTGATGAAGTTCTGTTCCCCTGGGGGATGAAGATTGGGGGCCTCACCTCCACTGCTCAGGCATAGCCATGTGCTTCCTGGGCTCAGTTCCCAAGGCCTGACCTCAACCCACAGTCCCTCCACTGGCCGTGCTCCCTCATCTAGACCCTCGAGGCTCCCAGAGCCTCCACAACCTCCTCAGCCTCTACTCCCATCACGTATCCTCCACCCTCTCAGCCTGACCACCCATCCCACACACCATTCTGTCTATATACTTTGCCCTTTCTTCTAGGGCAGGGGTCACCAAACTATTGCTTTCAGGCTACATTCCACCAACAGAACTCAGAGCAGGAAAAATATCACAAGAGTAAAACAGACCCTTGTTCCCTTTTCTGATTCTTGTCCTTTTGCGGGGTGGGGAGCAAAGGCACTCCTGTCCTTAGATTCTGAAATACGTTCCAATATCCTTACGACAACTTCTCCCTTTGTGTGTGTGTGTGTGTGTGTGTGTGTGTGTGTGTGTGTGTGGCTGAGTCATGGGGCGTGTGGGATCTTCTGATGAAGGATTGAACCCGCTCCCCTTTACTGGAAGCGCAGTCTTAACCAATGGACCACCAGGGAAGTCCCTCATTCTTTTTTCTTTCGTTTCTTTCGTAAATGAAGATGAGTTACCTACAACCGAAGACCTTAACTGATGGTTATGCCTCGTCTTCCCCACCAGGCTCTGTGCTTTGAGAGTGGGCACACTGCATCCTTCATCTCTGTCTCTCTGAGTGCCTGACGTCCAGTAGATGATCAGAGGAATGCTGGGTGGACTGGCATAAATTACCTTCCGGTTTCCTGGCTCACCTAGCTGCCTCTTGGCCTCTGCCCAGGTGGGATCATTGCCTCGAAGGATCATGACTGCCTGCAACACCATCTCCACCTGGGCCGGGGGGCGTCCGTAAGACTTGATCTCTCCTATGTCCTTCTTGTTCAGAGACTCCAGGGCCTGAGAAAAGGGATGAACTTGAGGACCAGAGTCAACTCAGGTGGCAAGACGGGTCCTTTATGGAGACAGGACTTAGCTGCAGTTCCCCTCCTCCTCCCTTCCAAGGGGACTTTGAGAACAAGGAAGGCCAGCCCAGTCTCCTTCCTGTGCCTTCCCGTCCTGATACCCGCATGGCCTCTTCCAGGGCTGGTAATGCCTCTTCCAAATCCTTCTGGGCATTGTCAGCCAGTGCCTGGCACTTGACTTCCTCAATCGCAATCTTCTCGCTATTGGCTGTGACAGCCTACGGATGAAGAGAAGACGAGGGTTTTTGTCTTCACCTTGAGCAGAAGTGGGGGTGATGGTGCTAGTGGTAATGATGCAAAAGAGAGCTAAAGAAGACTTGAGGAGTGGAACTGGCACCCCCTGCCCTATAACTGATTGAAGCTGGAAGCCCCTCTGCCCAGTGGGCACAGGGAATAGGGGACGCGAGGGGCAGGGGCGATCCAGGGGGGCAGAGGCACCTTCTGCTGCTCATCCGCTTCCCGCTTCTGCTGCACAATGATGACCAGGTACTCCTCACACTGCTTCTGGAACTCAGCCACCTTTTTCTTGGCATCCTCCAGCTCTAAGGACATCACTTCCACCTTTTCCCTAGTTTCATCAATCTTAAACAGCCCTGTCCGCAGCTTATTGGCCTGGTCCAGCAGCTCCTGCCGCTTCTCCGCCAGCAACCTAGGGGACAGAGTAGGATCAGGAACCCCAGGAGGCTGGGCCCCCAGAAAGGAGAGGCCCATGTAGTCTCCCTTCCCAGCATGGCTCTGGTCCCTGACTTTCTGCTTGTTGCCACCACCACCACCCTAGTCAGATCTGTATCATTTCCTTGCCTGGATCATTGCCAACAGCCTCCCGACTGGTCTTCCTGTTTCCGGACTCTCGTCCCTCTCATTTATTCTACACACCGTTGTCAGGGTTGGCGTGCTGGCTACCGTATTCATTGTACCACTTCCCTACCTGAGGCCTTTCTACTGTGCAGCAATTCCCCACCGTGCAGCAGGCAGTGGGGCTGCAGTGAACCAGAAAATACAAACTTCTCTCAAGGGGGTGGCCATCCCTGGGCTTCAGTTCAGTTCAGTTCAGTTGTGTCTGACTCTTTGAGACCCCATGGACCGCAGCATGCCATGTCCAACACCAACTGCCAGAGTCCCCCCAAACCCATGTCCATTGAGTCAGTGATGCCATCCAGCCATCTCATCCTCTGTCGTCCCCTTCTTGTCCTGCCCTCAATCTTTCCCAGCATCAGGGTCTTTTCAAATGAGTCAGCTCTTCGCATTAGGTGGCCAAAGTATTGGAGTTTCAGCTTCAACATCAGTCCTTCCAATGAATACCCAGGACTGATCTCCTTTAGGATGGACTGGTTGGATCTCCTTGCAGTCCAAGGGATTCTCAAGAGTCTTCTCCACCATCACAGTTCAAAAGCATCAATTCTTCAGCACTCA
>NW_011494752.1:15801962-15802517 GCF_000754665.1 Bison bison bison
ATTTTAATTTCAAGATTTTGGATCAATTTCACTATCATTATTCGGAATTCTTTATCAGGTAGATTCCCTATCTCTTCCTCTTTTGTTTGGTTTGGTGGGCATTTATCCTGTTCCTTTATCTGCTGGCTATTCCTCTGTCTCTTCATCTTGTTTAAATTGCTGAGTTTGGGGTGTCCTTTCTGTATTCTGGCAGTTTGTGGAGTTCTCTTTATTGTGGCTATTCCTCGCTGTGTGTGGGTTTGTACAGGTCAAATAAATAACCTAACTCTACACCTAAAACAACTAGAAAATGAAGAAATGAAGAACCCCAGGGTTAGTAGAAGGAAAGAAATCTTAAAAATTAGAGCAGAAATAAATGCAAAAGAAACAAAAGAGACCATAGCAAAAATCAACAAAGCCAAAAGCTGGTTCTTTGAAAGGATAAATAAAATTGACAAACCATTAGCCAGACTCATCAAGAAACGAAGGGAGAAAAAATCAAATCAATAAAATTAGAAATGATAGTGGAGAGATCACAACAGACAACATAGAAATACAAAGGATCATAAGAGACTA
>NW_011494752.1:15802617-15819808 GCF_000754665.1 Bison bison bison
TAGGATGGACTGGTTGGATCTCCTTGCAGTCCAAGGGATTCTCAAGAGTCTTCTCCACCATCACAGTTCAAAAGCATCAATTCTTCAGCACTCAGCTTTCTTTATAGTCCAACTCTCACATCCATACCTGACTACTGGAAAAACCATAGCCTTGACTAGACGGACCTTTGTGGACAAAGCCCTGGGCTTCAGCCTGGTTTTTTCCATTTGAGAGTGAATGTGGAATTGTATTGCCACAATTTCTGATGTTTCAAGACAGATTGGAAATCTGGAGTTTTCCAAGGCTTCAAGTTTTAAATGCTGGCAACTCATTCACAAAGTTTTAATGTTGTGCAGTCCCCCAAAAAATGTCTAAGGGATTGTTTTCTGAATTAAATACTAAATATGGGCTTCCCAGGTCGTGCAGTGGTAAAGAATCCTCCTGCCAGTGCAGGACACACAAGAGATGAGGGTTTGATCCCTGGGTTGGGAAGATTCGCTTGAGTAGGAAATGGTAATCCACTCCAGTATTTTTGCCTGGAAAATTCCATGGACAAAGGAGCCTTTGCAGGCTACAGTCCATGGGGTCGGAGTCAGACATGGCTGAGTAACTGAGCACGTAAGCACATGCATGTAAATTGCTTAACAAAGTGACTCAGAATCATAAACAGGATGTAAACCTATGGACCCAGCGAAGGCAAGGACTTCATTTTGTTAACTGACATACATATTACAAGTATCTAAAATAGTGCCTGGCACAGAGTACATGCTCAAAATACTTGTTAAATGAATGAATTAATGTTGGCTATCATTATTATTACAAATGGCTTTTTCTTCACCTTGATTGAAATACTAAATCCAATAAACAAGAGGGTTTTTTTTTTTTTACCTTTTTCTTATAACCTTCAAAGCAAATGATTGTGTTGTGCATATAAAAAGACAGTCAATACAACTTAATGAATGAATAAATAACTTGGGAATGGTGGAAAGTCTAGAAGATATTAAAGGCAGAGAGAAGAGGCTATATATTGCCAAATATACCCATGATATAATGTCACAGTTGCAATGTGGTTATGAGCAAGGACATCATTATTCCAGGAGACAAGGACAGAGAGGTATATAAAGGGGTCACAGCCAGAGGGCCCCTGAGATGGCCACATCCCCTGGAACCCCTCTCTTGGTTTAACTTCCTGGACAGAAACAAGCCCCCCGCCTCTCTGCCATTCAGATCCCAGTCCTCAAGTTGGTCCCCTTGGCCAGCTCCTGGATATTTTCTAAGACATCGTTTCACCAATAGCCCTCAAAAGACACCAAGCTCCTCGGAATTCCCCAGTGGTTCAGTGCTTTCACTGTAGAGAGCAGGGGTTCCATTCCCAGTCAGAGACCTAAGATCCCACGTGCCACAAGGTGCGGCCAAAACAAAACCAAAAAATCCACCAAGTTCCCAGGCCCTCTGTGCCCCTTACTCTGCCATCATACTTTTTATATCCAGACACAAGTTCCAGGTAGTTAGTGGGCGTGACATAGTTGTGTCTTCGGAGTTCCAACAGCATCTTCTGGGAATATGTGGCCACTGACCAGTGCATGGTGACGAAGATCTGGGCCACTTTCTTGTGGATCTGAGATCGATGCATAGAGGTTATGAGACAGGGAAGGAGTAGAGACAAACGGAGAACGGAAATGGGTAGGGGTGCGGGGGGGTGAGGAGAGATGGGGAGGAGGGCCTCACATTTTCCTGGGTCCCCAGATCGGCTCCCATCAGGTACTTCTCAGCCACCTCCAGCAGGGCCTCGCGTGGCCACTCTGAGAACCAGTTAATGGTTGTGCAGTTCACCAAGGCTGGGTATTGGCGGATCCAGTTCCTGGCAGGGGTTGTGAGAGGCAGTTAAGTACATTTGCAGACTTGGCCTGCAGTGACGGTCTTTGCCACAGGTTCACTCATTCCCTAGGAACCCCTAAGCCCCATCCTCGTGCTCCTGTGTCGCCTTGTCCAGATTGTGCTCCCCTCAAAGCTGGTTTGGTGCATGATTTAGAAACAGCTTCTGGGGTCAGAAAGAGCCAGTTTCACACCAACCAAATATGGATCTTGGGCAAGTGGCATAACCTTTTGAACATCAGTTTCCTCACCTCGAATAACAAATAACAAAGCATACTAACTAGAGTTGTTAGGGGATTCAATGGGATGACACATGCAGGATGCTTAGCCCAGAGCTTGGTACATGGTGAACACACAAGCCAAAAATATTCAAAGATAAACAAATTGGTGACCCCAACTGCCTCTCTGCCTAAGTTCTCTGTCCTTCCCCTCCTTTCTGATGCCCTTGAAAATACGGAAAATGGATCCCATGTGGTGCAGACACACAGGGAATATTATTCAGCCTTAAAGGGGAAGGGGATTCTGATGCTGGCTACATGGATAAACTCTGAAGACGTTATGCTAAGTGGAATAAGCCAGTCACAAAATGACAAGTACTTCCTGATTCCACGTCTATAAGGTATCTAGGGGTGGTCACTCACAGAAACCAAAAGTAGAAGGGTGGCTACCAAGGCCTGGGGGTGGTGGGAGAAGTGGGCAGTTTCCATGGGTATTGAGTTACAGCCTCGCACAAGAATGCTCTGGGGATCTGCTGCATAGCAGTGTGAATGTACTTAAAACCAGTTAAAATGGTAAAATTTTAAGTTTTTTTTAAACCACAATTTAAAACTTGAAAACGAAAGAAAGAAAAAAGAGCCTTCACCTTCCAGAAAAATAAACAAAATTGATCTACCAAAAAGGAGAGGATGAGTCCCATGTAAGTAACAGGAACTCGCTGAAAGTAGGCACAGGCTGGGACTTCCCTGGTGGTCCAGTGGCTAAGACTCTGCGCCTCCAACGCAGGGGGCCCAGGTTTGATCCCTGGTGAGGGGACTAGATCCCGCATGGCACAACTAAAGATCCCGCAGGCCGAAGCACGCCCGGGCGCAGGCTGCGACAAGTAGACGCGGAGATGCATGTGGCGCAGCGGGACAGGCCGGCGCTACTCCGGAGTCTTGGGGGCAGAAGGCAGGGAGACCAGGAGCGGGGAGGACTGCCCCCCGCCCCGCCCAGCCCCAATTCCGAGGGAGAAGAAGGCCGACACGGGAGTCACCTGAAGGGGTCGCCCACGGGGCTGAGGCAGAGGACGATGTGCAGGTTGTTCCGCACGCGCTCGATGAGGTAGGTGAAGAGGCTGTCCGAGGACTCCGGCACCTGCTCAGCGCGCGCCTGGTCTATGATGAGCGTCTGGATCTGGTGAGCGCCGGCGCCACAGTCAGAGGGCGGAGGTTTCCAGGACAGCACCCAGGGCGGAGGGAACAGCGAGGGACACGGGGTGTGGGTTTTAAGGCCGCTTTGCCCACCAGGGTCCGGGGAGGGAAAAAGGCCCAAGAGGAGCACTTCTTCCACCTAATGGAGGAGCTGGAGAGGGGGCGCGACAGCGGCATCGTCTGGACTTAGGAAAGCCAGAACCAACTGGTAGTGGGTGTAGAAGCATCGCACCTCCTCGAATTCATCCGCCTTATAGAGATTGGGGACCTCGCCCGAGCTAAGGATGTTGTTGATGTCCTCTAGGAATGATTCATCAGCAATCTGGGTGTCCACGAACAGGAAGGACGTGGCGTTGAGCTCCACCCCAGCCTGGCGATACAGACGCTTGATATCTGGGCCAGAGGAGACAGACCTTTCAGATTCACCCTTCTGTCTTTCCTCTTCTATTGATTAGAAAGCCCTCCCCAGCCAGGGACACATACAGGACACCATCCTCCCTACCTGGCTTCCCTCCCTCCTGCTATTTCACTCTCAGCCCCAAACTCACTTCTGTCTCAGAAACCCAGCCTTACCTTCTCGGAATTCCTGCCTCCGATAATGTTTGGTGACCTCAATCTGGAAGGTGATGTACTCGCAGATGGATGAGGCCAGGCGGGCCAGACTCTGCCGCCCGCTGCCCCCAATGCCCACCAAAAGCATGTTGCCCCGAGGCTGTCCAATGACCCGCACGATCCGTGTGACTGGAGGGAAAGTGGGAGGATAATGAGTTGGCTGAGCAAGCTCAGGGGACCTCCAGGCCCTAGGCTGGGGGCTGGGACACCTGAGGTGCAGTAGAGGGACCCACCAGTGTGGGAAGAGGTAGTGCCTCAAGCTTGGGTAGCGATTCAACATTCAACCTTCACCATGTCTGTTAAATACCATCATCAAAGAAAATGTCCACCCACGGACACAAGCGCATCTGGGGTCAGGGAGGAGGGCAACTTCTGGGGCTCAATTTGGGAAAGATCTGGGAAGAGATCCCCATTTCCTTGGAGTACTCTGTCACTTGGATGCTGGAGAAGGGCCAGGAACAGGAAGTGCTCACTGTGTTCGATGGCCTCTCGGAAGAGCACCAGCTGCATTGGCACGACAGCGGGTGACAGGTTGTACTCGTTGAGTGCCGTCTCCATGGCTGTCTTCAGGACCGTCAGATCCGTCAGGTCCTCGTACACCTTGGGCTCCCGCAGGAAGTCCCCTGGGCCGTGGCAAGAGGGGGCAGATTCCAAATGCCTGGTCCTCCCCAGGCTTCCCCAGAAGGCCCTTCCTCCCTGGGTCCCAGTGCCCCGCCTCTTCTTCTAACCCATCTCCTAAGACTCTCCAGTCTACAGGGGCCACAGCTCCTGGCTCACCAAAGATGGGAGAACGTTTGTTGGGACAAAGGTTATGAAACGTCAGGTCAAAGAAGGAGCCGAGTTTGTCACTTAGGATGCTCACGAAGGCTTCCATGTCTGCGGTGTCAACCAGTCGGTCAGAAAAGACTCTGTTGGGAGGGAGCTGGGGTTAGATCTGGGATTGAAGAGGAGTGGCCCTGGGGAGGGGAGCAGGAGGTGGGGGTGGGGGAGTGGGGGCTTGGGCTTGGGGAGGCCTGGATCTGGTGGAGCACAGCACCCTCACCTGAAGCATTCATGGATCCAAAGTCGGGTGATGCTGGACTTGGTATCGTGGAAGTCCTTGTTGGCCCTCAGCATGCCCTGGAACACCTGGGAGAGGGGCGTGGCCGGTGGGATGGAGGGAGGGAAGAGGGTCCCATCCAGAAGTTTTAGCTGAAGTGGCATTCCGGGATGGGGTGATTTGGGGGGTGTGGGATGCTCCCGCACTCCGGGGCTCACTTTGAGGACGGGAGAATACCTCCAAGGAGGCTGTGCTTGGCCTGGGGGCAGGGTCAGATGGAGCTTCACCTTGGAGATGTCTCGAAGGTTGAAGAGGTAGTGGATCTTGGCGGGGGTGGGCAGGAAGCGCTGCGCCACAGTGCTGTACACGTCCAAGGTGGCCTCGGTCACCACGTTCCCAATGGGCTTCACCTCTTCCTCAAAGTCCTGGAGCTTCTGGTTGATCATGGTGCCGAATATCCGGATGATCTGGGACTCCTAGAAACAGGCCCTCAGACTCAATCTCGCAGCTCCTGGCCTTTCAACCAAGGCAGGGACTCGGGTCAGGGGAGTAAAGTACTTGGGAGCAGAGTGGGAGGGGGGCACAAAAAACCCCTCATAAATCAAGAGAAGTCATGCTTTAGTGTAATATTTAAAAATCAGAATTAATGCAAACTGTCCACGATGAACAAATATGAACATTTTAAATAAAGACAGGATCTGTACTATTGGTTTTTTCCTTTTGCCTTGGGCTCTCATGTAGCTCAGCATGGCACTATACTGATCTTGTATTTGTTTAAAATGTTGGTGTTTTGTTCATCCTGAATTTTGGTATTGATTTTTTAAAATATTGCATTATTGTCTTGATTTCTGAGGTTTGGGGACACCCCTGGGTTCCTCCCTTGCCTCCCCTAGCTCCTCTAGTCTCCTCTTTGGAGGGTGTGCCTTCCTTCATCTGCTTGGGCCCCACTCTCTGCCCACTGGGACTGTCAGGCTTCATACACCAGAGCCAGCTCAGCAGAAGCAAAGGTGCCTGCAGAGAGTCTCCCCTCCAAGTATCAGAGTTCCCTGGATGCAGCTTGTGATCTGTGCCCTCGTTCTCTAGGACGCGGGTGGTTTTGCCTTCTACAGCCCCTCCCGCAGCCCCCAGGAAGCCCTCACCGTGGGGAAGGTCATGTTGATGATGTTAAATCGACTCTGCAGCCTTGGGGAGATGACGGTCCGTCCACCCCCAGGAGGGCCCATGGCAGCCATCAGGAACATGTCCTAGACAGCAAAGACCAGACAGGGCGGGTGGGGTTGGGGGAGTCAGACAGGAGGAGGGGAAGAGGAGGGGCAAAGAAATAGGGAGGATGTGAGAGGAGCCAGGAGGAAGAGAGGGAATGGAGGGACAAACGGGAAGAGGGAAGAGCAGGAAGAAACATGGAGTAATGGGGACAGGGAAAGGTGAGGGAAAGCAAGGGGTTTGGGGCACTTATAATGTCCACAGAGTTACTAAGGCAACTAATTTGTTCTTATTTCTTTCTCTTTTTTTGGCCGTGCCATTCAGCATGTGAGATCTTAGTTCCTTGACCAGGGATTGAACCTAGGTCCTTGGCAGTGGGAGCGCTGAGTCCTAACCACTGCACTGCCAGGGAATTCCCTATTTGTTCTTATTTCATCATTATAATCCATGTTCCCAACTTGGAAAATAAAGTTAAAACACACACACACACACACACACAACATTTGATAACATCTTCTGGACATTTTTTTCTATTTTAATATATACATATATTAATATATACTTATATCTGTATATGTATGTTCTTTCTCTGAAACATATGAATCTATTATTAGTTGACTTTTGAACCCTGAGTGTCAGATAGATGAGTGCCCCAGAAATCAGGCTGAAATGACTGCCCACTGATTCAGGAAAAAAAAAAACAAAATGCTCAGGATCCCATGGGAGAACAGCCAGGACTGACAAGAGATTCCTGGATCCTGGGTGGGGAGTGGAGAATTGGTACCAGGGGGTAGGTTCCTGAAACAATGGGAGGCGGAGAGGCCTGGAGAGGGGTGTTGTGGGCGGCTCTGGTTGGCATCAGCGTTGCCATGGAAGCGAGGTGTAAGAGGCATCAGAAAGGAGTGGAAGTTGGAGGACAGGCTCCCTTGGTCACAAAGCACAGGGCAGTCAATGAAGAGAGTTACTGACAGGAATTGACCGAGGAGCCAGATGTCTGGGTCCTAAGAAAGGCAGGACCCTCCTCTGTGGGGAGGAACACAGGCTTACAGGACTTTATCCTGGGGTCCCAGTGGAGCGGGGACAGAACCCATCACGGGAAGAACAGAGACTTGAAGAACAGATTCTCTGGATGCTTACTCGAATGTACTTGATGGTCTGCTTCGTTCGATCATACCAGAAGCCATAGTCAATCCAGAGGCGAATCAGCTCCAGTGGGGGCTGGGACCCAAACGTGTCCTTGGCTGGCATATTGAGGTCATCCATGAAGGTGATCATGCTTTTGCCTCCGAAAGGCACATAGACACCCTTGGTTCGCTTCTCCACCCTGCTCTCAATGATGCTCTGCACATTATTAGACGTGGTCTGGTGGGAAAGGTATAGAATGAACGCTTGGGTCCCAAGAGAGAAATCTGAGGTTAGAGAGGCATGTCCAGCGGGCACTGGGCTCCCAAAGGGGAGCAGAGACAGGGAGAGAGCAGGGGCTGGCGACCTGGCCCGTGGGTCCTGCCACACACCTGCGCAGACATGTTGACTGTGAGCACTGACCACTGGCTGGAGGGCAAGGACTGCAGGACACTCTGGGCAATGGAGGTCTTTCCAGTCCCCACAGGACCCACCAGCAGGACGGGGTTCTGGCTGGCCACCATGGTGCTCACCAGGTAGTTGTAGCGGACAGTGTCGACGGTGGGCACCACGATCTTATAGAAGGGGGAGCTGGGGATGGGGAAAGGGACTATGTCTCAAGATCATGGCCCACTCTTTTCTAACTCCTGCTTCCTTCTGCTCCCCACTCTTCCTCCGGCATCACTGCTCTCTGATCACCCACCCTACCTCCTGTGGAGCCTGGGGATCAGGCATTCTCTTCAGGGACCCTGTCCCATTTCCTCTAGCTTCTGCTTCCTGTCCTGGAAAGTCATCTCAACTCTCTCGCCACATCTCCCCCCACCGCAATCCTAAGCCTGACCCACCCCCCAGGCCCGGTTCTGACTTTGGAGGGTAGCGCCAACTCTTAGGGAGCTTATCCTCAAACGATGTCCAGCTCCGGATCTTTGGGTCCACGAAATACTCGTACACTGTGTCCTGAGGACGGAATGTGTGTCAGATTACCAAAGCCTGCCTTTGGCTTTCCCTGCCCAGAAAAAGCACTCATAGATCACTGGGAGGACGAAAGACAGCTGGGTAGCAGGCTGAGGCTCAAGATGTCTGAGGATCAAGAGTATAGCAAAATAGGACAGCTGGGCTGGAGGGCCCTGACCTTGTTGGGAAAAGTGCCCTCGATCTCGCGGAGGTAACTGTCGATCTTCTTGCGGCCCTCCTCATCCACAGAGGCACACACCGACCAGATCATGCTGAACACAAACGTCAGCTCTACCATGGAGGCAAAGTTCTCACTGTCAGCTGGGTTCACCTGCATGGAAAAGGAGAAGAGGAAATGTCCTAAATCTATTAATTGAAGAGATGGAGACCATACTTTGAAGAGATACATGCACCACAATGTTCATTGCAGCATTATTCACAATAGCAAGGATGTGGAAACAACCTAGATGTCCATCAACAGAGGACTAGATAAAGAAGATGTGATACAGATATACAATGGAGTATCACTCAGCCTTTAAAAAGAATGAAATAATCCCATTTGCAGCAACATGGTTGGACCTGGAGATTATCATACTAAGTGAAGTAAGTCTGACAAAGAAAAACAAATATCACTCATGTGAAGAATCTAAAAAATAATGATACAAATGAACTTATTTATAAAACACAAACAGATTCATAGAAAACAAACATATGGTTACCAAAGGGAAAAGGTTGGGGAGAGGGACAAATTGGGAAGTTGGAATTAACATATACACATGACTATGTATAAAATAGCTATGCAACAAGGCTCTAATCTCTAGCACAGGATCTCTCTTCTCAATACTCTGTAATGGCCTATATGGGGAAAGAATCAAGAAAGAGTAGAAGTATGTATTTGTATAACAGATTCATTTTGCCATACACCTGAAACTAATGCAACACTGTAAATCAATGATACCTCAATAAAAAAAATTTTTTTTAAGCTACATAAAGGTAAATAGAAAAGAGAGAGAGAGACTTCCCTGGTGGTCCCGTGGTTAAGAATCTGCTTTGCAATGCAGGGGACTTGGGTTCGATCCCTGGTTGGGAAACTAAGATTCCATATGCTCTGGGGTAACTAAGCCTGAGTGCCACAACTAGAGAGCCCCTGCGACTCAACACAGCCAAATAAATACATATTTTTTAAAAGAGAGATGGAGAGGTCTATTTTGGCAACTCATCACAAAGACTTAAAATTTCCCTCCCTTCCTGGTTCTGTTTGGAAAACCATGTAGTTGTAGAGAAACCTAAATCAAAACATTTACATAAACCTACTAAGCTACAACAGCTTACAAACCTACTACAGCTTCCCTGGTGGCTCAGACGGTAAAGCGTCTGCCTGCATTGCGGGAGACCCGGGTTCGATTCCTGGGTCGGGAAGATCCCCTGGAGAAGGAAATGGCAATCCACTCCAGCACTCTTGCCTGGAAAATCCCATGGACGGAGGAGCCTGATAGGCTACAGTCCATGGGCATGGGGTCACAAAGAGTCGGACACGACTGAGCGACTTCACTTCTCTAAGCTACAAAAGCACCATGGGAAGTTGTGCTGAGACTCTAGTGTCTGCTGTATTGAATCCAGAGTCCTTGTTCTATCCTTCCAGCTCACACCTGTACACATCTCACCATCCTCTTCTCAGGGTCTCTGCTACAGCTAAGAGGTACCACACACCAACACCACCCATCAGCCCACCATGCCCAGCGAGGGGCTGGCTTTCCTATCTGTGTTTCTGCAAAAGTCATTCTGTTTGCGTAGACTGCCCTCCTCTCTTTGTTCTGTTCAGCCTTCTTCTCCCAGCAGTCCTCCTCAGCAGTTGAGTGCCACTGATACTACATTACTATCATTTTCCTACACGTCACCTTCCAAGCTCACCTACATAGTTTTAATTTATATTAATCATATCGGGAATGACATATACTGTTATAGATCTTAATTGTTATATAACTGTATATTAATAGTTGAATGAGCTGGCAATGCCCTTAAAAACAATATGAACCATTTCTAGGCAGTGATATAATCTCAGCAGAAAAATATCCAATTTTGGTCCTTACACCATAATTCTAAACTAAACAAAAATGTTATTCAATATCAGTTAATCTGGAAATTTCTAAAGCCCCTCATCAGACTAATTGGGGAGCTCCTCCCAGCAAAAACAGTATCCCAAAGGCTCACAGATTCCAAGAGTTAATACTTAATTTCAGAAAGAATGGAGAAATGAGGAACCAAATGAACTATCCTCAGCTCTTAAATACAGGCAGGAAATTATAGTGAGGCCCATTGTGCTCTCTATCTGATTTGGATATAAATACATAGTTTGGCCTCGCAGCGGTGTGCCCACGTGGACACACGTGCGCATGCATACACACACCCTTGCTGCCTCCACAGCTGGTGAGGCCTCCTCTTGGAGTCTCTGCTCCACTCAAGCCTCATGTTCCAATTGTGTCTCAGACACATCGTTTCCCGGACATTTTCCCGGGAGGCTGAGAGCCCTTCCTGCCCTAGCCCCCTCTCACCCCATTCTCTGGAGTGGCCAGGGCGGAGTACAGCTTGCAGAGGGAGATGATGCCGCTATATTCTGGGAGGGGCACCAACTCATTGCAGTTGTCCTTCTTGAAGGTCAGCATCTTGTTGATGAACTTTTCGAACATACGCTGAAGGGGCTCAGCCTCCACCTGGCATTGAATGAGCAGAGGCTCTGAATTATTCTGTGCACCCCCCCAGGCCCCACTGGTTACTTCCCGCTCCTCCATCTCCTTCATACCTTTGGCCTCTTGTCCAGCCATGACTGAACGTAGGGCTTCCAGCCTAGGTCTGTGTAATCAGTGTACACCATCCCGCAACGAGACACAGTGGCTGGGGAGGCCACTGCCAAGTTCTCCACTTCGAACAGGAGAGACACCTACAGATATACTTGGTCAGAACCTTGTCTTTCCTTCAATAGTAAAAACACCCAGAATTCTGATGCCGCAAGGTGTCTCTACTGAGTACCACGTGTGGCAGGATGAATAAGGACCTAAGCTTTACAAATGATTTGCTTATTAAAAAAATTAGGGCTTATTCAAGGTCATCCTTATGAGAAGTCTCTCTTCCCCTCACATTGTTTGACTGGGTAGGAAAGGGTGGGCTCTTTACAAAAGCTCATAAATTATAGCCCAGGTGCACAAGGGCGGGTCATTCCCCCATATGTCAGTGGCAATGAGGCTGCCTTAGTCTCTGCCACAGCGCATCCTGGTACACAGTTCTCTATACGATTGTCCTCAGCGTCTGTGGCAGACAGGCATCTCTTCTTTAGTCTCAGGTTGCCCTGAGTCCAGGTGTCCTCCTCCTCTTTCTTATTCCTATAGAACTTCCTCTTTTCTCTTGCCCCTGCTCTTCCCCTTAGCCCTGCCCCAGGGCCCTCCAGTTTCCACCCCTCAACCTGCTCAGGCATTGCGATGCGCTCTCCGTTGATGAGGGTCAGCACTTTGTTATCATCCATGACGGAGTTCATGCTCTCAATCCATAGAGTGTCCACAGGGCCATCAAAAAGGATCCACTTCTCATCTGGTTTCTCGTCTTGGTAGGAGGTGGAGGAGAAGGAAACCACAGCTTTGTTACCTCGCCCTCCCTCCATGCTCATCTCCCTGGAGACGCAACCAGTTGCTTCCTGGGATCTCTGCATTTCCAAGCATTTTTTCCCCCCAAATTGAGTTTTCTACCCCCACACTGCCCACCCCCTCAGGAAATTCAGGCATCTGCTCTCCCCACCCCACGACCCCTTGGGTACCTGCACATGCCGTCCTCATGACACTGGACAGGACGCCATCCGTCCATTCATTTGTGTTGAGGTCATATTCCCCATACAGCTCCCCTAGGGACAGTGCCTTAGGGTTCAAAGGGAACTCCTAAAATAGACACAGGAAGGGAGTTTTGAGCTGCCGGCAGACACAAATCCCAGGCTGTCCCTTTATTTCCAGGTATTTGTATTCAGCCTCAGTCTCTCTCACCCCTCCCAGGCCGCCCTCCTGGTCTGTACTGCCCTCCCTACATCCTGGCGCCCCCGCCTGCTACTCAAGTCTTGGACAGCAGTCCCACTGCCCCAGCTCCGCACCCTGACAATGTTGAAGTTGGGCTCCCCGGCACGGCACAGGGAGGACAAGGAGGACTGGAGAATCCGCCACGAGGCAGTCTTGCCGCTGCCTGTGCAGCCCACGATCATGGTGGAGTGGCGGGAATTCTTGGTTTCATACAACTGGATGACCTTGGTGAGGGTGAATGGGGTGGGCTGCAGGCCCATGTCCCGAATCTCCTGCTCAATGGTCTCCCGCAGCTGAGAGAAGGGGAAATACAGGAAACGGAAAAAAAGGGTGAGGCATATACAGGGCTTTCAAAAGCTCCCCAATGTCTGCGAGGATAATACTCAAATGGTTTAAAAAAATGGCACCAGGGCCCTTTGCACGCTGGCAGTTGTTCTTTCCTTGGAAAGTTGGCCAATTGCAGAGTTAAGAGATTGGGCTCTGGAGTCAGCCAGTCTGGGTCCGCAGGTTTCAACCATGTGAATCTGTGTGAGTGAACTTCTTTGAGACTCAGTTTCCTAATCTGTTAACTGGGAGTCATGATAGTACTTCACCCTCAGGGCTGTTGTATTCAATAAAATAGCCAACACGAAACACAATGTCTGATACAAAGTTATACAAATATCTTCTAATATCATTCAAAAAACATTTATTAAACCTCTAAAGTAGGTGCCAAGCAGTGTGCTTGGTGCTGAGAACAAATTAGTGTTCATCCCATTGCAGGGTCCCTAGTCTAGTGGGGGAGCCAGACATTAATCAACTCACCAATTAAGTTAAAAAGGAATGCTTACAAAAGATGAAAACTCTGATTCGAGAAGATACATGCATCTCAGTGTTCACAGCAGTGCTATTTACAATAGCCAAGACACAGAAGTAACCTAAATGCTCATCAACATGAATGGATAAAGAAGATGTGGTAGAAAAGAATGAAATAATGCCATCTGCAACAACATGGATGAACCTAGATATTATCATATTAAGTAAGTCACACAGAGGATTAAGTAACTCGACAGAGGATGAGATGGTAGGATGGCATCACCGACTCAATGGACATGAGTTTGAGTAAACTCTGGGAGTTGGTAATGAACAGGGAGGCCTGGTGTGCTGCAGTCCATGGGGTCACAAACAGTCAGACATGACTGAGCAACTGAACTGAACTGAAGTCACAGACAGAAAGACAAATATCATATGATATTACTTACATGGAATCTTAAAAAATTATACAAATGAACTTATTTACAAAGCAGAAACAGAATCACAGACACAGAAGAAAAACTCATGGTTACCAGAAGGGGAAAGGGCAGGGATAAATTAAGAGTTTGAGATTAGCAGATACAGCTGCTATATATAAAATAAACAAGCACCTACTTTACAGCAAAATCACTGCAGATGGTGACTGCAGCCATGAAATTAAAAGATGCTTGCTCCTTGGAAGAAAAGCTATGACAAACTTAGATACCATTTTAAAAAGCAGAGACATTACTTTGTCAACAAAGGTCTGTATAGTCAGACCTTTGTTTTTCCAGTAGTTTTTCATTTTTCCAGTATTCATGTGTGGATGTGAGAGTTGGACCATAAGGAAGGCTGAGAGCCAAAGAATTGATGCTTTTGAACTGTGGTGTTGGAGAAGACTCTTGAGAGTCCCTTGGACTGCAAGGAGATCCAACCAGTCAATCCTAAAGGAAATCAGTCCTGAATATTCATTGGAAGGACTGATGCTGAGTCTGAAGCTCCAATACTTTGGCCACCTGATGCAAATTGCTGACTCATTGGAAAAGACCCTGATGCTGGGACAGATTGAAGGCAGGAGGAGAAGGGGACAACAGAGGATGAGATGGTCGGATGGCATCACCAACTCAATGGACATGAGTTTGGGCAAACTCCAGGAGATGGTGAAGGACAGGGAAGCCTGGCGTTTTGTAGTCCATGGGGTCTCAAAGAGTCGGACACAACTGAGCAACTGAACAACTTTACAGCACAAGGAACCATATAAAATATGTCATAACCTATAATGGAAAAGAATCTGAAAAAATATACATATAAATATATATGTAATTATACATTATATAAAATATGTATATAATTATAAATTATTATATTATATATACACATATATATGTGGATTTCGGAGAAGGCGATGGCACCCCACTCCAGTACTCTTGCCTGGAAAATCCCATGTACGGAGGAGCCCTGTAGGCTGCAGTCCGTGGGGTCGCTCAGAGTCGGACACGACTGAGCGACTTCACTTTCATTTTTCACCTTCATGCATTGGAGAAGGAAATGGCAACCCACTCCAGTATTCTTGCCTGGAGAATCCCAGGGATGGGGGAGCCTGGTGGGCTGCCGTCTATGGGGTCGCACAGAGTCGGACACGACTGAAGCGACTTAGCAGCAGCAGTAGCATGTGGTTTTACATATATATAAAACTGAATCACTTTGCTGTACACCTGAAACTAACACAACACTGTAAATCAACTAGGCATCAATAAAAATTTTGTGTGTGTGTGTTTTATTTTTTAATTTTTATTTTTTTAATTTATTTTAATTGGAGGCTAATTACTTTACAATATGGATTTCTTTGGAGGGAATGATGCTGAAGCTCAAACTCCAGTACTTTGGCCACCTCATACGAAGAGCTGACTCACTGGAAAAGACTCTGATGCTGGGAGGGATTGGGGGCAGGAGGAGAAGTGGACAACAGAGGATGAGATGGCTGGATGGCATCACTGACTCGACGGACATGAGTCTGAGTGAACTCCGGGAGTTGGTGATGGACAGGGAGGCCTGGCGTGCTGCAATTCATGGCGTCGCAAAGAGTCAGACACGACTGAGCGACTGAACTAAACTGAACTGAACTGAGTGGTATTTGCCATACATTGACATGAATCAGCCATAAGTGTACATGTGTTCCCCATTCTGAACCCCTCTCCCACCTCCCTCCCCATCCCATCCCTCTGGGTCATCCCAGTGCACCAGCCCTGAGCACCCTGTCTCATGCATCGAACCCGGACTGGCAATCTGTTTCACATATGATAATATACCTGTTTCAATGCTATTGTCTCAGATTATCCCACCCTCGCCTTCTCCCACAGAGTCCAAAAGACTGTTCTATACATTTGTGTCTCTTTTGCTGTCTTGCATATAGGGTTATCATTACCATCTTTCTAAATTCCATATATATACATTAGTATACTGTATTGGTGTTTTTCTTTCTGTTTACTTCATTCTGTGTAATAGGCTCCAGTTTCATCCACCTCATTAGAACCGATTCAAATGTATTCTTTTTAATGGCTGAGTAATATTCCATTGTGTATATGTATCACAGCTTTCTTATCCATTTGTCTGCTGATGGACATCTAGGTTGCTTCCATGTCCTGGCTATTATAAACAGCGCTGTGATGAACATTGGGGTACACGTGTCTCTTTCAATTCTGGTTTCCTCGGTGTGTATGCCCAGCAGTGGGATTGCTGGGTCATATGGCAGTTCTATTTCCAGTCTTTTAAGGACTCTCCACACTGTTCTCCATAGTGGCTATACTAGTTTGCATTCCCACCAACAGTGTAAGAGGGTTCTCTTTTCTCCACACCCTCTCCAGCATTTATTGTTTGTAGACTTTTGGATAGCAGCCATTCTGACCAGCATGAGATGGTACCTCATTGTGGTTTTGATTTGCATTTCTCTGATAATGAGTGATGTTGAGCATCTTTTCATGTGTTTGTTAGCCATCTGTATGTCTTCTTCGGAGAAATGTCTGTTTAGTTCTTTGGCCCATTTTTTGATTGGGTTGTTTATTTTTCTGGAATTGAGCTGCAGGAGTTGCTTGTATATTTTTGAGATTCTTTGTCAGTTGCTTCATTTGCTATTATTTTCTCCCATTCTGAAGGCTGTCTTTTCACCTTGCTTATAGTTTCCTTCGTTGTGCAAAAGCTTTTAAGTTTAATTAGGTCCCATTTGTTTATTTTTGCTTTTATTTCCATTACTCTGGGAGGTGGGTCATAGAGTATCCTGCTGTGATTTATGTCTGAGAGTGTTTTGCCTATGTTTTCCTCTAGGAGTTTTATAGTTTCTGGTCTTATGTTTAGATCTTTTATCCATTTTGAGTTTATTTTTCTGTATGGTGTTAGAAAGTGTTCTAATTTCATTCTTTTACAAGTGGTTGACCAGTTTTCCCAGAAACACTTGTTAAAGAGATTGTCTTTTCTCCATTGTATATTCTTGTCTCCTTTGTCAAAGATAAGGTGTCCATAGGTGTGTGGATTTATCTCTGGGCTTTCTATTTGGTTCCACTGATCTATATTTCTGTCTTTGTGCTGGTACCATACTGTCTTGATGACTATAGCTTTGTAGTATAGCCTGAAGTCAGGCAGGTTGATTCCTCCAGTTCCATTCTTCTTTCTCAAGATTGCTTTGGCTATTTGAGGTTTTTTGTATTTCCATACAAATTGTGAAATTATTTGTTCTAGTTCTCTGAAAAATACCTTTGGTAGCTTGATAGGGATTGTATTGAATCTGTAGATTGCTTTGGGTAGTAGTATACTCATTTTCACTATACTGATTCCTCCGATCCATGAACATGGTATATTTCTCCATCTATTTGTGTCCTCTTTGATTTCTTGCACCAGTGTGTTATAGTTTTATATATATAAGTCTTTTGTTTCTTTAGGTAGATATATTCCTAAGTATTTTATTCTTTTTGTTGCAATGGTGAATGGAATTGTTTCCTTAATTTCTCTTTCTGTTTTCTCATTGTTATTGTATAGGAATGCAAGGGATTTCTATGTGTTAATTTTATATCCTGCAACTTTACTATATTCATTGATTAGCTCTAGTAATTTTCTGGTGGAGTCTTTAGGGTTTTCTATGTAGAGGATCATGTCATCTGCAAACAGTGAGTTTTACTTC
>NW_011494752.1:15819908-15820332 GCF_000754665.1 Bison bison bison
TATGTTTTATTTCTGTTTTTCTAAATGACCTACAGTACTTGGTAGGTGTACTAAAATTGTTTGGGGAGTGGGGTTTAGAGACTTCTAATAGATGTGTAGTTAATTTGGTAATTCTCTCGTATGAGGTATAAGCTTCCATATGCTGGTTATTTAATAGATTTGCTACATAAGTAAAACATGGTTCACCTAGATAGTTTGATATGTATGGGCATTACTCCTAGTAGTATTTGTTTGTTGTCTTTTGTTGCTTTGCTCCTTCCGTGCAGGCTGAGACCTAATCTCCTGCAAGTACAGTAAAATAATTTACCTATTTTTGCAGACCCTATTCATAGGATAAAAAAATTAGATTGCCTTTACTTTGAACATTTATATTTGATGAAGTTGCTGTCTTGAGTTTAGTATTGATATTGTGAAAAATGAATGC
>NW_011494752.1:15820432-15821499 GCF_000754665.1 Bison bison bison
TGTTTCTTTAGGTAGATATATTCCTAAGTATTTTATTCTTTTTGTTGCAATGGTGAATGGAATTGTTTCCTTAATTTCTCTTTCTGTTTTCTCATTGTTATTGTATAGGAATGCAAGGGATTTCTATGTGTTAATTTTATATCCTGCAACTTTACTATATTCATTGATTAGCTCTAGTAATTTTCTGGTGGAGTCTTTAGGGTTTTCTATGTAGAGGATCATGTCATCTGCAAACAGTGAGTTTTACTTCTTCTTTTCCAATCTGGATTCCTTTTATTTCTTTTTCTGCTCTGATTGCTGTGGCTAAAACTTCCAAAACTATGTTGAATAGTAGTGGTGAGAGTGGGCACCCTTGTCTTGTTCCTGACTTTAAGGGAAATGCTTTCAATTTTTCACCACTGAGGATAATGTTTGCTGTGGGTTTGTCATATATAGCTTTTATTATGTTGAGGTATGTTCCTTCTATTCCTACTTTCTGGAGTGTTTTTATCATAAATGGATGTTGGATTTTGTCAAAGGCTTTCTCGGCATCTATGAGATAATCATATGGTTTTTATCTTTCAATTTGTTAACGTGGTGTACTATATTGATTGATTTGTGGATATTAAAGAATCCTTGCATCCCTGGGATAAAGCCCACTTGGTCACGATGTATGATCTTTTTAATATGTTGTTGGATTCTGTTTGCTAGAATTTTGTTAAGGATTTTTGCATCTATGTTCATCAGTGATATTGGCGTGTAGTTTTCTTTTTTTGTGACACCTTTGTCTGGTTTTGGTATTAGGGTGATGGCGGCCTCATAGAATGAGTTTGAAAGTTTACCTTCCTCTGCAATTTTCTGAAAGAGTTTGAGTAAGATAGGTGTTAGCTCTTCTCTAAATTTTTGGTATAATTCAGCTGTGAAGCCATCTGGTCCTGGGCTTATATGTATGTATGTATATAATTATTATATATAAATAAATTATTATAATTATATTACACATATATATGTGGATTTACATATATATAAAACTGAATCACTTTGCTGTACACCTGAAACACAACACTGTAAATCAACTAGGCTTCAAT
>NW_011494752.1:15821599-15842223 GCF_000754665.1 Bison bison bison
AAATACACAGCCAATGGAACCAAATAATTTCAAACATATGCAGCATTTTACTTGTATCTCTCAAATACACTAAGAGGCCTCACTTCTACTACTTCCTTCCACTGTCTGAGAATTAGTTGTATTATCATGTTTGTGTGTATTTATGTGTGTGTATGTGTATTAAGCATCATACCCCAAGTTTTTTTTTTTAATTAAAAAAAAAATTTATCTACTTGGCTGAGCCATGTCTTGTTGCAGCACACTGGCTCATTGGTTGTGGTATGTGGGATCTAGCTCCCTGACCAGGGATTGAACCCCAACCCCCTGCATTGGGAGTGCAGAGTCTTAGCCACTGGATCACCAGGAAAGTTTCTTAATCTCCATTTTTAACAGGGTTTTCTCCTTTCCTCAACTATATTTTGTGTCCCCCAAACCAGAGACCTACTATTTTTACCCTCTAGTCTTCTGCCAAAGTGGGAAAGGGACAGCCATCCAGGGACACAGAGAAGGGGAGACCTGCTCCCGAGACAGTTTGCCTCCAATCCTTCTTATTTTAGCTACATCCCCTTTAATCAGTGGGCTTCCCTGATAGCTCAGTTGGTAAAGAATCCGCCTGCAAAGAAGGAGACCCTGGTTCAATTCCTGGGTCAGGAAGATCCCCTTGGAGAAGGAACAGGCTACCCACTCCAGTATTCTTGGGCTTCCACAAGTCTAATTCCTTTACTCGGTGGCTCAGCGGTAAAGAGTCCACCTGCAATGCAGGAGACATGTGTTCAATCCCTGGGCCAGGAAGACCCCCTGGAGGAGTGCATGGCAACCCACTCCCGTACTCTTGCCAGGGAAATCCCATGGACAGAAAGATAGGCTACCCACTCCACTATTCTTGGGCTTCCCTTGTAGCTCAGTCCACAGGCAGGCTACAGTCCACAGTCCACAGGATTGCAGAGTCAGACACGACTAAGTGACTGAGGACTAGCACCCCCAACACCTACTTCCTACTTAACAATTCTCCCTACTTCCAGCTTCTCAGGTTTGCTGAGAGTCACAACACAAGTCACTACTTGATTCATTTATTTCCTATGTCTATACTTCTGTTGTTATCACCTCTCTCATTCACCCCATCCTTCCTGGTATAGATGCCTTTTTTAAAAAACATCCCTTCAGAGTAGTTGCAGCAGGTTTTCAAAAGGAAACAAAATTGTTTTTAATCCACCTTTTTACTTAGAAGTCCTCTCTGAATATAATGAAGTTGTTGGGTTTTTTAAATTTCAAGTATATGTTTTCATTTGTAGCAATTCTATTGGTTCTTTTCAAGTCTACTCTGTTTAGAAGTATCTTGTTCCTGGATCACAGTTTCAAACTTCTCTCTTATTTCTTTAAACATACTAAATGTAGGTACTTTTAGAATTCTGTGCTGATTATTGTCCATATCTGTAGTCTTTGTGGGTCTGATTGCACTGTTTTGTTGTTCTCTGGCTTCCCTTCATGATATCTTGTTTCCTTGTTTGTTTTGTGATTTTTGACCAGAAGTTGCTCATTTTCTTAGGCTTTTACGAGACTTCTTTGGGCTTTTAAGTTGAAGTTTCATTCTTCTAGAAATAATTTGCATTTGTTTCTGCCAGTCGCTTGGGGGAGACACTAACAACCTGGAAATACTTCAAATTAAATTCTAAATTTGAGATCTGGGGGGAGTACACAGTAAAATACATGATGACCAGAAGCCATGTGAGGGCTGACTCAAGGTTAGGAAGTCTCAAAGGAGATTCCGCCCATTCCTCTCACTGCCAGTGGTCGTGACAAGCAAGTTTCTTTACTGTACGGACCCTCCTCAGTGGTGGGTTTCTCACTTTCCCACTTACTGAAGGTGTTTTCCCTTGTGGGCCAAAGTCTACGCACGACTGGGTTTTCTGTTACACCTCAAAACCCGAGCTGCTTTATCTCCTTTGCTCAGTGTCTTACGTGCAACAAAACCTTTCAGGGAGAAAGCCAGCTTTGCAATTAATTCACTTGCCTCCCTGCTTTTACTTCCCCTCCTCATCCCAGAATTCTTTCTTTCTTGCCAGTTTAGCAATACATTTTAAAAGGTGTGTTTTTATGTTTTTATACAGCATTTTAGTGGTTTCAATGGAAAGGATCACTCAGGATATCTAAACTGCCATATTGCCAGAGAAGAAAATTCCTACACATTCTAGAATTCTCCTCCCCTGGCCCTTTCCATTCCACCCTTCTCCCTTATCAAACAGCTCCTAGCAGTCTCTCCTCAAAACTCCCTGAAAGAGGAGAGAGGCAGAGACAGAAGAGGGCCGACGGGTATAAAGTAGAAAGGCCAGTGGACCAGAGATCTCCATGAAGTCAAGGAACTGATGAGTAAAAGTCCTTGAGCAGGTGAGTTGGGGCCTGGGGAGTTGAGGGGAGAATGTAGAGTGTTGGAATACATTTGTGTCATTCACTAACCACCAGGGAGTCCCACTTTATAGATAAAGTAGCCCAAAGAAAGGGTAACCATCTTGCTCAAAGTCATAGCCAGTTGAATGGATAGCCAGCGAAGGGCAGAACAAGGCCTGGAAGCCAGGTGTCTTGTTCCCAGGACACCACAGGATCCACATTCACACAAGAGGTCAGGGAGAGTCTTGGGGATCAAATACCTTGCCGTAGTCAATGACCGGCAGCTCGATGCTGGGGAACAGATCTTGCACGATGGCATTGAAGAGGGGCACGTCGACGGAAGTCAGCTTGGCAATATTCATATCTCTCATTGAGAGCAGCAGAACCTGGAGGGAAAAGACAGAGACTCAGGCTGGAGGAGCCAGGGCCCAGCTCTTCATTAGGCCTTTCCTCTCTAGAGGGGTGAGAAGCCGGAGCTAAGAACAAGGGAGGACTTCCCTGGTGGTACAGTGAACCAGAGTCTGCCTGCCATTGCAGAGGACATGCATCTGATCCCTAGTCTGGAAAGATACCACAAGACATGGAGCAACTAAGCCTAAGGACCACAACTACTGGAGCCCCCATTCTAGAGGCTGGGAGTCAGAACTACTGAACCCGAGTGCAACTACTGAAGCCCAGGCATGTAAAGACTGTGCTCCACAACAAGTGAAGCCACCACAATGAGAAGCCCATGCACGGCAACAAAGAATAGCTCCCACTCACCACAACTAGGGAAAGCTCGTATGCAGCAATGAAGAGCCAGCACAGCCAAAAATAAATCAATAAGAAAGAAGAACAATGGATACACCCAAGCTAGTCTTGAGCAACAGGACAGGTGGAACTTGGGCAACACCAAGGAGGGCTGGAAGAGTGGGAAAACTGATTGAGGGAAAGTAAGGATGTGAAAAACTCCAGTGAAGCTGCAGAGGACCAGTGATGGTGGTGGTTAAGGGTCAAGACGGCGTCCTCAGTCTACCTCTTCATCAGACAGGTCGGGCTGCAGGCGGCGCTTTTTGCCAGCATAGCGCAGGAGGGAGGTGAGGGCACGCAGGCCGAAGTCATAGTGGTCTTGTCTGGAGAGCTGCTGCACAGCCAGCGAGTAAAGCGTGTACACCTTCTTGGCCAGAACCTGGAGGCCAAAACAGAGGAAGGAACCATCCATTTCCCCATAAATCCCTCTGCTTCGTGTAGGGACAGTTACAGATACAAGAAGGTGGGTGCCTGGGCATGAAGCAACTGGGGGACAAAGGATGGGAAGATCTTGTGAATTGTGCCATCAAGGACCAGTGGTGTCATAGAGGGAAGACCTCTCTCCTCTGGCTTCTCCTGCCCCCATATCCTACTGAGAGTCAGGTACATTTCTTGTAGGATAAAATGATTGTGAGGACTTTGGGGGAGGGGGGTTTCTTGGGCCCAGAGGGTAATCATGGATGAGAAATAAAGTATTGGAGACAAGAGATAATCAGAATACCTTGCAGTTGCCAAAGCCTTCCCCAAAAAGAATGATTTCTGCAATAAGTGTAGAGTCGGGCACTACCATGGCAATTGGCCGGAACATGGATTTAAGATTGTCAGGAAGCTCTGTGCGCCCAGCATAGCCTGGAAAACAGCACCACGTATTCAGAATCCATGAAAGAGTAAGCAAAAGTGTTGATCGCTCAGTCGTGTCCAACTCTTTGAAACCCTATGAACTCTGAAACCCTCTCAGGCTCCTCTGTCCGTGGATTCTCAGGCAACAATACTGGAGTGGGTAGCCATTCCCTTCTCCAGGGGACACTGCTTCCCAAAGACCTACTTCCCCATCAATCCCATTCTCCCCATTCTCTGCTTCATCCTGAGCCCTCTCCCCAGCTTCAACTCCAAGATCTCTTCCTCTCTCATCTCGGCCCTGGCTTTTCCTACACCTCTCTGCTCTTCTTTCCTACCCCTGGCCCTTTCCTTACTTGCCACAAGGCCCTGCTTCAGACTCAAATTACAGAGCTGTCTTGTTCCCCTCTCTCCAAGTTTCATGGATTGGGTGGGCCAAGAAGTTTGTTCAGGTTTATTCATTAAGATGTTATGGAAAAACCTGAATGAACTTTGTGGCTGACCCAATATAACTCACTCGGTGCTAATAGAATGCGGCTGACCCAATATAACTCACTCGGTGCTAATAGAAATCACAGCTGTTTATCTGATTCTTTTAGTGCGGAAGCCCTTTCCTGTTTTCTCCTAGATCCTACCCACAGAGCTGTTCCTAGGCAACAGTGATGAGAGACCCTAGGCCCTGCACTTCAGGGAGGTTCTCTCATCTGGCAAAAGGGATGGCAGATAGACCAGAACTCTAGGAGCTAGTTCAACAGAAGAAAAAAGCTAAGTACCTTGAAAGACTAGGATGACATCTATGCACCCGAGCCAACACTAATCCCTTTAGGAAAGACAGTAAAGTTGCTTCCCCTTCTCCTAGAAATGCATGTGTTCATCCTTTTCTCACACTTTGTTGCCTTTAGCAGCATTGCACTTGGCTAAATGCACTGGCCTGGGGTGGGGGAGAGGGAAGATGCGCAGACATTTGCCCCCAGGAGCCCCATCTACTCTACTCCCAGGCCCTTACCAGGGTTCATGGTGATGAAGATCCCACAGGACCACACCAGATTGATTTCAAAGCCCTCGAAATAGAAGCGGGTGAGGCCGGCAGCCAGGGCAGAGAGGATGGACAGGATCTGCTGGGCCACCACCGACAGCACCTCCACATTGATGCGGTTAAATTCATCAAAGCAGCCCCAGGCACCCGTCTGTAGTTGTGGGGAGGAGGGGCAGAGTTGCTGGGAGGAAGACAAGTGACCCCGGACTGGGAAAAACTAGAAACTGGGACTAACCTATCCTCCCCCTGAAGTGTTTGGCTAGGAACAGCGGCCTCTAAAATGAATGTGTGCAAGTGTGCATGTGTGCGTGTGTGTGAGAAGGGGCTATTGTAGTTTTGTAGTTTCTGGCCAAAGCTTTCCATCAGACAGGAAGGATCTAGGAGAATGCCTGAGAGTCATGGGTAGGAAAGAGAGCAGGGTAGGAAACTTGTGGGTGTTGAGCGCCCCCAGCATGCACTAGTTCTCTTACTGAATCCTTACATAACCTTCTGATTTTGCAAATAAGCAAAGTGAAGCTCAGGGAAACGCAGGGACTTCCCCAGTTGTAAGACCTAACTGAGGTGATGCAGTGTCATCAGTTACAGGGCACTGAACCAGATCTGGGCTTCAGCTGATTTTCTGAAACTAAAAGATATGGAGGGGGCCTCCTGGCCAGGCTGGCAGGATGCTGACCTGAGCCAGGCCTGAGTACATCCGGCCCATGGACTTATAGTCCAGGCCCTCGGAGCAGTTGACCACGATAACGTATATGCCGAGGGCCTTGCCCAGGTCCTTGACCGTCTCAGTCTTCCCTGTGCCCGCAGGACCTTTGGGGGATCCACCTCGATGCAGGTGCAGGGCCGTGGTCAGTGTCATGTAACACCTGTGAGTGGAGGACAGGATTCAGGCCAGACTCCTAGAAGCCTTGGCTCAGCATTCACTGGCCCCACCCCAAGCACCCTATTCATTCCCCACGGCCGACCTGTCGGTTAGGGGGGTGATGACGAGCCGGCCAGAGTTACCCAGGTACTCATAACCATACTGGAACTGTGTGTTGGTCTGACGGATCATACAGTCATCGAGATCCTGGGAAACAGGGCAGAGTAAGAGAGAGGTGGGCATGGAGGGAGAGTCAGGGCTGTGGCTGAGAGGGGGGCTGGAAGCATCAGGGAGAAGACTGGGGGCTCCGTTTAGAGTTGGAAGGAGGAATGGGTATACAGCTCAGATGGAAACTGGCAATTGCACTGCACGTGTCTAGCCCAGTCCATGGCAGCAGCTGCTGATTAAGGAACACTTAGAGTGGGTATTCCCTGGAAACATGGCTCTTGCCATTCCTGATGTGGCAGATCCAAGAGAGAGTTACCAGCTGGATTAGGGTGATGGGAGAGGACTGAGGGCTGGGCTGAGATATTACTCTTTAGAGAACATGAATTTCATCAAAGCGTCAGTATCGGGTTTAGGGTATGAGAATGGGAAGCTGGCCCTTTGCACCTTCTCCCAGTAGAAGCGCAGTTGGCTGAGCCAGTCGAAGGAGCTGACATCCATGAGGCCACTCTTATAAAGCTTCTCCAGCACATCCCGGGCGTGGACTTCTATAGTCACCAGGGCCACAATTTTAAGGCGCATGATCTTGGTCAGGTTCCCCCTGATGGCCTCAGAGTACTTATTCAGTATTGACACCTGTGGAATGAGGCAGCGGAGAAGGTGGGCTGAGCCACCAAACCCTAATCGCTTTTGTCCCAGCCTCGTTCTTCCAGCTTTGATGCTGACCCCACCGCCACTGCAGTTCCTGACCCTCAACTTCAGCCCAGGGAGACATACTTCTGACCCACCCGACCTCTCCTCGCTGGACATCTCCCATAATGCACCCCATTCTGACCCCTTCCCACCAGCTCATTGCTAATTCTCACTCCAATTGATCAGCCCCTCCTTCCAGCTCTGACGCCAGGCCCTTGTCATTCTGGTGGTGTTTCCCCACCTGCTTTTTCTTCATGACCTTGAGGATCTTCTTGTCTGCCCGCTCCTTAGCTGTCAGCAGGCACTTGGTAACGTCGGCTGTCCACTGGATCTGACTGGCGGTGATCACCATCTGGGGCACGTATGGAGGCTCTATTCCAAAGGCCCATTCCTGGCCACCCACACAGCCCAGCTCCCATATCCTGGCTCATTCGGGACCAGGTGCTTCCCCTCTCAATACGCTTGACCTGTTCTGGAGGGTGGACATGGGCCTAAGTTAGGAGCTAAGAGTCCAGCATGCAGGCTTCTGGGTCACAGCCCAGGACAGGGGGCAGGACACCTGCCTTTTGGGTGACTCTAGACTCTGTCTTTACACTGGCTGCTCCCTTGTGGCTCCGTCCTCCTTGTTCCCTCATTTCTACTGACCCCAGCTCACCTGGCCAGCCCACTCCTTCACCCACTTGTCCCTCTTGTTGAGAAATTTCTTGAGGGCCAGGCGACAGTTCCGGAGAAGGTCCCGGAGGGTCACCCTCATGGTCCGCTCCACATCGCCAAGCCAGGACTGGGGGGAGGCGAGAACAGGATGGCTGGGCCTTGGGGCCAGAGTAAAGAGTGCCCAGAGCAAAGGTGATTGGGAAGGAGGACCCCGGGGCTCTGGGGCCCTAGAGAAAAGCGGAAGCTGGGTAGCGGCTGGATCAAATCCCTGAGGGGGATGGAGACCGGGGTCAGATGGACTTTCAGGAGAGCATGGTGGAGGTTAGAGTTTTAGGCATGGCAGGTGGGAGGCACAAAGTGACTAAGGCCCCTTCACAGAGATGGTCTCTCCTTATAGAGCCAGCAAAGTTAGAAGAACGAGCTTTCTTCTTAGTCCCTGGCCACAGCTCACCTCCACAGGCCCTTCCAGAAGCACTGGGTGGAGGAAATCGATGTATTCACCGTCACCCGAGAACATTCCCAACGCTTCCCATTTGCTGCCGGGTCCCCCAACCTGCAGAAGCAGGAAGCTGTTGAGCCCTTTGGGGGTCATTTCTGCTCCTCCCACCTCCCCCTCTATATTACCAGTTCTAGAAAATTCTGTCCCAGATGCCCAGAATCATTACTATCCCCCTCCTCTTGGAGGGGCATGGTCTCCTCGGAGGCCATGAACTCACTGATGTCACCATCCCTCCCCCACCCTCCTGCCCGTCGTGGCCACTTCCACGAACCTTCTGCATTCTCAGCAGTTTAATATTGTCAAAGCATTTTTTGAGGTGTGGCTGCACAGCCTCCGGATTGCGGGACTGGCCCAGAATCTCCAGGAGGTCATCATTGGACAAGAAGTAGAAGCGGGGGAAAATATGGCGCTTGGTCTCTAAATACATATCCAGGGACTTCTGGATGTCTTCAAGGATTGTGTTCATTTCTATCAACGTGTCCAGGAGGCCTGGGGAGGAGAACAGTGAGTGACATTGGTCATGGCCCTTTTACCATTGCCCTGAGTAGATATGGAGCCTCCAACCATACCCACTCTGCCAGCTCGTGAATGCTGGGGTGCAGACTGCCATATGGTTTTTGGAAGCAGAGAAGTGTCCCCTAATCACTCTTTTCCCATCCTCCTCATGAACTCATTATTAAGTGTTCATTATACACTATGGTACATATTATACATTATAATTAATTATGCATATGTGATTCCATTAATATAACTACATATCCCATCAGTCTCTTTCCACCAAAGAAGTGGGGACTCTGCCAGTCATCCCAAGAGCTTCTGAAAGTGAGAGACTTGTTCTGCCCATAAACAATTCAGCAAGTTAAATCATTAGATTTAAATACACATCACATGTGCACAATGAAAAAGGTCCACCATCACTGGGACTGCCGGTGTTCCTCGTGATAGAGTGAAAAGAGTACTAGAGGAAATTCCCTGGAAGTCCAGTGGTTAATACACTGAGCTTCCATGGCAGGGGGCACAGGTTTAACCCCTGGTCATGGAAGTAAGATCTGCAAGCTGCTGCTGCTAAGTCTGCAAGCTACATGGTACAAAAAAATAAATGCACCTGACTGGGAGGCAGATGTGGGTCTTTCATTAATTAGCATGTCAGTTAACCTCAGGGAGGTTTTACCTCTTTGTAAAATAGTAATAAGATCCACCTCAAAGAATAATTCAAGATATAAAATAAACTGTGTTCACATCTATAGGTTCTCAATAATGTTAGTTTCCTCCCAGAGTTAGATTTTGATTGGCTTATCCCCTGGTCTTCCCAGTTTCTAGCTTTATGAAGAAACTATGGATGCCCTAGAGTCTGAACTCCAAGGTGACCCTCAGGCCTTCTAGGACAGGGTCTACAAGCCATTAGAGCCTTTGAATGACCACCTGAGAAGCCCCTGGAGACCACAAGGAGACCTGGTAGCCATAGACAACATGGGTTTGTTCTGTGTGTTCAACCAAGAAAGAGTGTTGTTTTCATGGCTCTGCTTATACATTGACTTAACAGTAGCAGTATACATTCTTCTAAAATGTAATTATGTCAATTATCTCAAATATTATTAATAAAAATTCAAGTTCTCACTCAATTTTGCACATCCTAATATTTATATATTATCAGAGTAATTGAAATAAAGTGTTTTTGTGTAGAGTTAAGGTTCTTGGGAAAATTTTTCAATTGTTAGATTGGCCCAGGCAAATAAACAGGTCCTCCGTATCCCCTGCCAAAACTCTTCTCAGGCTATCTACCCGCGCATCCATTGCCCAACCTGACTTTCTGGTTCTTTACCCCTGTTGACCACAAATAACCAGACCTCACCATGTATGCGTACATCTCCCCCCATCTCCTTACCCAATCCCCATGTCTACCAAAGTGTCTACATTAAAGACTAGTTCTATTAATAACAAACCAATTAAAGTCAAGGTAATAACAATAGCGCCTAGTAACCAAAGATTTTCTCTGTGCCATTTAATGGGATAAGTGCTTTATCTGCATTATCTCATTTACCTACATCATCTGATTGAATGAACCACATAGAGAAGAAGAGTGATTCCTTAATCAGAGTTTTTTGAGACACAGTGCTAATAACAGCACTACCTTTATGCTAGACACTGCACTGAGTGCTACACACTCCTTTATTATCCTCACAAAGACCCCAAGAAATAGCTATCATTAACCCCTCACTGTGGGAATTCCCTGGCAGCCCAGTACTTAAGACTCCACACTCCCAATGTTGGGGCCACGGGTTTGATCCCTGGTTGGGGAACTAAGATCCTACATCTTCCCTCTGGCAGGGCCAAAATAAAAGGTAAAATAAAATACACTCCCCGCCCCTGACACACACACACATATACTACAGGCAAGGAAGCTGCAGGATGGAGGAAACAAGCTGCCTGAAGGCATGCAATCAGGAAGGCAGGATTTTGAACTCAAGTCTGTCTCATTCCATTTTTCATCCTCTTCACTGCTCTACTGTACTCTGCTCAAATATGTGTTGAGTTTAATCTACAGAACTACTATGTAATGCTTAGGACAGTTGGGTACAATGGTCAGTCTTTCAGTAAATGAAGCATGTGGGGCCTCCGTGGTGGCTCAGTGGTAAAGAATCCACCTGCCAATGCAGGAGAGATGGGTTTGATCCCTGATCCAGTAAGATCCCACAAGCCAAGGGGCAACTAAGCCCCTTCGCCACAACTACTGAGCCTGTGCTCTAGAGCCAGGGAGCCACAGCTACTAAGCCCTTGCGCCTACAGCCTATGCTACACAACAGGAAAGTAGCCCCTGCTCCCCACAACTAGAGAAAAGCCATGCAATAATGAAGACCTAGCATGGCCAAAAATAAATAAAATTCTTTTTAAAACTTAAAAAAAACATGAAGCATGTGGCCATGACCTCACACACACAGAGCACCCGCCGAGGCTGTGTCAGGGCTCAGACCTGGATAGTGGGTGCTCCGGAGAGCATTGGGGTCCTTGTTCACCCGGTCCATAATGGCCTTCCAGTTGCCATTGACTTGGTCGAATAAGCCTGATTCATTGGGCAGCTGCTTCCGGATGTCCTCTCCCAGGAAGATGTTCTGAAGGGCCAATAAAGGGTGTGAGAGGCTGTTTCCCATACCCTCTCCACTCTCTGCTCTCTGTGCTTAGACCAGGAGAGACAATCAATGAAAGAGAAGAAGCATCAGAACCAAAGGGTGAGGGGGTCCCTGGTGGCTCAGTGGTAAAGAATCCACCTGCCAACACAGGAGACACGAGTTCGGTCCCTGGTCTGGGAAGATCCCACATGCCACCGAGTGACTGAGCCAGGGAGCCATGACTATTGAGCCCAAGTGCCCTAGAGTCTGTGCTCTACAGTAAGAGAAGCTGCTGCAATGAGAAGCCTGAGCACCGCAACGAGAGAGCAGCCCATGCAGCAGTGACAACTCAGCACAGCCAAAAATAAATAAATAAGTAAAATTAAAAATAAAAATAAAAAAAGAACCAAAGGGATGTCTAGGTTCTAGAACCAAACTTGGGATTGGGAGGCCAGGTATATGGGTTCAAGAAGAAAAATGGAAGGAGAACAAAGGCTTTTCAAGGAGGAAGCTGAAGATGAGAGGTAAGAGCTCAGGGTCAGATGCTTAGGTCCTAGATGAAAAGTGGCTTTAGAGGTGGGACAATGGAGCTGATAATAGGGCAACTATCTAGATCCTCTGCAAAGAAAGGAGCCAAAACAGGATATAGGGAGAGCTCAGGTGGTGATCCTAACCTCGAGGTACATCCACTGACGCTGCACTGTGAGCACCATCTCAATCACTTCCAAGATGAGGGAGAGGCAGCGCTCCCAGTGGTCCACATCTTTCTCAAAGGCCTTGACAAAGCGAGATGCCTTCATGGTAGACAGAGCCACCTGGTTATCTTCCAGGGCCTGGAATACTTCTTCTGTCCCTCTGGGGTGAAAAGTATCAGAATCATAGTCTATCCCCACCTGCCAAACCTGGTCCCCACTCCGCAGCCCAGGCCCCACAGCCTTGTCCACCTGAGTCGGTGATGGCCCTTATCCTTGTAGGGCACTATGTCAAGCTGAATCACATCCCAGGTCTTGGCAATGTTCTGTAACGCCTGTGGGGGACATATCAATCAGGTATTTAGTCCCCAAGGGTAACAGGAGCTGGGAAGGACCCTTGGATCATGAAAAGCTGGAAGCCTTTGCTCCAGAAAGCTGAGGAAACAGGGGAGTATGGGAGAGGACTCTGTCATACCAGTTCTATAGCCAGCTCTTTGGTGGCTGAGGCAGAGATCTCCCCAATTTTCTCTACATGCTGATCCATCCCAAGCTCCACGATCTGCTCCAAGGTGAAGCTTTCTGATTCCTGATCAAACTCACGTTGGACCTCATCCCTGACCTGATCCCAGTGCCTGCAGCCGGGGACAAAAGGTCAGATCAGCTGGGGACAAAAAGTCAGCAAGGCCTACCAGGAAGTGTGAGCATTGCTCCCTAGCTTTCTTCCATTGGGATGTTATGATTCCGTGCCTTTATTAATCCGAGATTCAACAGATATTTCCTAAATAGGCTCTAAGATCCCGTTTTAGGCACTGTGGGGAATACAGAGATTGAGCTGCTGACTCTAGAAAAGGAGTTCAGATGGATGATCGCAGGTTTACTAGAGATGAGGTGCTGGGCCAAGTGCTCTACATGAGGCATTTCATTTTCGTGGTCACTCTATAAATGTTATTCCATTTATAGGTGAAGAAATTGAGGCTTAGCGAGGTTAAATAACTTAAGCAAATAAAGTGGTTAGGTTATACTTTATCGTATAATAGATATTAGTGAAGCGCTGCCAAAAACATCATGCTAGAGGCAATATAAAAGAAGTAAAACTATTTACTCCTAAATGGATATACAATTATTAAAACACCACATATGAAATAGTCTATGCTAGCCTCAACAGTTTCAAAATCCTCCTCTATAACATGATAAGTTCCAGATGCATTAAAAGAATTAAACTTGAGAAGCAAAATTATAAAGTATGCGAAGAGAGTACGGAGATACTGCATTGACAGCTCTGGGATTGCGAGGGCCTCTTAAGGCACAAAAGTAAAAACCCTAAAGGACAAATGTTAGATTTGGACTACAAAATTCAGGCTTTTGTGGGACAGAAGACATAAAGTAGACCTATGATAGACAACATAAATTGAAAGGAGACAGAGGGGAAAGAGCCAAGAAGGCCAGAGAACCCAGAACAGTGTGACAGGGGAAGGCAATGGGCTCTTGGGAAGCCTCCTTCAGGGTGTGTGTTGGTGGGCAGAGGAGCAGAGCGAGGTGGGAACGCGATGGAGGGAACAACCGGGAGAACCAGGCCAGGACAGACCAGGGTGTGAGGGGCAGCCTCACCGCTCTCGAAGGGCAGGGTTTCGCAGGTCCGAGATGAGCGGCATGGTCCTCTTGAACTGCTCTATTTTGGAGCGAGTGGTTTCAATAATTTCCCAGTTTCGGTCCTGAGCAAAAGCAAAAGACATCAGGAGACCTGCCCTCCTTTCCAGCACAGCCCGCCTTCCTCAGTCTCCTGCCCGAGGCCTTCCACCCTCGCCTCACACACCTTGTACTCTTTGGCCAGTCTAGTGAGGCGGCGAAACAGCCCATGGGCCATAGTCTCCATGGCCTCTGTCTGCAGGGTCAGGAACCGGCCCACCTTCCACTGGTTCCAGTTTTCCTCCCAGTCTCGGGTGATTTCCCAGACTTGCTGCAGCGCGTCCAGCTCCTTTGGGGCCCAGACCAGACGGGTGACAGAGTCAGGCAACTCCCACCCTCCTTCTCCCTGACAAATGCCTCCTCTCATCCTCAGGAGATCTTCCCTCCCAGCAAAACAGAGTTGCCTCCTCCTCAGTTCACACTTTTTTCCCCACTCTCTTGCTTTAAGAGAGCCTCAAGGAACAAGCACTTGAAAAGATCCTCAATGCCATTAGTCAGTGAAGTGAAGTTGCTCAGTCATGTCCGACTCTTTGTGACCCCATGGACTGTAGTCTACCAGGCTCCTGTGTCCATGGGATTTTCCAGGCAATAGTACTGGAGTGGATTGCCATTTCCTTCTCCAGGGGATCTTCCCGACCCAGGGATCGAACCAGGGTCTCCCGCATTGTAGACAGACGCTTTACCGTCTGAGCCACCAGGGAAGTTCATTAGTCAGTAGGGACATGCAAATCAAAACCACAGGGAGATATTTCACACCCACCAGAATGACTAGGGCCAAAAATAAAGGGAGAAGTGTTGACAAGGATGTGGAGAAATAGGAACCCTTGTATGCTGCTGGGGGAGCATAAAATGGTGCAGTTGCTGTGGAAAACAGCTTGGAGGTTCCTCAAAAAGTTAAACACAGAGTTACCATGTGATCAGCAAGTCCACTCCTATGTCCATACCCACAGGAATTGGAAATGGGAACTCAAACATACGCCAAGTACAGGCATAGTCAGAGTAGCACTCCTTACAGTAGCTAAAAAGTGGAAACAACCCAAATGCCCATTGACAGGTTAATGGATAAACAAATGTGGTATATCCATACAATGGAATATTATTCACCCGTAAAAAGGAACGAGATACTGACCCATGCTGCAGCATGGATGATCCTTGAAAATATTAGACAAATGTAAGAAGCCATACACAAAAGTCACATATTGCATGCTTCCATGTATACGGAATATACAGAATAGGAAAAATCCATGTTCAGCTGACCATTAAAAACCATAAGGGTTAGGGACACCAACCCTCTATGCAGTGGAAAATTTGTGTGTAACTTATAGTCCGCCCTCCATATCTGCAGTTTATCTACAGCCACAGTTTCCCAGCTGTGGATTCAACCGCACAGCGTGTAGTATTACAGTACTTACTACTGTAAGACATCCATGTATAGGCGGGCCTTATCTGTTCAAACCCAGTGTTGTTAAAGGGTCAACTGTACATAGAAAATAGATTAGTGGTCTACAGGGGCTGGGGGAGAGGGAACGGGGTGGGGTGTGATTGCTAAAGCCTTTCTCTGGGGGGTGATGAAAATATAGTAGAATTATAAGTGATGGCTGTACAACATCGTGAATGTACTGAATGCCACTCAACTGTTCATTGTAAAATGGCTCTTTTGCTACCCGAGTTTTACCTCTATTTTTTAAAAAAGCTTCTCGTGCACCCATCTTCCTGGTCCCAGGTGTTTTTTGAGGCCCATGGGACCCCTTCTCCTGCCCCCTACCCCCTCTCCTGGGTCACCATGAGGGCCTTGCTAGGCACACCACCTTCTCCAGGTTCTGCAGGTCCTTGGAGGCTGGCTGCTCAATCTTGAAGATGCCCAGGTTGGCACGGAGGAGGTTTTCTTCCTCCCGCATGGCGTTCAGCATGGCCCGCACGTGGGCGATCTGCTCCAGGGCTGCCTGGTGCCCCACATTGCTGGTGAAGGGGCCTGTGGGGTGTCCAAGGTGAGGTTCAGATTCTCACTTAAGGCCAAGGTCCTCTGAAAGGCCATTGTGGCTCACCTACCTCTTTGTGTATAAATCTCACTTCTCTCTTCCCACAAGACACGGAAAACAAGAGGGGACCCATTGAAAAGAATGCATTGAAACTAACTGTGGCTGGAGAGTCAGTAATGAGTGAGATGAAAAGCTGGTGTAAGAAAACTGGAGACGTGAGCAGGGCTGCTGCCTTCCAGCCAAAACTCAGTGACAACAGGTGTATCACTGACAGCAGTCCCTGGCTCTTTCCGTTGTTTGGCACTTTCCTGGGACCCACACTTTGAAAGACTGGGTCAAGACAAGGGAAAAGCAGAAGGAAAGGTTGCAAGAAGCGTACCTTTGCCTTCAAATTCTTCCAGAAGATTGTGTGCTTTCTTCTTGAAGTCATCAGCTGAGTGAATGAGGCCTGTCTTGAACTTCTCCTTGTGTTTCTTCAGCATCTGTTCACTGTCCAGCAGTGTTTGCTGGAAGGCAACCCATTCCCCACCGAGACTGTCCAGCATTTCCAGCACCTGGGGACATCACAAAGGAGAGGGTAGCCCACAGAGCTCTTCCTGTCCCACCAACTCCCAGAAGAACTCTTTTCCAATCCTCTAGACCAGAGTCTGTGGCCAAGTTCCAAGCTCTTGGGCAACAAGGCCCAAAGAGATTGAACAGTTGCTGGGCCTGACAGAAATCCTCCAGCTGACCCGAAAGAGCACACAAATTAACTTTGGCTCTCAGAGTCTCTGGGGCCTTGCGCCTTCTCCCCCACTCACTTCTCTGCTCTCCCTCCTGACAGCCAAGGGCCTGGGGCTAGGATGGGCCGCTGGAACTCACATCGTCCTGGACTGGCACTTCGTACTTCTCAAGGATGGCAAATTGCTCGTGAATGGGAGGGATCTGGGTTTCCATGGTGGGCAGTTCGTGCTGCAGGGTCTCCATAAGTTGCAAACTGACCCCCAGTTCCTCCAGGGTCTGGGGAGGGCGGCTGATTCTGCAGGCAGGGGAAGGGAGAGAGGGTGGGTGGGAAGGCCAGGCCTACTCTCCCCAACTGGTGGCCTGAGCCAGTGTGCCCCCGCCCACCGATGGCCCGTCCACATACTTCTCCGAGTTCTCCTCCAGGTAGGTGTGCAGCTCCAGAAGCCGCCTGGCCGCCATCTCCTTGAGCAGGGTCGTGAATTTGTTCTGCCACTCGTTGCAGTGCTGCACCAGAGAGAACTTGAGGTGCGAGCAGTCCAGGAGCACAAACTGGATGTTCAGGACCGTCTCCTCCTTCTGCACATTATTAGCCACCTCTGTGTAGCTGAAAGGGCCCACAGATCCCCGCTAGGATGGCTTTTCCTTGGCAGACGTGCCGGATGCCCTGACTGGGTGGCATTTTCCGCCCACCCAGCATCCTTCTGCCCCCGGGTGTTCCCCACTTCAACCTGCCCGGGGCAAACTGCTGTGATGGTGTCCTTTTCCCTCCACTGCTTTCAGACTCCTTGGTCTGATTTCAAGGCACAGAGATCTAGGCTGAGTTCACACAGTCCTGCTCACTAGCTCTGTGCCCTCAGGCAGGTTACTTAACGGCTCCGAGCCTCAGTCTCCTCATCTGTAACATGGCAATGAGAACAGAACCCACCCCGTGAGGCTGTGGAGAGGATGATGGTGGCCGCTGTACGTAATGCCCCCCGCTGACTTCCTTCCTGGATGCTCACTATTTGGTGAACACGCTCTCCCTGCCCATCTCTGCCTGCTGGCATCCTACCCATTCCAAAAAGGCCAGCCCCAAAGTCACTCCTTTCAACCACGTCCTTCCTCTTCTAACATTCCCAAGTTGGACATTCTCTCTCCTTCCACTGAACCGCCCAGGACCTTGCATGCCTCACCCACAGCGCTGATCACAGGGAAGCCAATACAAGAGCAATGAGCATGTTAGCCCCTGCAGGCTTCAGAGTTCACACGGTGCTTCCACGTGTACTTAATAACCTCACAACCTTTGTGGTTGATAGTACAACACCGATTTCACAGAAAACTGAGGCCCAGAGAATGAGAGGAACCGACCTAAGATTATACGGCTGGTAAATGGTGGAGACGGGATTTCAACATTCCTCAAGACTCCACAGCCACTGCTCTGTCAGCAATATTTGTGTCTTTCCCACTGCACTAGAGCCCTTGGGAGGAAAAAACTTGCTCTTTTTTTTTTATTCTTCATGACCCATAAAACAATGGTGGTTTTTGAACAAATGAATGAATAACGAGAGGACAAAGAGATGAGGGTTCAGATCAGAATTTAAGAATCTTCTTCAGGGACTTCCCTGGTGGTTCAGTAGTTAAGAACCTGCCTTCCAGTGCAGGCGATGTGGGTTCAATCCCTGGTCAGGGAACTAAGATCACATGTGCTGTGGAGCAACTAAGCCCACATACCAAAACAAGAGAAAGCCCATGTGCTGAAGCCCATTTGGTGAAGCCCAAAATAAGTAAATTAAATAAATAATTTTTTAAAATAGAATCTTCTTCAATTTAACTCCTGTCTGCACTTTTAAAATGAAACTGTTCACATCTCTTACCTTTCAGATCCTTAACATCTCTCTTCTTCCAGTGGGATCCTATGGTACTCCCCACAAGAGCAACTTTTCCCTTAAATCTTTTTTATTTTTCGGTAAAAAGTCTTTTATTTTTAATTTGACATCTCTTTAGGGTTTTTTTAAATTAATTTACTTATAATTGGAGGATAATTGCTTTATAGGGTTTTTAAGTTACTAACCACATGCATATTTTACTTTCTAAAAGCCATAAACTCTAATGATGCTCTCAAACATAAGTGAGAAATGGATTCCATATTAACTTAACTTCTTAAGACTCTAATTATATGAATGACAATGTGTGAATTTGTACAGGTGTACATAGAGTTCTGGGATGACAGAAAGATTTTTAAGTATTTTTTTAAAAAAAGTTTACTGTAAAGAGTCTCTTGATGAAAGTGAAAGAAGAGAGTCAAAAAGTTGGCTTAAAGCTCAACATTCAGAAAACAAAGATCATGGCATCTGGTCCCATTACTTCATGGCAAATAGATGGGGAAACAGTGACAGACTTTATTTTTGGGGGCTCCAAAGTCACTGCAGATGGTGACTGTACCCATGAAATTAAAAGATGCTTACTCCTTGGAAGGAAAGTTATACTGTCTAGGTTTAGACAGCATATTAAAAAGCAGAGACATTACTTTGCCAACAAAGGTCCGTCTAGTCAAGGCTATGGTTTTTCCAGTAGTCATGTATGGCTGGGAGAGGTGGACTATAAAGAAAGCTGAGTGCCAAAGAATTGATGCTTTTGAACTGTGGTGTTGGAGAAGACTCTTGAGAGTCCTTTGGACTGCAAGATCCAACCAGTCAGTCCTAAAGGAGATCAGTCCTGAGTCTTCATTGGAAGGACTGATGCTAAAGCTGAAACTCCAATACTTTGGCCACCTGATGCAAAGAGCTGACTCATTCGAAAAGACCCTGATGCTGGGAAAGATTGAGGGCAAGAGGAGAAGGGGATGACAGAGGATGAGATGGTTGGATGGCATCACCGACTCAATGGACATGGGTTTGGGTAGACTCTGGCAGTTGGTGATGGACAGGGAGGCCTGGCATGCTGCGGTCCATGGAGTCGCAAAGAGTCGGACATGACTGAGCAACTGAACTGAAATGAACTGACTATGACAGAACGTTCTAGACTCATTTATAAATTTTAAGCATATAATAATAAATCATTATTAATATGCTCTTTTGAGAAGACTGATGGAAACTCTAAATTGCTGATGTGGTGCTTCAGCAGAGAGATTGGTGGGGAAAAAATCTAATTGACGTTTCTTTTTTTCCCAGCTCTCATTGGATCCCTACCTCCTTAAGAAACAAAGGTCCAGTGCCTTTCTTCTCATTTCCTCCCCACCCCTCGGTCTCCAGGCCAGACCCCCTCCTATGATCCTCACAGCTCCTTACCGGGCAATGTCAGCATCAAAGGAAGAGACAGGCGGGTTGAGGCGCTGGTATCGGCGGATGAAGGAGTCCTTGTTGATCTCCCAGATCTCTCGGTACATGTCCCAGGTCTTGAGGTAGTTCTGCAGCAGGCTTGCATTGTTGGTCATGCCGCTGCTGATCTGGGCCTGGATCTTCTTGATGTCCTCATCCCGCTCTTCAAGACCCAGCAAAATACTTCTCACTAACCTCCACCCTGACTCAAGCTCCAGCCCAGCCCCTGGCTACTGCCCCAGAGTCTCCCCTCCAACATCACTTCCCCAAAGAAACACACTCAAATGTGAGTAGTAGAAAATGAAGGAGGAAGCAGAACGTAAAAGAATGACTCTGTTCTGGGGGATTCAGATGTCTCATGTGTTGGTATCCAGGCCTCTTACATCCCAGCCCTGTTACCCAAACAATTCCTTCTGGGTCTCCTCACCCCAAACTCCAAACCCCTTGAGCATCAGTCACCTAATTTTGACCCCTGTCTGTGTCCTGTTTCCCTTCCCCAATCCAGCACCTTGACCTGGGTTTTCAAAATCCATGGAGACAACTGGCCAGGTATGTCTAGAAACAGCCCTGGTCTCTCCTCCTAGCTCCACATGGTCCTAGGGCTTGGTTTTTGTTTCCAATTAATTTCTTTTTTTGGTCACAGCATGTGGCATGTGGGATCCTAGTTCTGCAACAAGGGATCAAACCCACGCTTCCTGCACTGGAAGCGCGTGCAGCGTCTTAACCACTGGACTGCCAGGGAGTTCCCTCATCTGGTCCTAGGCTTTTGATACCCCTGCACTGGACGCCTACTCACCCACGATGGTGTGGATGGGCTCACGCTGAAACTTGCGCTTGATGAGAATTTCGGGGAGGTGGCGGAAGACGGAGATGGTGGAGAAGAGGTGGCTGCCGATGTCATTGACCACACTTGCCAAGGTCTGCAGAGTGGGTGAGAACTCCACCTGTGGGAGCACCAGGGAGAGGGCTCAGCACAGGCTCTGGAGGAGGTGAGTTCAGGACTAGGCAGGCTGGACACCTCAGAACCAGGCCTGGAGGCTGTAGGACAAAGCCAAAGCCTAGGGCCAAGTCTAAGGATTAACGGAAACTGACAAAGTGTGATGGTTTCAGATGTTTGGGGCAAAGTGGTTCCCACCCACCTGGGCCACACCTCCCTGAAGATCATTCTTCAAAATGACAAGCACTCGGAAGAGTGGGTTGGGGGTAGTCTTGCCATCCCCATTGATGGCCTTGGACAGTTCCAAC
>NW_011494752.1:15842456-15843417 GCF_000754665.1 Bison bison bison
TGTCTGACAGGCATACACAGAATCAGGGTGGGAGGGAGGGGGACGATCAAGAGAAGGTTCTGATGGGGCTGGGGGGACTGGGGATCTGCTCACCCACAAAGCCCTGACCACAGGACCCTTACCTCGGGGCCGTCATTCTTGAAGACTTCATAGGAGTTGGTCATGATGGCCACCACATCCTGATGCAGGCTCATCAATTTCTGTTGCATGGCTGCCCTATGCTCTCTTTGGTCCTCCTCAAATTCCAGGTCCCTGTACACCCGTTTGCCGCTGATGCGCACCAGCAGTGTCTCTGATATCTCTTGGGCTCGCCAGCCGATGGTCAGAGTGGACGCCTTGAACTCATTCACGATCGTCTGCACCTGGAGTCAGACCACACCCATGGGGGAGTTTGGGAACAGATCCTCTGGGCCTAATTCCATCCTTCCGTCTATTCTCTAGCTAGAGTTACTGACAATTAAAAAAAAAAAGAAAAGTCCTTCACTAAACACACTTCATTTCTTTCACACAATTCCCCTGGTCTCTCTGCCACTACCTGAGACTGGGGTATTAAGTACCCACATGTCAGCTTTTCAGTCAGCCTTGCAGACCTTTAGGGTCTAATGACCACAGCCTACCTTGCTGGCATGTATGCGGCACTCTGTGATGAAAAAAGCACTGGCCCCCTTCAAGGCCCAGTGCAGCTTCTTGAGCCCAGGGTGGATCTTCTTATCCAGGAACCGGATACGTTCTTTGAACAGGGCCTGCTCATCTGGGGACAGCATGGCAATGATCCTGCGAGTAAGAGAAGGCCAGTAGCTAATGGGGATGAGCTCAGAAAGACCTCATCTCCACACCAGGACACTTGGTGGAAAATCTGAAAGTTCATGATTCTAGGCAAGGACTTTCCAATACAACTTTCTGTGATGGTGGAAATGTTTTGACATTTGTGCTGCCCAGTATGGCAGCCACTAGCCACATG
>NW_011494752.1:15843517-15859345 GCF_000754665.1 Bison bison bison
TAGCCACATGTGGCTGTGGGGCACTTGAACTGTGGCCTGTGCAAATGAGTAACTGAATTTTAAACTTTTATTTAATTTCAATTAACTTAAATAGAAAAAAATCACATGCATCTAGTGGCTACTGTATTGGACAGCACAGTTCTAGACACCTAAACAAGACTGCTGGTCCCATCTCTTTGCACTTGAAATGGCCTGAGAAAGGTACCCAATTTCAAGCAAAGCCTCACTTCAGAGATGAGTGCTAATGGGATTAAGAGGAGGGCCATCTTGGTTCAAACAACCTTATGTTGATATGGGCCCATAAACCTAATGCCATCAACTTCCTTCCCAAAGAAGTGACTCAGGCCAACAGTATACATGGTCCAAGTGCCTGATGGGGTGGGAGGGGACCTGTTGTTTTTCTCTGTACTCTAAAGATAGAAGACAAGGGACAGGAATAATTGTAGGGCCACATGAGAGAGAACAGGAAACCTTTTTTTTTTTTTTGAGATGGACAAAATATGAAGGATGTGTACTGTAGGAAATGGACAATATCATGGGGCAGATAAAAGACAAAGAGAGGGCAGGAAGTGGCATGCAGGAGGGCTTCAGTGAGGAGTGGGCCCCACCTGTTATAGTCCCGAGCGACGAGCAGCAGGTTTTCTTGAAGAATGCGCAGGTCCTCGGCACGTTCAGCCACATTCACCACGTAATGGGGTGTCTCGAACAGTAAGCGCTCCCAGTAGTCGATCTCCACAAAGAGGATCGACAGGGTCCTTGCGGAGAAACACAGGCAGAGCCTCTGAGGTGGCTGTGCAAGGGCGCAAGCCAGAACCAACACCAGTTCGAGAGGTATGGAGTTGGGGAGCATGGAGACATTTAAAAGTAAGAAGTGAAGCAGAGGGGTTTCTTTGGTGGTCCAGTGGCTAAGACTCTGCACTCCCCATGCAGGGGGCCTGGGTTCAATCCCTGGTCAGGGAACTGGATGCCACATGCTGCAACTAAGACCCAGCGCAGCTAAGTAAATAGATAAAATAAATGAAGCAGAACCTCCGGGTAAAGAAGGCAACTGGACCCACTGACTTTTGCTCCTCTCCCCAAACCACTGAAACAACAGTAAAGAATGTTTCATTTGTTTAAGGCATAAACCCACAAATACAAGGAGATAGTAACTGAAAACATTTGAAAAGTGGAAGAGCAGATGGATAAGGAGCAGAAGAAGAGTCCTCAGCTGGTGGCGGAGATGGCTAAGAACCCCCTCCCAAGGCTCGGGGGGCCCGTAGCTCCAAGGATCTCCGGAAAGGCATGATGGTGGGACTAAAACAAGCAGAATAGCTGAAAGTTTAGGAAGCGGCCCTACTCTGCGGAGTTAAGCAAGCTGCCCCTCCTCGCCCCAGCCTAAGACTGAAGGCTTCTTGTCTGGGGAAGCAGTGCAGAGACAAACAGAGGGTCCCTGGACTGGGGACCCCAGGCCCAGTTGTAGGAGAGAGTAACCCACTGAAAGCAGGGCGGTGAGTCACCACGTACACATGAATGTTAAGACCCCCACTTCCCCTTCCCACCCAGACACCAGTCTCTGGCACCAGGACCTATATCCTCCGGAAAAGAGTTTGAGAGATGGTTTTCTGTGACCTCAGACCAGCCTAAATGGAAATGTGCCGAGGGTGATGACCTCTGGAGTTGCCAAGAAACAGCCCATCCAGACAGGCCTGCAGTTGAGAAGCCCCCCCTTCCTGCTCAGCAGAGCTGTCAATCAGCTTTCCAGCCCCGGTCCCTGAAATACAATCAGACAACCAAGGGTCGCAGAACACTGGTCTCTGCCTCTCCTTGCATAAAAGGTGGGAGTCAGTTCAGTTCAGTTGCTCAGTCGTGTCCAACTCTTTGCAACCCCATGGACCGCAACACGCCAGGCCTCCCTGTCCATCACCAACTCCCGGAGTTTACTCAAACTCATGTCCGTTGAGTCGGTGATGTCATCCAACCATCTCATCCTCTGTCATCCCCTTCTTCTCCTGCCTTCAATCTTTCCCAGCATCAGGGTCTTTTCCGATGAGTCAGTTCTTCACATTAGGTGGCCAAAGTATTGGAGTTTCAGCTTCAACATCAGTCCTGCCAATGAAGACTCAGGACTGATCTCCTTTAGGACTGATTGGTTGGATCTTGCAGTCCAAGGGACTCTCAAGAGTCTTCTCCAACACCACAGTTCAAAACCATCAATTCTTTGGCACTCAGCTTTCTTCATAGTCCAACTCTCACATCCATACATGACTGCTGGAAAAACCATAGCTTTGACTACATGGACCTTTGCTGGCAAAGTAATGTCTCTGCTTTTTAGTATGTTGTCTAGGTTGGTCATAACTTTTATTCCAAGGAGCAAGTGTCTTTTAATTTCTTGGCTCCAGTCACCATCTGCAGTGCTTTTGGAGCCCAGAAAAATAAAGTCAGCCACTGTTTCCACTGTTACCCCATCTATTTGCCATGAAGTGATGGAACCAGATGCCATGATCTTAGTTTTCTGAATGTTGAGTTTAAACCCAACTTTTTCACTCTCCTCTTTCACTTTCATCAAGAGGCTCTTTAGTTCTTTCTTTGCTTTCTGCCAAAAGGGTGGTGTCATCTGCATATTTGTGTTGGTATTTCTCCCGGCAATCTTGATTCCAGCTTGTGCTTCATCCAGCCCAGCGCTTCTCATGATGTACTCTGCATATAAGTTAAATAAGCAGGGTGACAATATACAGCCTTGATGTACTCCTTTCCCTATTTGGAACCAGTCTGTTGTTCCATGTACAGTTCTAACTGTTACTTCCTGACCTGCATATAGATTTCTCAAGAGGCAGGTCAGATGGTATTCCCAACTCTTTAAGAATTTTCCACAGTTTGTTGTGATCCACACAGTCAAAGGCTTTGGCATAGTCAATAAAGCAGAAATAGATGTTTTTCTGGAACTCTCTTGCTTTTTCCATGATCCAGCAGATGTTGGCAACTTGATCTCTGGTTCCTCTGCCTTTTCTAAAACCAGCTTGAATATCTGGAAATTCACAGTTCACGTACTGTTGAAGGCTGGCTTGGAGAATTTTGAGCATTATTTTACTAGTGTGTGAGATGAGTGCAATGGTGCGGTAATTTGAGCATTCTTTGGCATTGCCTTTCTTTGGGATTGGAATGAAAACTGACCTTTTCCAGTCCTGTGGCCACTGCTGAGTTTTCCAAATTTGCTGACATATTGAGTGCAGCACTTTCACAGCATCATCTTTTAGGATTTGAAATAGCTCAACTGGAATTCCATCACCTCCACTAGCTTTGTTTGTAGTGATGCTTCCTAAGGCTCACTTGACTTTGCATTCCAGGATTCTGGCTCTAGGTGAGTGATAATACCATGATGATTATCTTGATTGTAAAGATCTTTTTTGTATAGTTCTTCTGTGTATTCTTGTCACCTCTTCTTAATAGCTTCTGCTTCTATTCGGTCCATACCATTTCTGTCCTTTATTGTGCCCATCTTTGCATGAAATGTTCCCTTGGTATGTCTAATTTTCTTGAAGAGATCTCTAGTCTTTCCCATTCTATTGTTTTTCTCTATTTCTTTGCATTGATCACTGAGGAAGCCTTTCTTATCTCTCCTTGCTATTCTTTGGAACTCCAAATTCAAATGGGTCTATCTTTCCTTAAACAGAAAAAAGCAACCAGAAGGGAAGGAGAGGGGATGGAGATGCAGAAAGGTGGCCCACCCCCGAAAGAAAAAACAGAATCACAGCGAGCATCCTGAGAGAGAGATAAGAAACAAAGAGCGTCCGTGAGACAGAAACAAGATGCTATAAAAGGGACACAAAGAGAGCTCTTGGAAGTTAAAAATAAAGCAGAAAAAAAAAGATACAAGATAAATGACAGAGACCCCTCATAAAATAGAGACATAAAGATGAAAGGCAAAGAGGATGTTGCATGAAAAAGAGAATATAAAACTCTCTGTGAACAATTCTTTACATTGATTACATATTGGCAAGGTAATATCTGGGGAATACCGGATTGAAAATTAAAATTCATTTAACTTGTTTCTTTCTCCTTTATGACAAGTAATGCCAAAAATTTTTTAATTGTGTCTGTGGCCCTTGTCCTAAGTGTCCTTTGCCACCTCACACCCAGTGACCTGACCTTCTCCTCCCCACTCAGAGGCCACGCCCTGGAACTCATGTCCCGCCACCTTTACAGTCAGTCTCCAAGCAGATGGTCCCTCCCCAGCTCAGCTTCCTCGCCCATCCCAGTACCTGCACTCAAGTCCTCCCAGTCAACCTTTGATCCCATGGGGACGTTCAGGTCACTGACCCCTGGCCTTTCCTCTTGCCTGTTTGTCCCCTTCCACCTCCATCCCCTACTCCAAGGACCCTGCCCGCTTCCTCTGCTCTCTCACCAGTTCTGTCTTTCGCCTCCTTCTTTAGGCTAAGCCACCTGACCAAACCCCATCCCTGGCTCTGTTCGCCTCCTTCTTTAGTCTAAGCCACCTGACCAAACCCCATCCCTGGCTCTGTCCACTCTCTTCTCTGCTGAGGCCATGTGAAGGTGGCCAAGCAAAGCTGGAGAAGATCACACGACTACACAGATTAGCAGGCTGCACGTCCAAGATCTCTGGTCCCAGCTGGCCTCTAAGGCTGCACCCCTGGGGTTTCCCCAATCTCCTGTCCTTCCTGTTCTCACAGGGACTGTTTGCAAATCCTCTGCTTTCTCAAACCTGGTCTGCTCCTCTCGCTCTCCACAGAAAGCCCCACCTCCTCCCTCAAAGAAATACAAAAGCCACCAGGAGAGAACTCCACATGCTTCCTGCTCTAAAACTTATAAACGTAACTGACCCCATACCTATGATTTCTTCTGTTTACTACAGAAGAGGCCCTCCTTGCATCCAAGGTCAAGTCCTTCCAATCCAGCTTCCCTTTGCATCCTCAGACACCATCTTTTCCAGCTTGCCTACACTCCCACCCTACTCGTTCCTTCCCATCAACATTTAAATAAGCCAAGTTTCTACAATCTTAAAACAAAATCAAAACACCACCTACCCTTGACTCCACATCCTGGCATCACACTGCTTGCCCCCTTCACAGCCTGCCTTCTGTGAAAAATCGGCCTCCTGAATTCCCTTCCTTTCTTTTCCTCTCGTTCCTCAGTCCCAAGAGCTGCCTCCCACCCTCCCCTCTAAGTCTGCGTTTTTAAAAGATTTTTTAAATTATTTATTTATTTGGCTGCACCAGGTCTTAGTCGTGGCACACAGGATCTTCAGTTGCCGCATGCAAACTCTTAGTTGCAGCATGTGGCATCTGGTTCCCTGACCAGGGGTTGAACCTGGGCCCCCTGCATTGGGAGCATGGATGGAGTGTTAGCCACTGGACCATCAGGGAAGTCCCTAAATCTGCTTCCATCTAGCTTGCCCAGGATTCCTCATAGGACTTCTTGTAGCTACACTCTGAGAACCTCCTTGGCCTCACCCTCCCCTCTAAGTCTCCACATCTGGTGGCCTCCTCTCTGCCTTCCTCCCTGGCTTCTGAACCTCGGTGCTTCTCTTGTCAGCTCCACACGTCAGGACAAGCAGCCTTTTCTCTCCAGGGTCCCTTGGAAATCTCATCCAGCTGACTCTGGAGACTCAGCGAAGCATCCACCTCCCCCACAGCTCCCTGGCACGCCAGCCCCTCGAGGTCACGCACACCCAGCACACTAGCCCTGGGTGACCTTACCTACTGTGCGGCTTCAGCTGCCTCTCTCAGCCGAGGACACCTGCATCCGTGCAGAAATGGCCCTGCCCCACTGTCTGGGCCAGAACCCGTGTCGTCCCTCACCTCGACCTTCCAATATCCAACCAAGCACCAGCTCCTTTGGATTTCATCATCAAAAGCAAAGTTCAGGAATTCCACTTACTCCAAGGCAAGCACAGCTCTAATGCAACGATAAACTGCAACTGAGTTTTGGCCTAAAGTTGGGTGAAAGAGCGAGAGGTCCATCTACAAGAGTCACTGCTCCAGGGTTCCAGGCATTTGCTGCCAAATGGGATATGGGCTCGGTGTGATTTCAAGAGAGGCCAGAAAGTGAATTTTTATATAAAGTCTCCTGAATTGTAAGTGTTGACAGATAGTTCAACTGAAAAATATAAGTAGGAGGGCTTCTGGACTGCTGGCCACATTCTTTCCTTGACCTAGGTGACAGTAGCAAGGGTGTTTATTTTATACCTATAGATTACATTGAACATGTAGGTTTTTAAGTAATTTTCTATATGTATGATATGATCTTTCATAATTAAAAAAATGTTTTAAAAGGGAAAAACTGGACCTTCCTGGTAGCACAGTGGATAGGAATCTGTTTGCCAATGCAGGGGACGTGGATTTGATCCCCGGCCTTGGAAGAGAAGCCCACACAACACAACAAAGAGTACCCCCGCTTGCTTCAATTAGAGAAAGCAACAAAAGACCTAGTGCAGACAAAAATAAAATTAATAAGCAAATTTTTAAAAAGGAAAAAACTATTTTAAACAAGAGAATTAGTTGTAAAAGGGACTGGGTACAAAATTAACTTATTAAAATCAAAGTTTTCCAATATAAAAACTATAACCAGTTCAATATTATCATGGAGAAAAAGAAACCAATGATAATTAAAACAACAAAAATTAAGAGATCACCAAAAGATGTTAATATATATTATCACATTTCTTGTTAGTCGGTTAATATGTATGAAAAATATCTATGAACAAAAGAACAGGACTTAAATAAATTGAAAGAAAGAAATGCTATTCTTGGATAGAAAAAACTCAAATCTTAAAGATGTTCATTCTTCTTAAGTTAACCTATAAATTTAACCCAATCTTGTCCCCCCACCCCACCCCCACCCCACCCCTCGCCAAATATAGAAATAGGACCATTTGGGGAACTAAACAAAGAGATTCCAATGTACTTATGAGAAATAAATATTTAAAATATCCAAGAAAAAAAATCTAAAAAGGAGAGTAATGAGGACAATAATAAAAACAATTTGGTCTCTACATATGAATAAATAGACCTATCAGAACAGGATAGTGAATCCCAAAATAGACACAGACATACTTGGGAATTTGTTATACTATAAAGATAGCAGTTCAATAAATGAGATTGGGTCAACTGACTAGCCATCTGGGGATATATTTAAAAAAAACACAAAACCAACTCAAGTTGCATCTGTGCTTCTCTCCCTAAATCAAAATAAACTGAAAATGGATCCAAGAACCAAATGTAAAGACTAAAAATCACAAAATGCCAGGAGAAAATATGTAATATTTTAAACACTTTTACATCTTGAGTAAGAGTCATTTGACTTCGTAAATCTGTGTGTTTTCTTCTTTTTTTGGAAAAAGAAATTACATTTTTTAATCAAAGAGGATAAAAAGCCCCTTAATCTCAAGATACTCTGATGAAGCTTTATATCCTGAATATCACCAAGATGTCATCTTAAAAGAACACTGAGGTGAAAATTTCAGAATATTTTGTGTCTGTTCTACTAAGCAAGCACTAAAGTAGCAATATAGGACATGACATCACAGTGCAAGTTTTCCACCTTTATTGGAGAGGACTCTACCAAGGAAGGAAATTATTATCAAGCGCTCATTTGTGATATGTGCTTTAAGAGACTGTGGACAAAGAAATGCTGTTTTTCACACCTTGACAATCTTCACTGAAGTATGTGTTATTTTTGAAACTGTGTCAAAATTCTTCAAAGGGAAGAAGGCTCTCTCAAATAGGAATGAACAGCAGATTACTGGACAGTTAAGGAAAGCCTCCAATGTAAAGGAGAGCCAAAATGAAGGAAAACTGCTTTCAATCTAGAATCCCATGAAGGACTAACAGGTGTCAGGCAGAAAACAGTTGTTGTCAATCATGTAAGAATTCAAAAAGTTTACCTCCCATGTAGCATGGAAAGCTACTAAAGAATGTACTCCATCAAAGTAAGAGCATAAACCAAGAAAGAGGAAGACAAAGGAAAGGGGGAATCAAATAACAAAAGAGGCTCAGAGAAGTCCCACAGTGACACCTGGCCTCAAAACCAACCAGTTGGACTGAAGAAAGAGGACAAGGGAATTCCAGGAGGGATAGCGCTAAGAACACAAAATTGGTAACATACGTGATAAGTCAGATAGCAAAGGAAAATATTATCTGAAGGAATTTATTGGTTGGTCTGGAAGAATTAATGATAGTGAATAGTGTGCTAACAAAAACAGTGAGGTCATTGTTATTTCCAAAAAGAACAAGTGTCATACAAGCAAGGAGAGAACTGCAATAACTGAACATGATTTGGCTCCACAGTAAACAATACTAACAGAGTCATATTAAGAAAAACACTGAACGTCAGTTTAACCACAAATTCTATCATAGCTATACCAGGATGGTGGAGGGGTGTAAATATGTATGGGAACACTTCTAGTAACAGAATCATATTCTCTTACGTTCTTCAAGCTGGAGGCCTTGAATTTGACTCTGTCAACATCTTGGTAAGCCCGCTTGGATACATATACTATCCAACAGTGCACTAAATTGTTTCTTCATTTCCTCAGCTTGACAAGACTTTTCAAAATAACTTTAAGCCAAATTATCAAATTTTAACTTGTCAGTCAATACGATGAATTTGAAAAACACCTTCCTGATGCTGAGGAAGGTGTCCCTATGAGGAAGGTGTCCCTATGAGGACATTTTTTCACAATGATGCTCAGGCTTAGCCAGAAATTTGTCAAGAAGTTTCTGGAATGCAAATTTATTTTCCTGATACATAACATTTCTTAAAAAAAAAAACAAACATAACAAAACCAGTCTGGGACTTCCCTGGTGGTCCAGTGGTTAAGCCACTGTACTTCCAATGCAGGGGGCATGGGTTGGATCCCTGGTTGGGAAATTAAGATCCCACATGCCTCGTCATGGCATGGTCAAAAAAATTTTAATTTTAAAAAATCAGTCTGGGGAATTATTTTTGTAAAATATTTTCTGTTTCCTTGGACAAGTGCTCAGGCAATGGAGCCAGGGCAAGTAGGCTGACTGGGGTTGGTGCTGACAGCCCAGAATGAACTGACCTGATGGAGAAAGCGCTGTCAGACCAGAGAGAAAAGGAGGAAGAGGATGTCCCAGTCGCAAAACACTGTCAGACGCCAGTGTCCCTTGTCCTGCCCTGGAGAAGTCCTGCTACACAGAGGAGTTGGCTTACACAGCGATAACACAACTTTTTTCAGCCAGGGTACAGACGCCATCTGGAATATGTTTGTGTTAAGTGCAATCTGTAAGGCTGGTCTGGTTGTAAAATGTGGTAAAAGCCAATTTGGACTCAGAGTTCAAATATTTGGGATAGAAGGTAGGACAACAAAATCCTTTGTAAGATCAGATCAGTGCTGTTAGGGACTGGAAGTCTCCCAGAACGGAGGGAGAGCCAGGTAATTCTGAGGACAATCAGGGCATTTGAAGAGCACACTTATTTCAAGACCTTATCTAGATCATGAGCACAAAAAAGTACTTGATAAAGTTATCTGCTCCTCGTTGGAGGAATCAATTGGTTTAGAAAAGCTGAAACTGTCTTGGATGTCTTTACTGGTTTAATGAGCCCAGACTTTTCAAAATCCTTCCCTGTGATCATGATTTTTTGTTTTTTCCCCCATACATTATTTACTGGATTGAGGTAGTTTTAGCTTAAAGCCACAAAAATGTAAAGCAGCTTATAACAGATCCCTCTAGACAACAATTGCCAAAGGATCGGGGTACCTCTTCTCTCTGGAAGAAGTGTTTTAGCCATTATTTGGGTTTCTGCTAAACCCAGGCCACAAATATTTGGCCCAAAAAGACTGCATAAAGATTGTGCAAACGGTATTTGAGATAAATATCCAATGTGTCTCTTGACAACAGATGATCACGGCAGACAGAAAGCAGTCTCCTAAGCTTATTGGGGCTACGTGGCCAGGTGCTAAGCTCAAACGTCAGGTGGACACATCACGGTGGGGAGAAGGGAACAAGACTCAGGGAGTCCAGGTGAAAGCCCCCAGCACAGAATGTTCAGGACCCTTGTGGAAACCATGTAACTTCTAGGTCTACCAGTAGAGGGTTGATGGATTAAATTATGGTACAGTCAAAGCATGGGAAGCTGTAAACCATGAAAAGTAATTATGCAGTCTGTACACACAGAATGGAAAATCTCCCACACATATTGTTAACCTCAAAAAAAGCAAGTTAAGAAATGCTGTTTATAATGGGATCCTGTTTTATGTGTGCAGTGTGTATTTTTGATTACATGGTAATCATGGTTACCTCTAGGGAGTGGAGCTGTGTAAAGGACTTTCACTTTTTCCTTTATATTCTTCTATACATCAATCTCTCTCTTTTTTTTTTTTTCTTTTACAGTCAGTATGCACTACTTCTGTTATTTAAATTCTTTAATTTAAAAAGTCAAAAAAGAGGGACTTCCCTGGTGGCCCAGTGCCTAAGACTCCTCACTTCCAATACAAGGGGGCTGGGTTCCACCCCTGGTCAGGAAACTAGATTCCACATGCTGCAACTAAAGACCCAGCGTTCCACAGCTAAGACCCTAAGACCGGGCACAGCCAAATAAATACATTTTTAAGTAAAGTAATTAGCCTCCAATTAAAATAAATAAATTTAAATTAAAAAAAAAGATTCTAAAAATTAAAGAAAAATAACCATATGAAGCATATGAAATGGGGGGAACATGAACCAAATCTTTAAGAGTGGTTATCTTTGGGGGAATCTTGTTCTTCCTTCTACTTTTCTGCATTCTGCAAATTTTCTAAAAGGATCAAGAATTTTATAATAGAAAAAAATCAAATAAATCTTTTGAGAACACTTCAGATGTAAAGAATAGTGTGAACTGCTGCTGCTGCTAAGTCGCTTCAGTCGTGTCCGACTCTGTGCAACCCCAGAGATGGCAGCCCACCAGGCTCCCTCGTCCCTGGGATTCTCCAGGCAAGAACACTGGAGTGGGTTGCCATTTCCTTCTCCAGTACATGAAAGTGAAAAGTGAAAGTGAAGTCGCTCAGTTGTGTCTGACTCTTCGCGACCCCAAGGACTGCAGCCTATCAGGCTCCTCCGTCCATGGGATTTTCCAGGCAAGAGTACTGGAGTAGGGTGCCATTGCCTTCTCCATAGTGTGAACAGTATGCTACTATTCATATTAAAAAGTACTTAAGAGATTTCCCTGGCAATCCAGTAATTGAAACTTCATGCTCCCAACGCAAGAGGCTCGGGTTCAATCCCTGGTCAGGGAACTAAATCCCACAATTAAAGATCCCTACATGCTGCATACCACAACTAAGACCCAGTGCAACCAAATAAATAAATATTAAAAATAAATCTTATTGTTGATTTATGAGGCCATTTTATAGGATCCTGCTTGGCCATACCTCAAAAAACCATGAGCCCTATCAAAGCAGATCTCAACACCCCTCCCTGGTCAAAGGCCTATCTCAAACCTCTTACCCTCTGGTCTTCACATCCTGCTTGTCACCTGCTTCCTGATCCATGTGGCTTCTCATCTCTGTCCTTCTCACTACTGCCTCCCCTTCACCCCTCTGACCAGACACTCAGCACTGTCTCCCCATCTTGGTTCTTTTGCTTCAAACATCATGTGTCATCTTCTCCCAGTTAGGTTGCTTTTGGCTCCCAGGACAGACACACTCAGTCTCTCTGTCCATCTCCACACAGGCCCTCTCTGGAGAAGCCTCTTCCGCATTTTCCCCAACAAATAAGGACATTCCATGAGTTAAAGCCAGTTCTAGAAGCCTGGGAAGCCACTCTTACTATAGGGGCTTGCTGATGACAAGGAGCCCAAACCTATCAAGAAGAAAGTGATTTCCTTCCTATTAGGAAAATGTTGTCATCAGAAGGGTTGTCATCTCTGTAGAAGGCCACCTTACCAAGTTCCTCTTTTTATTTTTCTCTTCTGCATCTTATCTGGGAAGGAGGCAGGGCTCCAGGGTGTAACAGTTCACTTACAGAGCAACAGGGGGCAAGGAATCGTCACTGGACACATCCCCTGTGCCCATCTTGGTTCTTAGCACACGGAAGGCACTCACTATGTATTTTTGAATAACTAATGAATAGACTGGTTAAACTGAAAACCTGGTGATATGAAAATGTCATGATTCTACAACTATAGGAGAGGGTGCGACCTGAGAGCCCCACTGCCTCTCGGGAAAGCCCCCTCAGTGGCTCAGGGTTGGGATGATTTCGCTGAGCCACCATGGCCACCTAGTGGCAGGACACCCACATCACTGGTATAGTAGGTAACAGCGGATTTTCTATTTTTAATCGGTTGTTTTTTGTTTTGTTCTGTTTTTTTTAAGACTAAGAAGTGGGAGGAAACATATTACGGGGTAAGAGAGAATCAGAGGAATGGAAAGGAGGAACCAGGAGACGGGAGTTAAAATTTTCAGGAGGGTTGGGGAAGGGAAAGGCACCATAGAAAGGACGAGCGGAGGGGGAGAGGGGCGGGGAGGGTCTCCTACTTGTCAAAGTTCACGTCCAGCATGCCCGCCTTCTCCTGGCTGATTCGTAGCAATGGCGTGTCCAGCCGCCGAATGCAGTCCTTGTCCAGTGTGGCTGTCCAGTCTTGGAAGGTTTTTCGCACCAATTCATCAATGGCCTGAACCATCTGCTGGTAGGTGTGCACACTCTCCTCTCCGGTCCCGATGTGGGGCAGGAAATGAGCATTAGAAAGACACTGTGGAGGAGAACCAGGGATGCTGGGATCCACCTGCCACGTTCCTCCGTGTTATCATCGCCCTGAGAGCCCTATTCCCCTCCCCAACACACACACCCCAATTATATGTGTAAGGCAGAGCATGGAGGTCGATTTTGACTACTGGGAGGGAAGGGAGAGCCAGAAGGAAAGGTGAGAGGAAGCAGGCACAGCGAAAGAGGTATAGTCTAAATGAAGACAGGGAAGGGGAAGGTGCGAGGAACTCGGAGAGCAGCATTGTCATATGCGGGCTTCCCAGGCGGCTCAGTGGTAAAGAATTCACCTGCCAATGCAGGAGACCAGGAGACATGGATTCGATTCCTGGGTGGGGGAGATCCCCTGGAGAAGGAAATGGCAACCCACTCAAGTATTCTTGCCTGCAAGATCCCATGGACAGAGGAGCCTGGGAGACTACAGTCCACAGGGTCGCAAAGATTCGGACACAACTAAGCGACTAAGTACACATGCACACCTTGTCATACATACGCTACCATGTGTAAAATAGATAGCTAGTGGGAATCTGCTGTGTAACACAGGGAGCTCAGCTCAGTGTGCTATGATGACCTAGAGGGGTAGAATGGGGGCCGGGTGTGGAAGGGAGGTCCAAGAGGGAGGGGATATATGGATACACATAGCTGATTTACTTTGCTGTACAGTAGAAGCCAACACAACACTGTGAAACAAACATACTCCAATAATAAAATAAAATAAGAAAGAGAAGCACAGACATTCAGCTTGAGGAAAACAGTTGGGAAAAGAAAGTCAATTACAGGAGGTGAAGGATTTAAGAGACACATGGTCAAAAACAAGCATGAGCCCTTCCTCAGGACAGGCCAGTTCCTCTGACATGCCCCTTGCATCCACTTAGTCTCAGGTCAGGAAACCTCTCCAGGGAGACGCTCTGGACTGGCCCCCAGGGCTCCCACCCACCAGCCTGGGGCCCAGCCTGCAAACTCTGTCATGGCATCGAGAACAAGTTCTGGGAAAGGCCAGGCTTACGTTCATGACTCTGTCGATGCGACGCCGTAGGATGCGCACCCAGTGGGCCTGCCCTGAGTACTGAGCCATGTAGGGCTCCAGGTAGGGCCACTTCTTGTTCAGCTCACGGTTTACGAGTGCAAGCTCACTATTGAACAGCATGTAGAGGTCCACGGCCTTCTTGTCATATGTTCGCTTGATGGCCTGACGAAGAAGAGGAAGTAAATGACATGACCAGGGATATGGGGTCCCTGCAGCTCCCCATCCTGGAAGAAAGCTAAACCCCTGCCATGGGAGTCCTCCCCCCAAGCCCTCCGGACACCAGGGGGAGGGGGCGGGCAGAGACAGAGGAAGAAAAGAAGCGCTGGCAGTTTAGGACATGGGCGAGAGCACAAATGGAGGTTGGATGGCATCTGGAAGGACCAGGAGGATGTGACAGAAAGCTCAAGCGAACCAGGGGTGGAGGAAGGAAGCTGGTGGGCAGTCCCACCTCTCGGGCCGAGAGCCGATGGAAGGTGTCCAGCAGCAGCACCCCATGCTCCACGTCACGGACTAACTCGAAGGCCGAGGTGATCAAGTTCTGAGTCATCACCTCCAGGTCCTTGACTCCAGCCCGGAACCTGCACCGTTAGAGGCGTGTCAAAGGGTGTGCAACGTGGCCTGGCCCCAAGAACCTCCCCTGAATGCGACTCCGATGTTTTATGTACGGAGGGCATCCTCAGTATCAGCACTGAGTGCTTCACACACAGGAATCCATTTAGTCCTCAAAACAACTCAGTGGGGTAGGCTGTATTGCTAACCGGATTTTATAGATGAGGAAACTGAGGTCCAAGCTGGTAGAGCAATCTGTCCAGAGTCATGTTAACTAGTCTGTGGCAGAACCGGGACCCAAGGCCAGTAAGGCTGGCTGTGGCACCCTGCGTCTGAGCAGCCACCATGCGCTTCCCCTGCTCGCCCCCTATTTCTGACCTGCTGCCCCCACACTCCGCTCTGGTCTCCCCTGCCCCCCTTCCCTGTCTATGGAGGGGGTGGTCTGTGACCCTCTCACCTATTGTAGTCTTCATGCCAAGAGGTGTTCTTGACGTCCAGGATGCCCCCGCGGACGGCTCGCAGCACGTGCAGGTTTTTGTGAAAGATGTCCTCAATCTCCAGCAAGTTCCGTGTTATCTGGGGCCCCTGGGCACCAAAGAAGCAGGGGAGGGGACCTTGCTTTCCATCTTCCCAGCGGGCAAAATGGTACTGACAGTCACATACCTGCAAAGAAGTCAGCATGAGGCTTCCTGCCCTCCTGTCTGAGTCTTCCTGTCCCAAGTTCTTTGGTTTAGCTTGTGTTGTGGTTGTTCACTTGCTAAGTCATGTCCCACTCTTTACGACTCCATGGACTGCAGCAGGCCAGGCTTCCCTGTCCCTACTGGTTTAGCTTAAAATGGCTAAAAAACTAAGGAGGATCCACCAGATGCAAGGGGCTTCTGGGGTGAATTTTACCTGCACAATGAAATATGAAAAAAAATTTGGCCTTGGAGTACAAAATGAAGCAGGGCAAAGGCTAATAAGAGTTTTGCCAACAGAATGCACTGGTCATAGAAAACACTCTCTTCCAACACAAGAGATGACTCTACACATGGACATCACCAGATGGTCAATACCAAAATCAGACAGACTGTATTCTTTGCAGCTGAAGATGGAGAAGCTCTATACTGTCAGCAAAAACAAGACTGGGAGCTAACTGTGGCTCAGATCATGAACTCCTTATTGCCAAATTCAGACTTAAATTGAAGAAAGCAGGGAAAACCACTAGACCATTCAGGTATGACCTAAATCAAATCCCTTATTATTATACAGTGGAAGTGACAGATTCAAGGGATTAGATCTGATAGACAGAGTACCTGAAGAACTATGGACCGAGGTCCGTGACATTGTACAGGAGGCAGGGATCAAAACCATCCCCAAGAAAAAGAAATGCAAAAAGGCAAAATGGTTGTCTGAGGAGGCCTTACAAATAGTTGAGAAAAGAAGAGAAGCTAAAGACAAAGGAGAAAAGGAAAAATATACCCCTGTGAATGCAGAGTTCCAAAGAATAGCAAGGAGAGATAAGAAAGCCTTCCTCAGTGATCAACGCAAAGAAATAGAGGAAAACAATAG
>NW_011494752.1:15859654-15860504 GCF_000754665.1 Bison bison bison
AGATCTCTTCAAGAAAAATTAGAGATACCAAGGGAACATTTCATGCAAAGATGGGCACAATAAAGGATAGAAATGGTATGGACATAACAGAAGCAGAAGATATTAAGAAGAGGTGGCAAGAATATACAGAAGAACTGTACAGAAAAGATCTTCACGACCCAGATAACCACGATGGTGTGATCACTCACCTAGACCAGGCATCCTGGAATGAGAAGTCAAGTGAGCCTTAGGAAGTATCACTATGAACAAAGCTAGTTGATGTGATGGAATTCCAATTGAGCTATCTCAAATCCTAAAAGATGATGCTGTGAAAGTGCTGCACTTGATATGCCAGCAAATTTGGAAAACTCAGCAGTGGCCACAGGACTGGAAAAGGTCAGTTTTCATTCCAAATCCCAAAGAAAGGCAATGCCAAAGAATGCTCAAACTACCACACAATTGCACTCATCTCACTAGCAAAGTAATGCTCAAAATTCTCCAAGTCAGGCTCCAAAAGTACATGAACTGAGAACTTCCAGATGTTCAAGCTGGATTTACAAAAGGCAGAGGAACCAGAGATCAAATTGCCAACATCCACTGGATCATCGAAAAAGCAAGAGAGTTCCAGATCAACATCTACTTCTGCTTTATTAACTATGCCAAAGCAACAAACTGTGGAAAATTCTTAAAGAGATGGGAATACAAGATCACCTTACCTGCCTCCTGAGAAATCTGTATGCAGGTCAAGAAGCAACAGTTAGAACTGTACATAGAACAACAGACTGGTTCCAAATAGGGAAAGGAGTACATCAAGGCTGTATATTGTCACCCTGCTTATTTAACTTACATGCAGAGTACATCATGTAAAATG
>NW_011494752.1:15860604-15883845 GCF_000754665.1 Bison bison bison
CACAAGCTGGAATCAAGATTGCCAGCAGAAATATCAATAACCTCAGATACACAGATGACACCACCCTTATGGCAGAAAGCGAAGAACTAAAGAGCCTCTTGATGAAAATGAAAGAGAAGAGTGAAAAAGTTGGGTTTACACTCAACATTCAAAAAACGAAGATCATAGCACCTGGTCCCATCGCTTCATGGCAAATAGATGGGGAGTAGCAATGGAAACAGTGAGAGACTTTATTTTCTTGGGCTCCAAAATCACTGCAGATGGTGAATGCAGCCATGAAATTAAAAGACATTTGCTCCCTGGAATAAAAACTATGACAAACCTAGACAGCATATTAAACAGCAGAGACATTACTTTGCTAACAAAGGTCCATCTAGTCAAAGCTGTGGTTTTTCCAGTAGTCATGTATGGATGTGAGAGTTGTACCATAAAGAAAGCTGAGCACTGAAGAACTGATGCTTTTGAACTGTGGTGTTGGAGAAGACTCTTGAGAGTCCCTTGAACAGCAAGGAAATCCAACCAGTCCATCCTAAAAGAGATAAGTCCTGAATAGTCATTGGAAGGACTGATGCTGAAGCTGAAATTCCAGTATTTTGTCCACCTGATGTGAAGAACTGACTCATTGGCAAAGACCCTGATGCTGGAGAAGATTAAAGGCAGGAGGAGAAGGGGACGACAGAGGATGAGATGGTTGGATGGCATCACTGACTCGATGGATGTGAGTTTGAGCAAGCTCCAGGAGTTGGTGATGGACAGGGAAGCCTGGCATGCTACAGTCCATGGGGTTGCAAAGAGGTGGACACAACTGAGCGAATGAACTGAACTGAACTGAAATGAGGCAGTGATAACAGGCAAGAGTCTCTGAGCACAGGATGGTGGCCAGGTGCACAGCCATATGATAAGAACCAAAGAGGCAAGTTTTGTGTGTAGCCTCACCCCCAGCCCCAGCTCCCCCAGCTCCCCCAGACCCCGGACCAGGATTCTGGAGCATCTGCTATGGGCTCTCAGTCTCCCTGACAGTCTTCCTACCTCGATGAGGTCCTTGCAGCGTTGTACAAAGGCATCGACCTGGGCAAATATGCTGGTCTGGTCTAGGATCCAGCCCCGGGTGGAGAACCTGACGTGAGAAAGACTGACCAGTTAGAAGCGGGAACATGAGGCATTTACCTCCCCAGGCCAGGCTAGAACCAGGAGTTCTGGTTCAAAGGGAGCCTGAGAAAATGAGACCCCAGGAAACAGTTTTTCTGAACGCCAAGTAAAGAAACACAAGGTGAGGAGAGCCAGAGAGAAAAAGAAAACATCTTGGTTCTAAGAAAGAGTTTGGTGGTGGTGGTGGTGGTGGTTTAGTCTCTAAGTCACGTCTGGCTCTTGCAACCATATGGACTGTAGCCCTCTAGGCTCCTCTGTCCATGGGATTTCCCAGGCAAGAATACTGGAGTGGGTTGCCATTTCCTCCTCCAGAAGAGAAAGTTTACACACAATGAAATTTTAGACTTTAGAGCCAAGGAAGGAGGAAAAGACCAGGAGGGATTCCTGGGTTGAGGGAGGGGAGGTTACTTAGAGTTAGGAGGACCTAGGACTGCGAGCTAGAATATCTGCGTCCAGAGAGAAAACTCGGACCATGTAAAAACGCTACAAAAAAAAAAATACAGTCCACAGGCTTAAAGTACAAGCAGAAGAGATCAAAATCTCCCCACTCCAGGAGTGACAAGCGGTAACACACAGGATGTCCAGATATGTCGTACTGGGTATGTGTCTGCACAGCCCGAAGGTAGTGGTCCTTCCAGGCGTGACAGCAAGAAATGCAGCCTTGTAGGTCCTCCTTGCTAGAGATGACGTAGCCCTCAAAGATGCGGTCCAGGGAGATGGCATGGCAGCACAGGCGAATGATCTCATTACTCATCTGCGGGAGGAGTCCCGACAATCTCAGTTCGCAGCCTTAGTTGCACCGACCCTCTCTTGGAGCCCCCAAGACCACGCCTCAGGTCTCGGGCTCCTACTTCTTGATACCCATGGCTCCTCTCATCCCTGGTCCTCCACTGCTGGTGCGGCAGCACCTCTGGGTTCCACCTCATTTGCCCACCTCATTTCCAGCCAGTGCTCAGCTCAGCACCCTTTCCCCACTCTTTGCCCCTCCCCCAATGAAATATGCTGGGTTCTGCTCCTCAAAAGCCAGTGTTCCTTCCTATATCTGCCTCTCGCTCACTGCAAGGTCCATCTTTGGCAATGAGAAAGAGCAGGTCTTCCCCTCCTGTACAACTCAGCCTGGGAGTCAGACCTTCCTGGCCCCCTCCCTGTGCTCCATCAACACCTCTTCACAAAGTCCCCCTCTTCCCACCCGGGCTTCATCCATCTGGAAGCAAAGTGTCCAGTCCAGGTCCCAACTCTGAGCCTCACTAAAGCAGATGATGCAGGCAAAGGGCCTGTGGTCTCTGTCTGACCCGAACAGCATTGCTCACTACCTTTTCACCATAGATCTGCCCAGTGAATTCCACCTTCTCCAGTAATCTGCATGCTACCAACATGGCCACCCCCTCACCACCCTCTGTTCCACTCTCTGCAGACACACACCTTCCGGAAGAGGGAGGTCAGTCTCTCCCGAGTATTGTAGTGGGGAGAGTTGACCCAGATGATACGGATGAGGCTGATCAGCCTCGGGAGTTTACTAGAGATGTCCTTTGGCCTCATGAATGCCAGTTCCTGGTAAGGCTCCTTCAGGATCGACAAGAAAGTCAGGTTTGACTGTGCTTGACGAGAGCCATCCTGGCAGTAAAGAGAAATCAGGAGAAGACTTAGCCCCTGGAAAGCACAGGTTCAAAGCGAGTGCTTCTGGTCCTCCTCGAATTCCAACCGACCTGCCTTTCCCGGCAAGTGTTCCCAGTTAACGTTACCTAGACCCCATCACCCCAGGTCTCTGCAACCCTTTGGGACCAGAGTGTGTGCGTGCCTACTTTTCCTCACTGACTAGTTTCTAACTCAGGTTTCGTGTCTATTCCTCTAGTTTTTCCCCTTGAACCCAGAACTCTGCACAAGGAGACGCTCAAGAGCTGTTGATCAACTGACCGGACGTCACTTGCATTCATCCCACCTTGTGGCTCCCACCATAGCCCCACCTTCACTACCTTGTTCTCAAAGAGAATTTTATACTTCTCCATCTAACTGTGGCTCAATTCCCCTTAAAGTATGTGGGTGTATGCATAATCGTGTCCAATTCCATGCAACTCCACGGACTGTAACCCACCAGGCTCCTCTAACCTCTATCTATGGAATTTTTCAGGCAAGAATACTGGAGTGGGTTGCCATTTCCTACCCCAGGGAATGGTCCCAACCCAGGGATCGACCCGTATCTCTGGCATCTCCTGCATTGGCTGGTGAATTCTTTACCACTAGCGCCACCTGGGAAGCCCCAAAACTCCCTTCAGTTCAGTTCAGTTCAGTTGCTCAATCATGTCCGACTCTGCAACCCCATGGACTGCAGCACACCAGGCCTCCATGAATACCAGTTTCAAATTCCTGCTAGGAAGAGATCACTTCTCTCTTTGTATTCTACAGATATCTCTGATCTCTGTGTGTCACAACACTAATATAATCAGCTTGTCATATTATATAAAACGTAATTTTTAAAAAAAATTTATTTTTGACTATGCTGGATCTTTGTTGCTGCACAGGCTCTTCTCTAGATTAGGCAAGCAGGGGCTACTCTCTAGTTGTGTGTGGCACACTGGTTCTCATTGCAGTGACTTCTCTTGTTGCGGAAGGCAGGCTCTAGGGTGCAGAGGCTTTAGGAGTTGCGGCTCCCAGGCTCTAGAGCACATGCTCAACAGTTGTGATACATGAAGTTAGTTGCTCATCTTACTAGATCAGGGATCGAACCCACATCTGTATTGGCAAATGGATTCTTTACCACTGAGCCACCAAGTGAAGTGAAAGTCACTCAGTCGTGTTCAACTCTCTGCGACCCCATGGACTACACAGTCCATGGAATTCTCCAGGCCAGAATACTGGAGTGGGTAGCCTTTCCCTTCTACAAGGGATCTGCCCAACCCAGGGATCAAAGCCAGTTCTCCCACATTGCAGGAGGATTCTTTACCAGCTGAGCCACAAGGGAAGCCCCTGAGCCACTAAAGAAGCCTTCAAATATAAGTTTTTGAAGTGTTTCTTTTGCAGCTCTCTTTGCTGAACTGAATGGGTTCGCCTTTGACCCCAGGCAACACAGTCATCTGTGTTAGCCTTCCTTCTCAGCTGGATTGTAGGGGTTGGGCTCCTAGAGGGCACTCAACATAGTACATTTGGCAAGTAACTAGGTGTCTCTCTAGTTAACCTATAAGCTCCTTGAGGCCTTGTGTTCTACTACGTTTATACTCTCCCACAAGTGCGTCTATCTCTGCAACTGATGAATATGTTGACTCTCTCTTCTTAGTGCCTTACATTATCCCCACCACTGGGCACTTTCTGCCAAGTCTGCATCCTTTGATCCACTCACAAACCTGGATCTGCTGGGCCAGCTTCATGAAGGGCGCCAGATAGGATGACTTGGCGAGACGCAGGATGGACTCGATGTGCTTCACTCCCGGCTTCACCAGCTGTTTGCTGATGCCAGACAGGTCCATGCATCGGTTGCGCCAAAACTCAATCTCCTCCAAAGGACCTAAGTTTTCTCCTGTCTCCACTGATTCCTGGGCACTGAGCACCTCCTTTATCTGCCGTGTCCAGTGGATCATGGAGGCTGCCGGGGAGAGGACAAAACCTCTTGCATGTCCTTGCAGCGCTCCCCACTTTCATCCTCCCCTCCACCCGCAACAGAACCCTCCTAACCCACCTCCTGTCCCAGCCTCTGGGCTGCCCATCCCTACTCCTCCCCCTCAGGAGCCCTGACACAGGAGCAACACCAGCCACTCACTCTCTAGTCGCTGCACCAGCTCTTTGTCTTTAACCACGACCTCAGGCTTCATGTTCATGGCTTCTGTGGGGATGTAGAGGACGGTGTGCCCCTCCAGCTTATACCGAGTGTCTGAGGAAACGAAAGAACCAGGAGAGTTCACAGAGGGTGATGGGTTTATGCCACCCTAGTTCCTATCATGGCTGATGATCTGGGGCCCAGGAGCTATGTGCATCTCAGGAGAGCAGGCAGGAGAAACTAGGACTCGTGCTTTTTTGACATCAGGAAAATGACAGAAGGCAAGAGGGAAAACCTTGTTGAGATGTCGTAAGAGACTGTCATAAAATGAGGTCTGAGAGCAATACAATGCCCTCGACACTCTCTTCCAGGACACAAGCACTCCCCTGCTGCCCCCACACTACCTCCAGTTTCCCTAACCCCACATGTACTCTTGGAAATTTCCAACTCCGAGCAAGTCTGGGCAACTGTTGGACCACAGAAAACTGTATCCAGATTAGAAGGCACACTGCGGACCCTGTTTCACTCATTCAGCAAATGCATTCCAAGCACCTACTCTGTGCCAAGCAACGCAGGTACTCAGGATCAATCTCCCACCTGCCTCACTCGCTCTACTATTGGTGGGGAATGGGGAGAAAACAGGCACCCCGGCCATTCCGCTCACCTGTCAGGCAGGCCAAGAACCTGTGCAGGTGAGAAGCAAAATGATTTCGAATGCTCTCAGGCCAGGTTGTGTTTTTAAAGATCTGAGGGGCAAAGACGCCACTGAGCAGCCGAAGCAGGGCTGGGATGTAGGCACCCCGCACTGTCCCAAACTGCACCGTCTCCTCAAAGTTCTCTGGAGTGATGGGGACCGGGGCTTGGCGAATAAAGTAGACAATCTGGTTCTGGGTCTGCATGGAAGACAGTAGAGCAGAGTTCAGGGTCCAGGCCCAGCCATGCTACCCAAGGGAATCTGAGGCTCCAGTCATGAAACCCTGGTCGCATCCCCTTAGCATATCCTGATCCTTCTCCAAATATAAGAAACACGAGATATTTCCTGTTCTTGTCAGGGACACAACAGTTTCTGTATCCAGAGGGTTGTGGAGGAAATGCAGAGAGCACTCCTTGAGGGTAAAGACTGCGTATTCTCTACAGAACCTAGCAGTGACTGGGACACACTAGATGCTCCATAAATGACAGATGGATGGATAAATGGAATGAAAAAGATACAGGAAAAGCAGAAAGGAGATGAACCAAAGGTAAGAGACAATTGTCTAAGGTTTTTCTTTCACTTGCATAACTTTTCCCCCAATTTTTTTCTTGACCATGATGCATGTGGGTTCTTAGTTCACTGACTAGGGATTAAACCAGCACCTTCTGTATTGGAAGTTTAGAGTCTTAACCACTGGACTTCCAGGCAAGTCCCTCCCCTCATTTTTCATTTATCCTGCAGTTTTGTTTATGCTGAGTTTTTATTGTTGTTTACATTAAAAAATGCATAACTTTCATGTTGTTAAAACTTCTTAGTTTCTGACTTCTACATAGTTAGAAAAGTCATTCCTACTCTAAGAACAGTTTCACTGTTTTTTTCTTTAGTGCTTTTGTAACTACTCTTTATAATTTATTTAACTTTAAAAACTGAAAATAAAGTACAAAGAAGAAATTCATAATCATTCATCTTCCCGTTACCCAGAATTAAATTTTGGCATTTTGTATTTATTTTTTAAAAAGATAAATAACTATTATTTTTGTTAAAATTATGTTAATTATAAATATCTGAAACAATGCAGAAAAGTACACAGATAAAAATTTAAATGTCGTTAAAATTCCACCATTTAGACACTAATCATTATCATTAGAGAAAATATTATTCTAGACATCTCTTGTAGATATATATACAGAAAAATAAAAAATTATTTCAAAATAGGATCATGCTATTGCTTTAGGATCATGCTATTTTAAAGTATTGAATTTAATGGAATAAAAAGACATTGATAAATTGTTGAGCTCCAAATAAATGTTTCTTTAGCTGTAAGAGAGATTTCTTCCTAAAAGACCCCTTTCTAAGGTTATAAGAAAGATTATGAAAAATATTAAGAGGTTAGTTTTCTCCAGGATTCCCTGGTGGTCCAATGGTTAGAACTTAGCGCTGCCATTGCTGTTGGCCCAGGTTCAACCCCTGGTCAGGCAACTAAGATCCCGCAAGCCAAGTAGCTGAAAAACAAAGGTTAGTTTTCTCATTACCTTTCAACTTTAATTTCAACTGACTCACTGCTTTGAAAGGTATGAACATGGGCATGCATCCTCATACTTTCTCTCATTGTCTTACCACTTCCCAATTTTTGTTATACTATTATTTTGACATGCCCTTCATCTAGATCGACTAATTGTTAACATTTTGCCACATGTGTGCATGATTGCACTCTCTTCTCTCTCCATCTCTGTCTCTCATCCTCTCTGTCTCTGCTGAGCCATTTCAGAGCTGGTAGCAGACGTTATAAAACTACACCCTTACATACTTCAGCATATGGCTCCTAAAAGTGAGGATATTCGCCAACACTCCCCAAACTGTAATTATCACACTCAGAAAATTGAACTTCATTTAATACTTTACATAATACACAGTTCACATTCAAATTTTCCCAGTGGTCCAAATAATGTCATTTACAGCTGCTTTCTTCCCACCCAGGATCCAATTCAGATCACACAAGGTTTCTTTCTTTCATGACAGTGATATTTCTAATACTCCGGGCCAGTTGATTTTCAAAACGTCCCTTAATTTTAATTTATTGGATTGTTTCCTCATTATTAGATGCAAGTTAAATATTCTTGGCAGGAATACCACATAGGTGATGTTTCCAAAGAATTAATTTCCTTAAATGTAATCAGCTTAACTAAGACATGTGTTGACATTAAACATTGTGTAACAAGTTTTTGTGGAATAAAGTATGTCCTTTCAGTTCCCCCATTCAGTTCCTTCAGCCGTTCAGGGAAATTCTCTGTATTCTATTTTAAAATTTATATTTTGTTTCATTAGCTGGCTCCCTATGTTAGATTACCTGTGTCTGTCTTTCACATCTATCAACTTCTCTCTAATCGTATTGTCATTGGTTTTTTTCTTTTCCCTACACTGTAATTATCTCAAGCCTCTCTTCTATGTCCATTCATATTTTCAGCAATAGTTATTCAGTCCCTTGCTGTTTCTAACCTACTAGTTTTAACATGTAAACATGCTGCTTTATTTATTTCAAAAATCTGCAATCGCTTTTATTTCATTCTCACATTTTATTGTTTCGTCGCTCAGCTTTTTAAAAAATTAAATTCGTATTAAAACATGATGCTGGTGTGAAAAACTGCCTTCTGTTCAGTTACATTTTCCTCACGTGCACGCTTTGTTCTGCTCTCTTTCTTCCTTGATGTAGTATGCCTGCAGTTGCCCTGCAATTCCTTTTCACTTGCCTCCTGCTTGCTCCGCTCTCTGAATTCATTCCTTCTGCTTTTAAGTGCTGTGGGTGACTTCCTGATGTCCCACTGTGAAAGCCCAGTTTGACTTCCCCATTGAAGTTAAAGCGAAATGACTGGGTATTTTACGTTGCGTTCACTTTTCTCTAGACTAAAATAATAGCATGAGGGGATGGGCAGGTAGGTAAGACCAATTTAAAACAGTGTAAAATCTTTGTTAAAATGCATAGGCTCTTTCTCTCTCTTCAGATTTTGTTAAATACTCTGAGGTTCACTCCATGTCACTGCTGGTGGTGGTGAGGAGGGGTGTCCACCATTCCTGCAGGGACAACAGTTTCCTTAAATCAGTGCAGAGACCTTTCAGATTTTGCTTCTTTCCTAGTTTGTTTACTCTTGGGTGCTTGTTTTTATTTGTTTTTCTGGCTTTACTTTTTGCTATTGTTCCAAGTATTCAAAAGAAATAATTTCTTAAGGAAGTTTTTCAACTGTCCTTCTTGCCCTACAATTAAATCCGTGATCTATTTAGAATTTATTTATCTGGGGCTGTGCTGGGTCTTCATTGCTGCGAGGGTTTTTCTCTCCTTGTGGCGAGCAGGGGCCACTCTCCAGTTGCGGTGCGTTGGCCTCTCTTCGCACTGACTTATCTTGCTGTGGAGCGCTGGCTGTACCGCACAGGCTCAGCAGTTGCAGCACCTTGGCTTAGTTGCTCCCTGGCATGTGGGATCGTCCCGGACCAGGGATCAAACTGTGTCTACTGCATCGGCAGGCGGATTCTTTACCACTGAGCCACTGGGGACGCCCTAGAATATATTCTGGCATGCTAAAAAGGCTTTTTTCAGCTTTGCCAACTCATAATTGACAAATTAAAATTGTTTAAGGTGTACACCCTGCTGTTTTGTGGCTTCCTGGTGGCTCAGCTGATAAAGAATCTGCTTGCAATGTGGGGGACCTGGGTTCGATCCCTGGGTTGGGAAGATCCCTTGGAGGAGGGCATGGCACCCCACTCCAGTATTCTTGCCTGGAGAATCCCCATAGACAGAGGAGCCTGGTGGGCTACAGTCCACGGGGTCACAAAGAGTCAGACATGACTGAGCCACTTTTACTTTCCTTGCTGTTTTGATATAAATGTGCACTGAGAAATGATCACTACAATCAAGCTAATTAACATATCTATTATTCCATATGGTTACCATTCTCATTTCTTTTTGTAGTGAGAACACTTAAGATCTACTCTTTAGCAAATCATACAGTAATATTAACTACAGTTACCACACTGTATATTAGATCTCCAGAACTTATTAACCTTGCATAAATGAAATTCTGTATCATTCCCCCCACTCAGTCTTACTGAAATATAATTGACCTATAACATTGTATTAATTTAAGGTATACAATGTAATGCTTTGATATGTATATATATTGCAAAAATGATTTCCACAATAAGTCCAGCTAACATTTATCAGCTTACATAGTTACAATTTTTTTATCAGAACTTTTAAAATCTACTCCTTTAGCAACTTTCAAATATATAATCCACTATTGTTAATTAGAATCACCATGCTGTACTGTACATCACATCCCCAGAACTTATAACTGGAAGTTTGTACCTTCTGGCCAACTTCACCCATTTTCTGTACTCCCTCACCCCCAACTCTGGCAACCACCAATCAGTCCTTTTTCCCTCCTCTGGTTCTCAATCTGTGCCGTTCTCTGTTCCTATGAGTTTTTTTTTTTTTCCTCCAGATTTCACATATAAGTGAGATCATACAGTATTTGTCTTTCTCTGTATTATTGCACTAAGCATAATACCCTCCAAGTCCACCTGAAAGTGAAAGTGAAGTCACTCAGTCGTGTCCAGCTCTTTGCGACCTCATGGACTGTAGCCTACCAGGCTCCTCTGTCCATGGGATTTTCCAGGCAAGAGTACTGGAGTGGATTGCCATTTCCTTCTCCAGGGGATCTTCCTGACGCAGGGATTGAACCCAGGTCTCCCACATCATTGACAGACGCTCTACCGTCTGAGCCACCAGGGAAGTCCAAGGCCACCTATATTGTTGCAAATGGCAAGATATTTTTTCTTTCTCATTGCTGAATAATACTCCATTGTGTGTGTATGTATGGTGTGTGTGTGTGTGTGTGTATACACATATACATTTTCTTTATCCACTCATCCAATGATGGACACTTAAGCTGATTCCATATATTAGCTATTAAAAATAGTACTATAATGTACATGGGGGTGCCGATATTTCTTCGAGAGTGATTTCGTTTCCTCTGGATACATACCCAAAAGTGGAATTGCCAGATCATACGGTAGTTCAAATTTTTTTTTTTGAGGCACCTCCATATTGTTTTCCACAACTGCACCAATTTACATTCCCAGTGCACAAGGGCTCCCTTTTCTCCACACCTTCATCAATATTTGTCATCTCCTGTCTTTTTGACGACAGCCATTCTAACAGGCATGAGGTGATACCTCATTGTGGTTTGGATTTGAATTTCTCTGATTAGTGACACTGAGCACCTTTTCAGGTACCTGTTGGCCATTTGTATATCTTCTTTGGAAAAATGTCTTTTCAATTCTTCTGTACCTTTTTAAGTCAGATTGTTTCTCACTATTAAACTGTATGAGTTCTTTATGTATATTTTGGACATGTATTCAAATCTTATCAGATATAGGATTTGCAAATATTTCCTCCCATTCATAGTCTGCCTTTTCATTTTGTTGATGATTTTCCTTTGCTGTGTAAGAAGCTTCCTAGTTAGATATAGTCCCACTTGTTTATTTTTGCTTTTGTTGCCTTTGTTGTAGTGACAGAAAACGTGTACCCTTTGATCAACAGCTCCCTTTTTCCCTCTTGCCCCAGCTATCTACATTTTTTAAATGGAAAACCTCTGTTTTCCATGTTTCCCAATTCTATTCATGGAATAATCCATCTTTCCCCACAGATTTTAAATGCTACTTTTGTAGAAAATGCTTGCCTATATGTTTCATTTCTTTCTGCTTCTTTCCTGTTGCTTACATAATACATATTCCTGCCCCGGTCTATTTTCAGTTCAGTTCAGTCGCTCAGTCGTGTACGACTCTTTGCAACCCCATGAACCACAGCACGCCAGGCCTCCCTGTCCATCACCAACTGCCATAGTCTACCCAAACCCATGTCCATTTGGTCGGTGATGCCATCCAACCATCTCATCCTCTGTCGTCCCCTTCTCCTCCTGCCCCCAATCCTTCCCAGCATCAGGGTCTTTTCCAATGAGTCAGCTCTTCGCATCAGGTGGCTAAAGTGGAGTTTCAGCTTCAACATCAGTCCTTCCAATGAACACCCAGGACTGATCTTTAGGATGGACTGGTTGGATCTCCTTGCAGTCCAAGGGACTCTCAAGAGTCTTCTCCAACACCACAGTTCAAAAGCAATTCTTCAGTGCTCAGCTTTCGTTATAGTCCAACTCTCACATCCATACATGATTACTGGAAAAACCATAGCCTTGACTAGATGGACCTTTGTTTTAATTGCTCTTATTTATTTATTTTTGGCTGCACTAGGTCTTCATTGCTACATCCAGGCTTTCTCTAGTTGCGGTGAGTGGAGGCTACTCTCCAGTTGCTCAGTGTTCGGGCTTCTTATTTCAGTGGCTTCTCTCATTGCAGATCATGGGCTCTAGGATGCTCACACTTCAGTAGTTGTAGCACATGGGCTCAGCAGTTACAGCTCACGGGCTCAGAATCTGCGGTTCCCGGGCTCTAGAACACAGGCTCTGTAGTTGTGGCACACGGGCTTAGTTGCCCCAGGTATGTAGAATCTTCCCAGACCAAGGATGGAATCCATGTCCCCTGCATCGGCAGGCAGATTCTTAACCACTGGACCACCAGGCCAGTCCTAATTACTGTAATTTAATAAAAGATTTTCATTCACAGGTCTCCTTCATCACTTTCCTTCTTAATCTTTTTTTTTTTTTTTGCTATTTTTCAAGATATACTTTTAAAAATCCTTTACAATACCAATTTAGGGACTGTGGTACTTCGATTGGAGTTGTAATAAAATGGTACATTTAATTGGATGGAATGATCTTCATAATATTAAGATTCCCACTCAGAACAGGATAGGGCTCATCATTTATTTAAATCTTTTTTTTTTGTAGCCTGCAACAAAGTTGTTTTCCTTCATATACATCCTAAGTTTTTGGCATATTTTTGTTACTTTTCTGAACGAAATTTTTTTGTGTGATGCTTTATAGCCAATTATTGCCAATATACAGGAAAAAGAGATAGCCTATTTTGGGCTTTGCTTAATAAGGAAGCTTTATAAATTGTGTCATTGTGCAGGACCATGCTACTCTTCATTATCACTTCAATTTTTGTATGTGGACCAATAAAAGCCAAGCAATAGCCTTTTTCTTTTCCAAAATTTTATTTCCCCAAATTTCAAACATACGGGAACACTAAAAGAATTTTACAATAATAACCTGTACACCCGCCGCCCATATTCTACCACTAACTTTACTATACATTTGTCTTTTAACTGTTTTCCTACCTGTGGTTTACCTTTCACTAACGTATCCTCCCCACTGTTGAAATAGTTACCTATCTAACTCATGAAAGCCTTTAATAGTTCCCTCTGGAATAAAGCCAAATTCTTTAGCATAACATTCAAGGACCTTCAGAGGCAGACACCAACCCACCTTTTTAGTATCATTTCCCCCAACTCCTTGTTTCTTTGCACATAAAGTGTTCTTTACCTGGATGCTCTTACTCATCCTCGATGAAATCCTACTTACCCTTCATCCCGAACTCAAATATCTCCTCCATCACCAGGCCTTGGCAGCATTCCAGGGGCTACATTAGTTGCTCCCATAAGACTCTTATAAAGCTTCGTCCAGGCATCATAATATATTGTAAATATTTTTTATATGTCTGTCTTCCCCACTAGACCATGAGATCATCAAAAGCAAAACCCTGCCTCACTTCTCTCTGTATTCTGCTGCCTAGCAGGATGTCCCACACACTGTGAGGCTCAACAGACCTTGGGCAGGAGAGATTAGATACAGATGACTGGGGTCTGCGGAACCCGCAGCCCCCTGGGGAGAACACCTTGGGGTCTGGATGGTGGAGTACGCACCTGCACAGGCATTCCCAGGTCTAGCTTCAGCCCCATACAAGGGTCGATGAAGATGGTGAGGATGGGTTCCGAAGGGTCCTGGGCAAAGTGTTCCAGAACAGTGCTGTGCTCCTCTGTCCATGTGGCATCCGCCAGTCCTGTCAGTACAGCCCGGGACAGGAAGAGGGGCTTCTGCAGAATGAGAGCAGAGGGCCAGAGCAGGCGCAGCTGTCAGTGTAGGTCACTTCTCCCTTCCACTGCCATGTGTGGGAGTCATGGGGAGTGAGAGCAGGTTCGGAAGAAAAAGCTGAGGACCAACTGACTGATAGGTTTCAGAAGAAACAAGACAATAAGATCCTCTTCCCTCTATGAGTAAAAATAGAATGGATCATAGAGGAAGACCAAGGGATAGCATCTTTCTGAAATATTTCATTTATGCCTGTGGTTGTAAAAATGTCTTATCAAACAACTTTCAACCTCACAGTAAAACTAAATTAAGGGAACATGTAGGATATTAGCCTCAGTCAAGAAATTAGGGGCAAGAGGATGACAAGCTGGAAAAAGAATAAAGGTAGAAGAGCAATTTTTCCATGATGTGGCCTCCACAGAATACTGGAATAAGTTTGCTACACTGGGCAAAAGTCAACTGGCCCAGCAGCTAGAAAAAAAGAAAAAGGGAAGGGAAAAGACGAAACTGGAAAACAACAAAGGACAAATCAATTGGATGGAAAATAAGTCATAACTGGTGGCTAGAAAAAAACATAGCATTTTTAGAACAGTATTAAATAAATTAAGAAAACTACAGGATATGAAGACCTAGCTCAGTGAACTGGAGAAGTCACTCTGTCCTCCCAGTACTCCGAGAAGATGAAAAGCAATCCCTTTTGCTTACAGTTTCCAGGTCAAGAAAATTTAACCACTGATCCAAAATCTTTCATATATAAAGACATGCATAAAAGAACTTTCCTGGTGGTCCAGTGACTAAGACTCTGTGATCTCAGTGCAGGGGGCCAGAGTTCAATCCCTAGTCAGGGAACTAGATCCCACATGGCGCAACGAAAGATCCCAAGTGCCACAACTGAGACCTGGCACAGCAAAATAAGTAAATAAATAAATTTTTTAAAAAATTTACAATAGCTAGGACATGGAAGCAACCTAGATGTCCACTGGCAGATGAATGGATAAGAAAGCTGTGGTACATATACACAATGGAATATTACTCAGCCATTTAAAAGAATGTATTTGAATCAGTTCTAATGAGGTGGATGAAACTGGAACCTATTATACAGAGTGAAGTAAGCCAGAAAGAAAAACACCAATACAGTATACTAACACATATATATGGAATTTAGAAAGATGGTAACGATGACCCTTATGCAAGACAGAAAAAGAGACACAGATATAAAGAACAGACTTTTGGATTCTGGGGGAGAAGGCGAGGGTGGGATGATTTGAGAGAATAGCATTGGAACATGTATATTACCATATGTGAAACAGATCACCAGTCCAAGTTTGATGCATGAAACAGGGCACTCAAAGCTGGTGCACTGGGACAACCCTGAGGGATGGGATGGGGAGGGAGATGGGAGGGGGGTTCAGGATGCGGGACACATGTACACCCATGGCTGATTCATGTCAATCTATGGGAAAAAACCACTACAATATTGTAAAGTAATTACCCTCCAACTAAAATTAATTAATTATTTTTTTAAAAAGACATGTATGAAGACCCAGTGAAAAGAACACTAAGGATATGAACAAACATTTCATACTATTGAAAAAAGAGAGAGAAAAAAAATGAAAATGTGGAAAAATAATACAATTTCACTTGAAATTAAAGAAATAAAAATAAACACAGCAAAAGTATATCATGTATTGCCTATAATTATTTAAAAAAAAAAAAAACAACCTGCTAAACTGCTAACACCCAGGCTTGGAAAGGGTTTGTTGCTAGTATGAGGGCAAAAAATGCAGTCTTTCTGAACAATAGTTTGGCATTATGTATTAAAGGTGTTACAAATGTCCTTTACTCTTTGATTCAGGAACTCCATATCCAGGAATCTAATTTTAGCAAATATTAAGTATTTCAAAATATGTTAGTTTTATTTATAAAATTCATCACAGTACTATTAAAGCAAAAAAAAAATCAAAATGGAAAAATGTCCAAGAGTAAGGATTTAACTATGGTACATATACCTTATCAAGCACTGAGTGAACATTTAAAATGGTGCTTACAGGGAATTCCCTGGCAATCCAATGGTTAGGGGGCTTCCCAGGTGGCATTAGTGGTAAAGAACCCACCTGCCAATGTGGGCTTGATCCTTGGGTGGGGAAGATCCTCTGGAGGAGGACATGGCAACCCACTCCAGTATTCTTGCCTGGAGAATCCCATGGACAAAGGAGCTTGGCAGGCTACAGTCCATAGGGTCACAGAGTCGGACAGGACTGAAGTGACGTAGCAGACACGCCAGTGGTTAGGACTCCACGTTTTCACTTCCCCAGGACCAGGTTCAATCTCTGGTCGAGAACTAAGATCCCACAAACCTCGAGGCACAGCCCAAAAAAAGAGGCGTCTTGTGATTTATGTATTTCTGATAAAAAATAACAGCATCCCCAGTTTTTTTTAAGGTCCTTTTTTAAGGAGCTTAGTTCCCCTTACATTGGGAGCACAGAGTCTTAACCACTGTAATTCCAGGGAAATCCTCTGTATTCTTTTTTAAGAATGTAACAACATGAAGAATGATAAAATGTTTTGTGAAAAAGCCTAATTTAAAAAGTATAATGTGTAGTATAGTTAAGATTGTTAGAAAACAAAATAACTCTCAAATCTACAGAAAGAAAGGACATATACCCAATTATTAACATTGAATGTGTTTAGTCATAACTTCATTTTCCCTTTCTTTGTTTTACCTTTCTATCCCTTCCAGTTTTTTTCTTTAATGAGTAGTTGTTATTTTGCTTTCCCTTTCTAGAAAGTTCAAGGTCACTATTCTTCTAATCCAGGTTAGAAGTTGTCCCCAGGCTCTGATGCAGCTTGAAAATAAAGGTATACAGGTCATGGAGTGTCAATTTCTGAAAGTATTTCAAGTGGCTTCTGTAAACTTTTCAGCCAAAGGAGAGGACCGAAGGACAGGAAGAAAGAGGATGTCTTAGAAATTAGGACAGTGTCTGCCAGCTTGTTCAACATGTCCAGATTTCACCCATTCGACAGATAAAGCTTGTCACATTTTGACCCAAGATGGAGAGACGAGGAAGGGCCTGCTAAAAGTCCTGTTCCCTCCTGAAAGCTCTCTTCTTCTGGAGGAGTAGGGGGCATGGATAACTCTGCCCTTTACTCAGTGTACTGGATTTGCAGTGAGCAGGCTACCAGCTTCTGCTGGTAGAAAGAAAAGGTATCAAGTGAGAGACTGAAGAAGAGAATTCCTCAAACACCATTCTGCAACTGATCCTTTGAATCACCAATTGCTGGTGAGGAATACTTGTTTCAACAACAACCCAAACTTACCACATCTACCTCACGCTCCTCTAATTCTTCTTTCTGTATTTCAGGTTGCTCCAATACTGGCTCTGGGGAAAAAATTCAAAAATGAAAGCATTCCTTTAAAAATTAAATATAGAGTCACCATCAGTCAATTCAGTTCAGTTTAGTCGCTCAGTCGTGTCCGACTCTTTTCGACCATATGATCCAGTAATTCTAGGTATACCCAACAGAACTGGAAGCAGGCACTCAAACAGATATTTGTATGCCCATGTTCACAGCACTGCTATTCACAACAGCCAAAAAGCAGAAACAACCCAAGCGTCCACCAAAGATGAATGGATAAACAAATTGCAGTGGAATATTAATCAGCCAAGAAAAAGAATGAGGGTCTGCTACAATATGACAATGTGGATGAAAATGTAACATTAAGTGAAAGAAGCCAGTCACAAAAGACAGTATATTGTATGATTCCACTTATATAAAACGTCCACAACAGGCAAATTCAAAGACACAGAAAGTAACAGATTAATGGTTACCAGGATCTGGGAGGAAAGGGGAATGGGGAGTGACTGCTAAGAGGCTAAGCTCTCACGCAACGGAGAAGTAAAGATACAGTGGCCACCGGGTGCCAGTTTCTCAAGTTACCTGAAGCGGCTTTTGGTGAAGGGGTTAAAATGCTCTAAAATTAGGGACTTCCCTGGTGGTCCAGAGGTTAAGACTCCCAATGCAGGGGGCCCCCATTGGATCCCTAGTTGGGGAAATAGATCCCACGTGCTATAACTAGAGTTCCCACGCAGTAACTAAAGATCTCGAATGCTGAAACTAAGACTTGATGCAGACAAATAAATAAATATATATTTTTAATGTTCTAAAATTAGATAGTGGATATGGTTGCATAGGCTGGTGAATACAGCAAAAATCACTGAATTATATACTTTAAAAGTATGAATTTAAAAAAATATTGATTGATTGATTGATACATGTATTTAGTCTGCATTAGGTCTTAGTTGTGGCGCTTGCCTGGCAGCATATGGGACCTTAGCTCTCCAACCAGGGGTCAAACCCATGTCCCCTGCATTGGAAGGTGGTCTCTTAACTACTGGACCACCAGGGAAGTCCCAAACACATGAACTTTACAGTAAGTGGATTATATCTTAATTTTCTTTTAAAAAGCTGGCAGGGGTGCAGAGGGAGGCAGGGGAATGAAGGCAGTCAGTCTTAAGGTTATTCTAGCCACTCAGTTTCCGGCCTGCCATTCTTCCCCTAGCCTTTTCCCACATGGAGAAGTTGAGACCCTCAGAAATTGGCCCCTTTCCAAGCACCCCCACCCCCACTCTGGATGCCATAACAGTCAAGGGGGTGTTTCTCTCCCTCATGATCTGTTTTTCACACAGAAGCCTGGGGCAAAACAGGTGGGTTTCCCATCTCCTGTGGGCTGAACGGAGGAAGGAACGGATGGGATGGAACCACAAGACTTTGGGGAACAGGACACTCAGAGAACAGGACACTCAGACTTCCAGAAAGAAAACCTAAGAGGGGAGTAAGGCACAGAGGTTGAGGAAGGAAATCATGAGAAAGATGGAACAGCTGACTCTAGGAGCTCAGGAGTGAGAGGGATGAGTGACTGAGACAGCCAAGGCCCTTCGAGAAAGCCAAGGGCGTCCAAGGTTCCAGACAGGAACAAGGCAGAGAGAACGAGACTTAGACCATCTCAAGAGTAAACAGGTTTCCTCTTCTATAGTACAATTTATATAAAGTCTAAACCACGCAATATGATACTAATATGTGATGGTCATGGATACATGCAGTAAAAATTTTAAAAACAAGCTTGAGAATGACAAACATCAACTCAGGATAGCGGTGACCTTTGGAGAAGGAGAGAAGGGCTTGCAGGGCAGCGGGACAGAGGGATTCATTTGTTGCTATCGTGATTAATTTACACATTGGGTAATGGGTACATGGGTGTTCATAATGTTCTCTACGCTTTTTCTTATTGGCCTGAAATACAGGTCTACAATCCCTTGTCCAAAACTCTTCAGTTCAGTTCAGTTCAGTCGCTCAGTCGTGTCTGACTCTGCGACCCCATGAATCACAGCATGCCAGGCCTCCCTGTCCATCACCAACTCCCGGAGTTCACTCAAACTCACGTCCATCGAGTCGGTGATGCTATCCAGCCATCTCATCCAAAACTCTTAGTGTCACATATATCTCAGCATTTAGACTTGTAATATAGTATGGTATGTGAGACCCCCACCCACCTCCTGGGGGCTCTAGAGCAGCACTCCACTTTCCATGTTAGTATTCCTGCAGTAAAACATGGAAAATGTATACTAAGTGGCTTAAATAGACTATAAATACCTCAAGTCAGTTTAGGTTATATTTTACCACCAAATAAGTTTGGATGCCAAACTCGGGGCGGGGGGGTGGACTTTTATTTCTCAGGGCTTTTTAAAATTACAGATATGAGATCATGAGTCTGTACTTCTCCTTCTTTTCTTAGTGGAAATGGCTATCAATTAGAACTTCAAAAGGGTGTGTGCCCTTTAAGCCACCATTCTTCAACCGGAAGTGTTTAGGCCTGGTCTTAGTCTGTTCCAGGCTACTATAACAAAATATCAGTTTGTTGTTCTCGCTGTTCAGTTACTAAGTCATATCCAACTCTTTGGGACCCCAGGAACTGTAGCCCAAGAGGTACCTCTGTCCTCCTCTATCTCTGGGAATTTGCTCAAATTCATGTCCACTGAGTTGGTGATGCTATCTAACCATCTCATCCTCTGTCACCCCCTTCTCCTTTTGCCTTCAATCTTTCCCAGCATCAGGGTCTCTTCCAGTGAGTCAGCTCTTCGCATCAGGTAGCCAAAGTACTGAAGCTTCAGCTTCAGCATCAGTCCTTCCAATGAATATTCAGGGTTGATTTCCTTTTAGGATTGTCTGGTTTACAACCTCCTTACAATCCAAGGGACTTCTCAAGAGCCTTTTCCAGCACCAAATTCAAAATCATCAATTCTTCCGCATTCAGCCTTCTTTATGGCCCAACTCTCACACCCGTACATAACTACTGGAAAAACCATAGCTTTGACTATATGAACCTTTGTCAAAGTGATGCCTTTGCTTTTTAATACACTGTCTAGGTTTGTCATAGCTTTTCTTCCAAGGAGCATCTTTTAATTTCATGGCGGCAGTCACTGTCTGCAGTGATTTTGGAGGGCAAGAAAACAAAGTTTGTCACTGCTTCCCCTTTCCCCCCTTACTTCTAAGCAGCAGACATTTATTTCTCAAAGTTCTGGAGGCTGAGGTCTGAGTTCAGGGTGCCAGAAAGGCTGTGTGAGGGCCCTCTTCTGGGTCGCAGACCTCTCTATGTATCCTCACATGGTGGAAGTGAACACGGACTCTCTCCGGGTTGTTTCTTATAAGGCATGAATCCCACTTATGACAGTTCCCTCATGATTTAAGCACCACCCAAAGGCCCCACCTAGTAACACCATCATATTGGGCATTAAAATTATAATATATGAATTTGGGCAGGGAGACACACAAACATTCAGACCATAGTAGGCCCCCTCTGCCTCCAGTAGGACAAGCTTCAATTCCTCCCAACTCCAAAGACTGCAAGAATTAATATTCATTTCAGGGTTGCCTTGGAGACCCAAGTCTTCTCTGAACCTCTATCAAGTGTCAGCTAGAAAGCAATCAAACAATTAAAAGGCTTGGAGCTAAAGAGATCCTTGGTGTTTGGGGTTAATGCTTTCATTTAGAAGTTCCTTCCATTCCCATCCCAGGGGATTCTCCAAATTGAACCTCACTGCCTTCCTTCTTTCCTCCTGCTGCTTCTGGTACCCAGCTTCTAGAAGCCAGTCCCACTTTAAACAGCTTTTAAGAACTCAAAAGAAAAAAAAACTGTACACTTCTAATGTCTAGATCCCAGGGCAAGGCTCTTTGTACCCTGGACCTTTCTCCCACACCCACGGCTAATCTCTCACCTTTTACTATTAAAAGTAGATTCTATTTCTCTCCATCTTGACAGGCTGCTAGGAGTATAGGAAACCCCAGGTAGAAGGGCAGGGCTATCTGTAGCTCAGTCATAGCTACACTGGCCAGCGCTCTAAGGCTCAGCCCAACGACAGCACCTTTCAACCCTAATGGCCTCAGCTCACCCACCATAGAGGAATCCCCCCAAATCAAAGCCACAAGAGGCAGACTCTTTAAACTCTTTTCTTCCTCAATCTAGACGTCAGGCTTCTTTTCCTGTGGACTTGAACCGGAACACCCTTAGTCTACCAAGACCCTGCCAAACTGAGGGCGGAGACACAACAACCTTAAACAGATGGGAGAAAGATTCAGTCGGGCTTAGGATTCAAAGGATGGCAAGGCAGGCTGAGTCTCCATGGTGATGGGCTTAATGAGAGGAAACCACTATTTGTTTTGCCACCCAGGGTGAAAAAGGAAGAGATCAAACCCTCTTCACTGGCGTAGAAGCAACCAGGAACACTTGAAATAAGAAGGAAGAGGCTAGAAGATTTGTTGGTGAGCTCTGGGTGCACTGGGGAGAAATTTTAAGACTGAAAGAACAAGTATAAGGCTGGCCAGGAGGGAAAACCCCAAACAAGGGACCTAGCAGTGGCCTGAAATTCAGCTAAACTCCTTTCTTCTTACCCAGAAGAAACAGAACCTGCTCCCCAGCCCTAAAACTCTCTTCAAATACAAACATTCTGCCTCCACGTCTCTCTCCAGCAAGTACCCACCAGGCTCCTCCTTGACGGTCTCGGGCTCCGCCTGGACCTCGCTGCTGGCCGGCAAGGTGATCTCCTCGACCTGTGCATCCAGAGTAGACTGGGCAGCTCGCCGGCGGGCACTTCCCCGGCTAGTCACTTTCCGCTTTTTGTCAGCTTTGCTGGACATCGCGTAGGCAAAACCTGCAGATACACGGACGCTGGGGGGTCCACAACCAGCTCTATCCCCAAACCTCAGTCCTTTCCCTAGGATACCCCCACTTTCTTCAGGGCCTTGGGTTAAAAATCAAAATCAGTCCCTCAAGACATTAGGAATAAATGGAAGTGGACTCTGTATGTCCACTGCAGGGGGCATCGGTTCCATCCCTAGTTGGGGAACTAAGATCCTGGCTGCCCCGAGGCATGCCCAAGAAATAAAAATGATAAAAATGGTGGTATGGCAGACACCCACTAATGAGGATGTAGGAACCCCTATCTCTGCCCAGAGGTGTGAGAACATAGATAATTAAGAAAAGATCTACCAGCTGAGGTGTGGCTGCACACACCCTCAATCACTCAGGGCCATGGTGAGTGAGCGAGGGCCCAGGGAAGGGAAGACTGTCCTCAGGTTCCTTTTTTCCACACTCTCTGTCACTGTGTCAAGTCACTAAGCAACCAAGATGATTTTCCTATGTATCTCCTTTCCTCCCAAGTTCCCCGCTGGAAGGAGGGGGGAAAATGTCCCTCCTACCACTGTGACCTCCTTAAACAAGGAAAAATCAGTAATTGAAATGTGTCTCTTTAGCTTTCCATTCCTGAGTGATAGGAACCCTGTTCTGAGTGTTCTAAAAGGTCTCTTAGCCTAGCTGGCTGAGTTACTCTGTGCTGACCAGTTAATGAAGACTAATATCACTCAATTTCAGAGGCCCTGAAAACAGACGGGAAAAATGAAGGACAAAAGTCATTCAACACTGAACTTGGAATTGTGTCTGGGGGAGGAAGAAACGGGGTGATGAGGAAGGCCCCAGGAACGTCTCTCTCAGAAAAGTGGGATGGTGGGAAGCAGGGCATCTCTGGCAGGCACCCAGGGCAATGTCTGACGGCTGGGCAGTCCCTCTTCACTCAGCTCCAGTCTGACAGCCAGCCACCTGTGGCTTTTCTTCCTCCTCCCCACAGGATGCCACAGGCATTGATCGTTATGAGTCTCAGACTTGAAGGATTTGTACTTTGCTCCAAGGAAAATCTTTCTATTAGGCCAACACATCAACTGAACCAACTACTGCGGTGCGGCTTCTGCCGCCGGTCTCCAGAGAAGCGTCAGGCTGTGCTTCCCTGCCAGCGGCGGGAGCTTCAGGAACATTCCGCCGGCCAGGCTGGGAGCCCCCTCCCCTAGGGGCTCACCCCCGGATCCACACCGTGGCCTAAGGAGGCGCTATCTACTAGACTCGCTCTATTTCTCAGGAAATAAGTCAGGGTCCGGCCCCCTCCTCCAACCACCAGTGGCTATCAGTGGGCAAACCTCCCCTCAAAGGCGCTTCCTCCCACAACTGTCACAACTGTCCCCGCTTCCTCATCTCAACTCCAGTTGGCCCTTCTTCTCCTCCGCCAACT
>NW_011494752.1:15883945-15884155 GCF_000754665.1 Bison bison bison
TCCCCCACAACTGCCCCTTCTTCCTCGTCCCCCCACAACTCTCCCTCGCACCCCCTCCCCACTTCCCCTTCTCCCCATAGCTTCGCTCTCTTCCTCTCCCCGCTTCCCGCTGCCCCCAACACACACCTCACGATGCCGACCCTCTCCTCCCTAGACCGACCGACCGGTCACTCTAGCTAAGAAGTTGCCCCGCGTGACTTTCTCCCGCAG
>NW_011494752.1:15884255-15892230 GCF_000754665.1 Bison bison bison
CCCCGCGGGCCCCCGCCCGCGTCGCCTCGGCAACCCTGGGCGTGGGGCGGGGAGGGAGTGGCAGGGGCCCGAGCCTGCGGAACCAGCCTCCTCTGCGCAGGCGCAGAGAAACCCCAGTCCGCGGCTGCTGGCACGGCTTCGTCCGCGTAACCCAGGCGGGGACCCGGGGCAAGAAGGCTAGGGGGCAAGGGAAAGCCGCTAAATCTGGCAAGCTGGAGGGAAGGGGGCTGGTCTGGGAATGGGCTGGACGAACTGGAGCTGGAAACAACCCTTGGAAACAACTGAAAAGGCTGGGGGAACCCCAAGCGCCCGACCCCGCGCCCGGGTCTGCGGGCTCCATCCCGGGCGAGTCCAGCAGATGGCGCCCGAGGTCCCGCCTGCGAGATTCACACGCGCTCTAGAAGGAGCTCCAGGATTTCGAGGCAGCCGTGGCTGCAGCTGAGTCCGGGGGAAAAACCGGGGCTGGAGCACCCCTGCCCTCCCGCTCGATCCCCCTTCTTAGTTCGGACTGGGGTCTAGGATCGCCGGGCAGCGCGGGGCGGGGGAGGGAAGGAAGAACGGAACTGGAATTTTTGGAATCTGAGGATTGACTTTAGAAAGCGTCGCTCGTTTTGGGGGAGACAGGAGGCGGGGACTCTCTGGGGAAGGTGACCGGGCCGGGGAGGGGCTCGGCTCTCCATAAGAACAAAGGCTGAGTCCTGGGGAATCGGGAGGAGAGGAGTGTGAGAGGAGGGGCAGACCGCGGCCGATGCTAGGGGGCGCTGCAGGCCTGTTCTGCCAGAAGAGGCGCCTGGAAGACTGAGCTGTACCTGGGGCGGTAGAAGCTTTAGGGAGGGCTGGGAGATGGAGGGAGGAAGCGAGTCAGGGGGATGGGAGGGCACCCTCCCCGCTTCCATCAATAGTGCCTAATTAAGACAAAGCCAGCAGCGAGCCCACTGATTACATTTCCATGAGGAGCTAAATTGATGACAGTTTCTTTGCTGGATGAGGAGCGAAGCTGGCACCTCAGTTCCCCTTTTTCCTGGTTGATGCTCACACCTGACGGGTCTCATTATGCCAGTATTCTGGCAGGAGAGGAGTGGCAGCCCCTGGTACTCCTGAAGGGCCTGTGGATTAATACACACCCGGACCCAGCTCTGACCTCACCATCCTGCCTACCCCTTGGCATGCCCCCCCCCCATTATCTTCAAAGTGGGTGTCTGGGCTCCCGCTCAGCCCACACTCATGTTGCTGAGGGCAAGGATTGAAGCAGAGGGGGATCCTGCCACACCCCACAACCAGCTGCACAGCAAGCAGGGCTACCCTGCTAACCAGTTCGGCAGTGGGTGGCAGAGAGGTGACGTGATTGGTCAGATCCCCCAGAGAGAAGTCCCAAAGGAGTGACGATTTGAGGGGAGGCATAAGATGGGGAGACTTATAAGCAGGGCTCATGGCTCCCTCAGGGAAAGAAATGTTGTGTAGACCCCATTTCTTTTCTGACATCCCCCCCCACAATCTTGGCTGTGCCTAGGGATCCCAGCCCCCTACATTATGCTAAACAGGTAATCAAACATCTCGCTTTGCTAATTACTCCTCAATCCGATTAAACACTACTGAAGCTCATCAACAGAGGTAGAGGTAGGGGAAGGGCTGAAGGGGGGGCAATCACATCTGTGATGGGGGTCTTGTGCCCAGGGGCTCTAGGAGACAGCTGAGAAACAGCCAGGGTAGCAAGACTCAATACCTGGCAGAGGAAACGGGCAGAAGAGTTGTACCACACTGCTTCAGGGTTTCCCTCCTCCCAGAACCTTCGTTACCCTCAGAAGCCAGGCATCTGGCCATTCCCACAACTCCACACACACACACACACCCCTGTCCCAGCTTTAATAAGTCCTGTTCTCTCACTGTCAATATTTGATTTCTCAGAGCCATCTCCACGGAGAGAGGGGGCTCTTCCCCTGGAGCCCCCCTACCTTGGCCCTTTTTTGCCCACCCCAGGCTCTTTGTGCCCCCAACCTTCTCTGAACTAGCTGATTTAATGAAATGATATTAAAGTCTTAAGCAACTCCAAAAGAATGGTTGTTATGGTGAAGGGAGTGGGCAGGACGCCTGGGTCCCTGAGGGGAGCAAGGGCTGAGGAGGAGGGAGAGGGAGCCAGAGGCTAAGGTCTGGAGGCCCCAGTCCCCAAAGGGGAGCAGCAGATTTAGGGTAAGCTGGGGGCTGGCCCTCTGGATGATGGTAGGAAGCAGAGGATAAGGGCTGGGGGCTAGAACAAGGTGGGTAGTGGGAGGACATTTCCGGGGTCCAGGTCTCAGCCTGCTGTCCAGGGCATCATCAGGGATGGAGAAGCCAGCTGGGAGCACAAAGCCTCTGTGCCAGCAGCCTCCCTGCTGACTGCCCTGGGCCGGTCCCGTGAGAACCAAAACAAGATTCCTCTTCAACCCTGACTCATCCCTCCTCCCCTCCCCCATCCCACCCCTCAACAGACCCCCACAGGTGATTTGTAGCTGATGCCCTCTCGGTGGTAGGTGGTCGCAGCCAGGAGGGAGTCTGTTCCATGACAGGAGTAGCTGAGAGTTTCCAGGAGAAGAGAGAACAGAGGCCAAGAGATGGGGAGCCAAGCACCACCCCCATCTCCCCCCACCCATCCCATCTCACTCCCCTGGGGACCCTGGCCCAGCCCCAGTCCCCTTGGGGTGGTGGGAATGCAAGGACATTTGGCTGAGCTGATTGATGAGGGAGGAGGCAGCCACTGGGCACTGAGGCTGCTGTTTGCTGAGCACACAGCTTCCTCCCCACTCACCAGCTGCCGCTCCCCCCCACAGGCTGCTCGATCTACCCACCCCACCACCACCACCACCAGCCACTGGGATTGGAGGGAACCCATGCCTGAGTTTTTGATGGCAACTGAAGGAAATGGGAGAGCCAGACCACAAAGGGCTTTGATCCTACTGGGACCCAGGGACTTGGTCCCCTCAAAACTCCCTTCAGTATTCCACCTTCCCTGCTACCTTTTAAACATCTCCCCAGTGCTAAGTTTTCCCTCCCATTTAGTCTGCATCCTTTTCCCTACCCCCACCCAACTCCTTCAACCCATCTCAGCCAACCCCCAGCCTCCAAACCAGCCTGCCACATCTCTCCCAGCCTGCCTACAGATCTTGAAACGACTCTCTGGGGAAGGGGATGCCCCATGTTCATGATTCCCTTTAGAAAGCTCCATTTTTTCATTCTAACTAAATTTCCAGTTGTGGTGTCAATCATCCTCCATCAGAAATTCCCACTGCAACCCTTTGCTCTATTCTCCTTTTCTTAAAACCCTCAACACTGACCACATACACAAACATAAACACCTCAACTTAATTTACATCCTGCTTCTGTTTGGAAGGATAGAAAGTCTGAGCTTCCATCTGCAGCAGAGCCCCCAAGGCAGCCTCCATCCTATGCTGGGTGAGGGCTTTACCTTCTGTGGTCACCAGCTCTCTCAGATCCTTTACTTCCACTCTGCCTGCCTGCTCTGAACTCTGTCCCAGCAGCCCAAAATCTCAGGGCATCATCCCTGCCCTCCCAGAGTATAAACTTTAGTTGAGGAAAACACAACTCACACCTGCACAAGAAACAAAGGGGCAACACAGAAGACCAAGTTAGATCAGCTTCCTAATCGTGGATTCTTCTTAGTCATTCGCTGCCCTGCAGGCTGAGGCTGGGGAAGGACAGGACACGTCTAGAACATGTGTGTGGCTGTGATGTATTCCTCGCTGTTCCCAAGCCCGCCTAGATTTCCCCTCTGTGCTTCGCACTTTCTGTTCCCTCTTTCTGCTCTGCCCTTCCCATAGTGTCTGCCTTCCTTAGGTGCATGCTAAGTTGCTTCAGTTGTGTCAGACTCTTTGCGACACTATGGACTGTAGCCCACCAGGCTCCTCTGTCCATGGGATTCTCCAGGCATGAACACTGGACTGGGTTGCCATGCCCTCTTCCAGGGGATCTTCCTGACCCAGGGATCAAACCCACACCTCCTGGATCTCCTGCATTGGCAGGCAGGTTCTTTGCCACTAGCGCCACCTGGGAAGCCTGCCTGCCTTCCTTACTCCTCATTATTAAAGGTCTTGAGCAAATGTCCCTCTTCAGAGAGACCCTCCTAACCTGAAGCATCTCCCTGATATCCTCCACCCTCTGCATCTCCTTGCTGTTTTGTTTATATCACTTATCACTACCAGAAATTTTATTACGTTTTCCCACCAAAATGTGAACTTTATGAAAGCAGAGACTTTGCCTTATTCACCTCATACTATTAGTGCCTGAAATAGTACCTGGAACCAAGTAGACATTTAATATGATGCTGAGCGAATGAATGGATAAATGAATGTTTTCTGCCCCTCTTCTTTCTGTTATAGCTGATATCCTGGGAGTGTGTTTGTGTATTTGTACCTAGAAGGCAAATGGGATGGCGTGTGTTGTTCTGTATGAAGTCACCTGAGCTTTCAAATATCAATAGCTCAAAAGATACACAAGTCACCACACATGTGGAAGGCTGTAGGTCTTGTGTTGTCAGTGTGGGGAGAGGGAAAGTCCATAGATGCCAGTGCTCTGAGGGGGTGTATCCCAGGGTAGTGCAGGGACTGCAGAATGCACTGTTCCTCTCCCCAGCTGTGCATCTGTCCCCAGGTGTCTTCCTGTCTCTCAGCATGTTGTGATGTCTCGGCTGCTTTGGTGAGATGTTTGTCTGTCACGGAGACTGTTTATCCCCACTGCTCTCCCTCTCTTCTCTCTACCTGTTCCTCTGGATATATGTGTAGGGGGAGTCTTCCTTGGCTCTCTTGCCCCCTCTCACACACAGCCCTGCCCCAGTCATGGACCCCTCCCTCGTTTGCTGGGCCCTGTTGCTGGGCTCTGGGTTGCCATAGTGACGGTTGCCAAGTCCCTGAGGCTGATAGCCAGCGATGGGGCTGTCGGCTCCATCCACGCGGGAGGCTGAGGGGGGCTTCCCATTGTGTGGAGAAGGGGATGTTGCCATGACAACCAACCCCCACTAAGGGGCAGGGACCAGCCCTTCCACACCAGCCTCCAGCCTCCCCACCTCAGGCAAGCTCCAGTGCAGGCTTAGAAGGCAGGAGTAAATTCCAGACAACCCAGCACCTGGCCTTCCAGTTTTCAACTTCCCTCCTATAGCACCTGCACCTCTTGGGACCCAGGCATCTTACTCAAACAGGGGGAGGGACAGGGGTCTCACCGGATAGAGGCGGGCCAGGAGGACCCCTTGACCTCCAGGCAGATGGGAGACAGTGGGAGGGGACCTAAAGTCAGGGAGGGGCGGGTAGGGCAGAGTTTGTGACCCCTGTCGACTGGCTCCAGCGATGCTCCTGACGGCTGCTTTTGTGATTGGAGAATGGAGTTGAGTCTAGGGGGCTGGGCATCCAAGTTTTATGGGGAGAAGAGCCTGGGTTAGTACACAGGGAGCCAGGGGATAGATAGCTTGATGCCTGGGTCCCTGAGTCTTCTGGACATACAAGTGCCTTGGGTCAGGGTAGGAGTATAGACTGAACACGTGAACATGTTTTTCTACTTTGTTTCTGAGACTTGCCTTGAGTCTGGTACTTTGGTTTAACAACAGATACTTAGGTTTTCCCCCATGTGTGAAATTATATTCAGACATCCCCAATAGCATGATGTATTGGTAACTCCCACTCCCACCTGGGTTTTTCTCTCCCTCCATTGGAAGTGGCTGCCTTCCTCAGCCTTCTCACTCACCGCCTTACCCATCCCATCCCCTTCCCTCAGCAGATCATGCATTATCCACCTCAGTGATCCCACCCAACCTTCTCCCTACTCCTTGGTTTCATGCAATCCAACCTTCAACTGGAAAGTCATTCTAACCACCAGTTCCCCATTCCAATTCATGTCCAAACATTTTCCAGCCTTCTTGTCAACTTTTCAAGTTTTTTATTTTTTTTCTTTTTTTTTTTTTGGTTTTTGTTGTTCAAATTTCCCTTTTACAGTAAAACTATTGAGGTGATGGCCATATACCGCCACCTCCCCCATGGCAATATCAACTTCCTGTTCCCTGGAAGGAGTGATTAGAAAAATCAGGAAGGAGCTGGGAACTACAGCACCAGAGAGATGACCTCTGGTGGACAAAGCAACCATTTGGCTGGTGATTGAGGTGGCCGATGTGGTGCTCAAGGGCAGCTCTGATCTAATGGAAATGAGCTGGGAGGAAACTGAGGCAACATCCAATTGTGCACTAGAGGGCTGGAAGAGGTTATCAGCTGGTCACTATGAAAAGAGTGGCTGTTGCTAAGGACCACCATCAGTTAGACCAGTCAGTAGGCCACCATTTTGGTCACTAAGAAGGGAGCTGTGTTGAGTTTGAAGGGAGTAGGATAGGGAGGATATGATGAACAACACAGCCATCTGGGTTACTGGGGACAACACATGGGTTCTTGGGGTCACCCTGTTGGGTAACAGGGACTATATTGGAATATGGAAAGGGAAAAACAAGACAAATTGAGCCTGCCACAGCAGATGGCAGTCACCTTAGCTGTCGTAAAAGCAGCACAGAGAACAGGGGAAGGGGGATCCTGGCACGAGCCACTGAATACTAGGAAGACCCTCCTCAGTCCACTTGATCTTCTTTAGAGTTAAGTTCCAGCTTCCTCCTGAAATGGGAAGTTCTTCCTGCCCCCCCACCCCTTCTCCACAGAGTATGAACCATCCACCTCCCCCCACCCCCCAGACTAAGCCACTTCCGGTTCCAGCCAGACCACTTCCTATTTCAGAAGTGCTACTTCCTGTCCTGGATGAAGGCACTTCCAGTTCCTGCTGCACTGCTTCTGCCACTTCCCAGGCCACTTCTGTCCAGGCCTGGTCACTTCTTGTCTGGAGCAAGTCACTTCCTGTCCCAAGTGGCCCATTCAGCATCAGACCAAGTCCATAAGTGTCCCGACCGGCTCATAGCTTGCTATTGGCCACTGGACAAAACAGCATATTTCTTCTCATGGTAGCTGTCTTGACCCAACCACCCCAAATGGCTGGAGTAAGTATGTAGAGGCCTGGGGCAGGGCAGAGGAGGAGTCCTGCTGCCCATGCCCTGAGCTGGGGTGGAATGCCAGAGCCTTCCCCATAAGGCCCCCATTTTTGGCAGACTAAGGGGAGTGGTTGGTAAGAGAAGTCAGAAGAGGGAGCTGAGGGGAGAAATGCTTTGATGCCCCGACCCTGGAGATGAGAGGGGCACAGGATAAGAAGCCAAGAGGGTAAGTAAAAGGAGATACAGGGAGGAGGATGCTAGGGAAGAGGAACAGACCTAGAGACAGAGGAGAGAGAAAGAAAATAAAAGAGAGGGAGAAGAGAAAAACAGTGAGAGGCAGAAAGAGGAGAAGTACCAACCAAAAGACAGACTGTTCCCACCCCTAGCTCTCAGTGGGTGAGGGGAACAAGGATCTCTGGGTCATGATTAGAGGAGGAGGCTGAGTCTCTGCCCCCTCCCCAGGGGAACAGGACCCAGAAACACAGAGACAGAAGGGTACACACAGCCAACCAGAGGGCAGGCGATAGTTGGGTGGATGTCTCAGGGAATCCTAAAAGTGGAGGAGAGGCAAGAGCCAGGAGGAGCAGAGGAGCTGATGGGGCAAAGGGGGCCAAGGAGATGCTAGAGGTGTCCCTCAAACCATGAATTAAACTGGAGAAGCACCCCACAAAGGGCTGGATCCAGGAGAGCCAGGTTGGAGGAGCCCTCATACCTTATAGTAGATGTTTGGGGGGCTCTGGGGGGGCCCATCCTGCACGATGTACACAGGATGCCCATAGTCACCACTCACCTTCTCATAGTGGGGACAGAAGGGGGGGTCTGCAGTCCCACCACCCCGCAGAGCTATGCCTAGCTCCCCAGGCTCAGTCTCTCTAGGTCCCATCCCACCTCCACCCCCCAGGCCCAGGGACCCTCCCCTCCCGAAGGAGCCAGGACCAGGGTGGCGACTCTCCGAAGGCTTGGCCCGCCGTCTCC
>NW_011494752.1:15892330-15892875 GCF_000754665.1 Bison bison bison
CCCCCCGCCCCTGCCCCGCCCAGCAAGAGCGGCGCCAGCCCCCCTGCTGCCCCGGCCACTGCAGGCATGCTGGGAGGGGGCAGGGGGCCTTCAGCACCCCGGGAGGTTGCATTGCTGGTGGGGTCACCTGGCAGGGAAGGGGTGAAGGAGGAAAGAGGGGGAGGGGCTGAAGGAGCCACCTGGGCATCTGGACACCCAGCCTTGGGGGTTCCCATGGGCTTCCCCAGTAGTGCTCAGGCCCTTTGGAGACCCTAAGCCCTTCCCCTCCCCGCCAAGCCCCATTCCAAATCCAGGTGTGTCCAGCCCTTCAACCCGTGCCAGGCAGTCCTCCCCCCTTCTCTGACAGCGCTGATTGAAGCACTGACTTGGCTAATTAGTTCTAATTGAGTCTTTTCCTCATTTGGCTTCCATTCCTGTCCCACCCTCCCATCCTCTCTTCTCCTCTTTCCTGTATCATTGCCCCCAAAACTGCAGAGGGAGGGAGAAGGTGGCGGCAGGGCAGCTAGGGTCCGAGAGCAGAGGAGGAGGGAAGGCAGGAGGCTGGA
>NW_011494752.1:15892975-15896069 GCF_000754665.1 Bison bison bison
GAGGCTGGACCCCTGGTTCCTACCTGCAGTGCTCTCTTTCCCGGGCTCCAGGCTGTGGGCCGCCCCTCGGTCTCTTTCCATGGGCATTTCAGACACAGGCTTTCGGGGGGCAGCCCCTCCTCGGGGACCTGGAGATGGGGAAGACCTGAGAAAGGGGCTGAGACAGCAGCCCCCTGACCATGAAGATACTGCCCCAGCCTCCTTCAGCCCTTAGCAGGTGTGCCCCAGCCCCGCTCACTTTGTCCCACTCGGAGAAGCACCTTCATGCCTCTGGTGAGGCACACACCTCCCTGCAAGCTCTCCAGGCCTTCCCGGGTTCCATCCGACGTGGCTGGAAAAGAACCAGAGGGAGAATTTGGTGCTCAGAGCTACCGCTATTCCATCTCCACTCCTGGCCCCAACACCATCCGAGGTGGCTCCAAGGGTCCCTTCCCTTATCTGCCCTCAATCCCAGGGGTACCTTCCCACTAGACCCCGCCCTCTGCCCAGCAGTACCAATTATGTAGTAATCGTGGTGTGAGCGGAACTCGTGGCCCCAGAGATTAGGGCTATACTCCTGGAACTTGATGGTGAAGCGGAGATCCAGATCTGGCCGGTCACAAGTGAGGAGGAGGTTTGGGGCAGGGGGTGCCTCACAACGCCGGCCCTGGGCACCCCCTACCAGGTACAGCTTGTAGAACTCATAATTAGGAGAGGAGTGGGGACCCGGAGGCCGGGCCCGGGGGCAGAGCAGATCTAGCCGGTCCCCGATCTGAGGGTAGAGCACGTAACCACCCTCTGCCTGGAACCTGTGGGGAGGAAGGCGAGGTGGACAAGGATGAGAGGTGTCAGAGGTCTGGTCCCTGAGCTTTGCCTTCATCACTCCTCACCCCTGCAGGACAGCCTTTGTCTGAGTGGGGAGTCTGTTCTGACAGTGTGGGCACTAAGGGCTCTGGAAGCTCACGTTGGGGAAGCAGCAGGAGGCCCAGCTCAGAGGTCTCCTGCCCCTTGGTGTGCCCAAATGCACTCTTCAGCCCGCCCTCACCACATGCACACTGCCATCTCTCGCTCCATCACCAGCCCTGTTGCCATGGCAACAGGATGCCAGTTACCAAGGAGCTGGCCTCTCTGGAACCACACAGCCCACCCTCCCAGGTGATTTCACTATTCCATGGCAGTCAACGATGGGGACAGAGCCTCCCCTCCCCCAGGCCACCACTGAATTTCAGGGATTTCAAGGCAGAGGGGGCAGAATGGGAGGAGGGTGTGGAGGGTGATCCAGTGACCCCAAGTTGGCCAGGCAATGTGACAGAAGGCAAACCTGGCAATGGCCCTAAATGGGGCTAATGGGAACCAGGGTCTGTGGGCCAGCTGCCCCAGACTTTACCCTGCTCAGCACCCATCTTCCCCCAGGTCCCGCACCTCCTAGGGAAAGTGACCTATTGCTTTGGAATGGAAAGAGCTGACTATTCTACCCACAGCTGACACAAGCCCATGTCTCCCTTGGCCCCAGTGGCCACTAGCCTAACCTGCCAACAACTGCGGCCCCTCCCTGTGCATGAACGGCAGAGAGGGTCTCCGAACTTGGTCACAGGGGACTGCTGCTGGTATCTTCCCAGACTCCCTCCCATCCAACATCCCAAAGATCCCCCAGAACACTCTAACTCCCTTTTCTCAACTCTATCAGAATAAGCCTAAATTATATCCTCACTCTGCAGTTGATACTCCAGCTGCATGTGGGAGCTGGTGGGTAGGAGACTGGGAGAGGAAAAGATATTTGAGATTAGACCCCAAGAGAAAGGGGAGGGAGGCGGCCAGGCCAGGGAAATGTGACAGAGGCCAAAGAACAATCACCCTTGTTCTCCTTTAATGAGCTTATAATGTGTTCAAATACCTTACCTCTAATCTTCATAAAGGCTGTAAGGACTGAGGATACAAACTTGGAAAGGTTAAATGACTTGCCCAAGGCCACATGGCTGAAAGCCACAGAGCTAGGATTAAGACTTAGAAGGTTGTGAGCTCCAAAGCAGGACCTCTTCCCATGGCCTCACACAGCCTCCCCGGGTAAGTAGGAAGTTTTCAAGACCCAGAACTCTTTTGCTCATGGGGAATGGGATCTGCATGGAGTCAAGGGACCTGGAGGACCTCCCAAGGGTTCTGTCCTACTCTGTGTGGCTTGAAGTTTCATCTGATCCCTGGCCTTTCTTCAGAGCAAAGGAAGTATGCCATGGGACAGAGGTCTAATGGAAGAGGTTGCAGCAGAGATGGGGGAAGGGGCAACTGAGTCCCCAAGACTCCAGATGCAAGAGAGAACATGGGGGCTTTAAGGGGTTCCAGACTTCTTCCAGCGAGAAATCCCCAAGCCAGGAAGGGCGTAAAATCTTCTGCTTGGGAAATTGTTCCACCAAGGGCTCACCTACCCTCTGTGGGCACAAGTGGGGAGACGGATGAGTGAAGAAGAGTCAAATGGGCATGGGTGAGTTGTCCCTGAAACCCCAACCTGAGCCCCTCCCCTCGCATCTCCACCACTGAGTCTCTTCTGGGGAAGGAGGCACCCCCCTTTCCTCTCAGCGCCTCAGCAGCACCTACTCAGCTGCTCTCCTGAGAGCTGACATTAACCAGGCTCCCTCTAAGCCCAGCCCCTGACACCACTCAAGTCTCCCACAAACCCAAATAACCGCTCCCTGGCCCTCCGGGTTACCCAGGAACTTTCAAATCCTTGCCCCTTGGGGGTCTCTCAAACTCTTGACACATGGCTATCACCACCCACATCCAGCTCTGTGTGCCACTCTCGAATCTGGCTCCCAAGATCACCTCTGTCTGGTTACCCATCAGCTCACATCCACACACCAGCACCCTCCCTCCAAGCCTCCTCCCAGCTCAGAGAACCCAGCCCCTCAAAGTCCCCAAAGCTTCCAAGCTTCCTGCCTAGGAGGTGTGGGGTCTCCCCAGCCCGGGGCCGCTCACCTCTTGTTTGCCGAATTCCAGTAGACAGGCTCCAGGCTGAGCCCAGACACCAGCCCCAAAACCCCGAGCAGCAGCAGGGTCCCGACTTGCACGCCCCCCGGCCCAGAATGGGGGGCCCCCATGACCCCGCCAACGCCTGGGGGGCGCG
>NW_011494752.1:15896340-15900190 GCF_000754665.1 Bison bison bison
GGGGAGGGAGCGGGGAAAGGGGCGCCGAGCCGGAGCCCCAGCCTCGCTGGGATTGAGGGCAGCGGGCTAAGGGAGGAAACCAGTCCCGAGCCCAGGAGGGGGGAGTTAAAGGAGAGGCGGGGAGGGGGAGAGGATGGCGGAGGGAAAAACCGGAGCTGGAGCCCGAGTCGGAGCTGGCGGCAAGATCGCAGCCCACGTCCCCCACCCCTCTCACCTCGCGCACCTCCCGCCCGCCCAGCTGTCTCAACCCCGCGCCCCGCCTTGCTCCCCTGTGCGGTCTCTCACGCCCCCTTTGTCTTTGCGACTCTCGGTCTCTGGCTTAGTTTCTGCCCACCTCCCCTCCTGCCCTGGGATCGCCGGGACGGCTGGAATCTTCCGCTCTCTCAAATCCAGAAAGGCTCTCTCGCCCTCTACATCCCGAGGAACCCAGCCCCTTTCCCTCCCGCAGCCGCCTCCTCCCCCATCCCAAAACAACACCGCTGCTCTTGGGAGGTCTGGAGAGCATAATAATAACCTTGAAGGCTCCGCACTTTATGGGAGCGAGGGGAGCGAGGAGAGTGGTTCGACTAGACTACCTGTGAGGTGGGGAGGGGCAGAGCTGAAGGATCCCCATTGCAGTGATGAAGAAACTGAGGCTCGGGGAGGCCCTGTGACTTGCCCAAGGTCACACCGAGAATCTGGGATGAAGCTGAAACCAAACCCAGCCTGCCGAACTCCCAGTCCTTGGGGTTCCTTGTCACAGCCTCCCCGACCCTTTACTGCTACCTGGGCGTTGATGAAAGGCAAGAGATTAGGGGGTAAACGCGGGCCCTTCTTAGATGGTTGTGGGGAGAAACGGGTCTGGAGAGGAAAGGCAAAACCTACAACCCCAAACCCGCGTTCAGCCGGAAGGGCTGTTTCCAATTATCCTGGGGGAAGGGAGGAGGCTTTGCCTTTTTGGGTGTAAGAGCCCCGGCTTTCAGCACCTCTGGGCAGAGGTGACATTCCTCACTCCTCTCCAGTCGTCGTCACAGGCGTCCCGTTCTCCCCTCAGACTGGGAGTCCACAATCAAACCATCTGCTGACAGTCTCTCTTCAGAGACCTCTTCTCGGTGTCTGGCAAGGTGTGTGTGGAGGGGAAGCGGGGAGCCACTGCTTGAAACAACACCCCCCCCCCCAAACCAAGACAGAGCAGATAAATGGAGAAACCAGACGAGTGACAGCTGCTGAATGACTCGCCCTTGCCGTGCTTCTAACGCGAATACAGAACGTGACGTTTGTGGTTTTCGGCACCTTTACTCTTTCATGTGTGCCCTTGACTCTGGCTACTCAGTCACCTGCCTCTTGGGGAGTCCAGGCGAGGGGAGGCGGTCCTCTGGCTTTCCTTCCCCCAGAGCTGACTAACGGTCCCTCAGCTGCCGAATGATGGTAAATAGTGTCGTGCGAGAGAGCGCGGGTGTCTCGTCTGTCACCGTCTGCACAGTCTAACACAGTCACACCCAACAGTCTGACACACAGCTCCTGCCACTCCTGCTCAGCCACACTCACCGTGACCCCTGTCGCCCCCACCTTGGGAGTGAGATTTCAAACAGGTTTCCCCCCTTCAGTTTACCAAGTTGCCTAGCAACCCGCCAGTCAATGGCACGAGGCCCCACCCCCCACTGGCTTGACTTCACACGAAGCTTCGCAGCCCCATTGGTTCCCGCCTAGTCCCACCTCTCAACCCCGGTTTCAGGAATATTACGCCAGTCCCCGCTGCTGGACTCCGGAGCCCACTGGTAACCCTCCCAGCCTCATCTCCATCATCTGCCTCCCCAAAGAGACACAAAGATTCTAGTATCATATAAAATCTTTTTATGTAAACTCGCCCCCACCTCCCTCTGTCCTTCCCTGTCCCATCTCCTCCTGGTGGGCATCTGAGATGCTGGTGTCTGGGCCTCCCCCGCACCACCAGAGCTGAAGCTGACATTCAAGGTGCACATGGCGCATGGAGAGCAGAGGAAGGTCCACTTCCTCCTCCCTCTCATCCCCACTCTCCGTGGGTTCCGGAAACACACGCTGCCCGGAGGCGGTGGCCAGCAAAGGCAGGCTAGGATGCAGGCTATAGGGAGAGATGGGTGGTGCCGGTCAGTTCCCTGAGCCAGGATGCCCACTCCCTCAGGTTTACCTCCCTCCCAAACCGAGCCCCCAAATGTGCAAAATTGACTCGTGACCTCACGCCATTGGTGCAGTCCTTCTGGGGCTGGAAACTCAGCACTGGCTCCGGCTTGCTCTCAAGCCCCGCCCCGCCGGTGTCCCACACAGAGACAGCCCCGCTGGTGCTGCCGCTCACAAGGAACTGCCCGGTCCTGGAGGAAAGAGGAGAGAGGCCTGCCGACATGGAGTCATCACCCGGGGCAGGAACCCTTCATCGTCAAGGGCTGGGATCCCGCAGTTGGGCTCTGGCATCCCAGGGGCATCAAGGCCCCAGCAGAGAGGACTGCTAGTCACTCACGGGTCCAGATCAAAGTAGATACGCTGATTGGTGGTCACCTCTCGGCTCAGGGACCACAGTGGGTGCCCAAGCTGCCGAAGATCCCAGCACAGAAGCTCAGCATCCTGAGAACAAAAAAAATAGGAGCCTAGAATCCACCCTCCACTCCCCTGCCTCCAAGACACGCCTGCTTCCCTCCAGGGTTATAAGCACTCCTTTAGCTGGGTTGATTTTTCCCCCCATGCCTATCTCCTAACACAGCAGACTACATCCCCACTCCTGCCTTCTACCCACTTGTTTTGGAACCTCAGAATATGATGCCTACCTTGCGGGCTCCGGAGAAGAAGCAATTGCCATCGGGGTGAAAGCAGAGGTGCGTGATGCCCCCTTGGTGTCCTCCCAGCAAGGCAAGAGGGGACCCATCTTCCCAGGTGTACAGGCCCAGGGAGCGGCCATAGGAGCCACAGGCGTAGAGGGGCTGGGTTGGGCTGAAGGCTATGCAGGAAATGATGCCACTCTGGCCCTGCCTTTTTGCTAGAAGGGGAAGGAACAACGTGGGGGAGAGGGCAAGAGTACCCAGCATTAACCAGGCTAATCAGAGGTGTACCTCTGTCTCCTGTCCCAGAGCCCAGGTGCTGGACTCAGTGTCCCCCACACCCCATTCGTTTTCAGCAGGATGAAAACTTCTGATGCTCCCTAAATCCTTCTATCCCCTTCCAAGGACTGAAAGATGCAAGCCCCACTCTCTTCCCTCTCAAACCTCAATTTTTCTTTTTTTAAAAAAATTCCAAAAAAAATCCCATCTTATTTGTTTCCCCAGCCCAACACCTAATAAGCATTCAATTACTGCTTTTATTTTTTCCTTTGGTTGCACCACAAGACATCCAAGATCTTAGTTCCCTGACTGGGATCAAACCTGTGCCCCCTGCAGTGGAAGCGCAGTCTTAACCACTGGACTGCCAGGGAAGTCCCCTCAATTTTTCCTTGGAAGGGTCAGAAAGCTGAGACTTATAGGCAAACGGAATCAGCTTCTCCAGTTTCTTGGAAAAACCAAGACTTTGGGAACCAAGAGGTAAAGAACCAACAGGGGAGGGGCTCAGGAGTGAACCAGCTCTTGACTTGAGTTTGACCTTGGGAAAGTTTTATCCCCTCCCTGAGTCTGCTTTCTCCTCTGCCTACTGGGTACAACCTCCCAGGGCTGTGAGGATAACAAGCCCCAACCCCCCACCTCCGCACATGACCACAGGGCCCCTCTGCTCTTGGCTGGGCCCCTTCCTCTCCTCCCTTGGAGGCGCAGACTGCTTACCAAATGTGGTTCGGACCTCGCAGTCTCTGCCAGGCCGGGATGTGGAGAAGACACGCACAGTCCGGTTAAAGCCACAGAAGAGCTGGGAGCCA
>NW_011494752.1:15900290-15922059 GCF_000754665.1 Bison bison bison
GCCATCCGGGGAGAAGCAGAGCGAGTGGGCTGCCGTCAGCTCATCCTAGGGGAAGGGAAGGGCTGGAAACAGGCCTGGCGCACAGCCTCTTCCTTCTTCAGGAAGGAGAGCTGGGCCAGGGCAAGCCCTGCGGCTGGGTGGAGAGTCCCTACCAGGTGATTGTAGGAGCGAAAGGAAGCCCGGAGCTCTCCGGTGAAGGCGTCCCAGATGTGAATTGGGTTCTCCCGGCTGCTGCTGGCCACGCTGAGAGAGACACGGACACTGAGGCCCCGGTGCTGTCAAAGGAAGGGAGGAAGCCAACTGACCAGCCCTCTCAGCTCACATCTGAAGGTCAAAGCAAGCTTCCCTCCTCCTGAGACCCCCACAGCCCCTGGCTGTCTCTCAGTAGAGGGTTCCCTTAAAACGGGGTGGGGAGGGAAAGCAGGCAAAAGACATCACTTACTAGGAGGTGTCCGGCTGAGCTGAAGACATCAGGGAATACCAGCAGTAGTCATAGATGGTGTCGCCTTCCACCATTCGAAGGACGGGGGCCTAGACAGAGATGCGGAGATGCCTGGGTCACTGATAGGACAAGGAGGCCCACTCGGACCTGGAACAGCTTTACGGCAGAGGGAGACACTCTGTGGGCACTTAACCAGGCAGGGGAAGGCAGATCAGGCAAATACAAGAACAAGACCTTGAGCTTCAAGGCTCAGCTCAGACTTTCACATCAGAATTGGGCCACTAAACGCCATACAGATTTATCCTTTTGCTTTGTCAACACTTAAGAGAGGAAGAAACAAATAACACCCCAACCCAGAGACAAAGAACCAGCCAATGATGCAAATACCCACCAAGCCACCTACCAGGTGCCACTGGATCCTTTATAAAAGTTGTCGACCAGTTCAAACAAGCAAAGAAGTATTAAAACAAAGCCAAACCAAACCCTGTGAGGCCTCCACTTAGCTTAAGAAACAAAATATTTTACCAAACAGTTAAAAACCTCTTCCCAATGAAATCCTCCTTCAGAGGGAAACACTATCCTGAATTTATCATTCTTGTATATTTCTTTAGGAATATATTCATAGAGGAAAGACAATATATAGCATGGTCTCACTTGCCTTTAAACTTAATATGAATGGTACCAAGCTGTATGCATCCCATCGCGATTATGAGATTTATGGTGACAAACTTAGCTTGAATTCACGCATTTTTCCTGCTTCACAGCACTCCATTCACGCATCGTTCTCTATTGACAGTCACTGATGTTTTTCCAGTTTCTGGCAAGTGCGCTTTAACAATCTGGTACACATGTGGGAGGGATTCTCTGCAGTTTCTGCTACTGAGGGAAACCACTGGGCTCCATGGTATGCGCTCTGCCAACTCTACGAGATCGTGTCACATTTTTTTCCCAAAGTGCTCATCCCAATTTATTCTCCCCACAGCAGTGTGTAGGAGCACCCATTGCTCTGCCTCCTCTTGCTGTTGCCAGACTTCCATGCTTTTCTCAATTTGAAGGCTGTGAAATGGTATTTCATTACAATATAAACTGGCATCTCTCATTACCAGTGAAGTGAAGACATTTTTCTTTTTAAGGGCACCTTCTCATAGTTTTTGCTCAGTTTTCTCCTTGGTTGTTGTCTTTGACTTACTGACTTGAAGGAAATCTTCACATCATCAGGATATGAGTCCTTTGTCACTTACTTGCTGGCCCTTGGGGTGATGTCACCCAGCTGTGACTGCAGGTCCACATCTCCACTCTTAACCCTTGCATCTGACTGCGTGGAGTAAAGTTCCATTAGGGCATCGCACAGGCTCCTCAAACTCAGTTTAGCTGGGATAGACCCAGCCTCTGCTGCCTCTGAATCTGCTGCTCCTCCTGGGCTCTCCACCCGGTTCTCAAGCCTAAACTCTGACCACCCTGACTACTACTCTCTTCACGTCCTTTCCTCTCCTGGTCCAACCCAAGGCCAGAGCTTGCCGATTCCACCTCCTAGGTTCGCTTGAACATGTCTCCTTACCTTTGATTCCACGTGTAGCCACTACCTTCTTGCCAGCGTTTCTACACATGCCCTGGCCTCCCTCCTCCCTATACTCTAACCTGCCACTCAAATTTCCACTCTTCAGCCACACTGAGGCCCTGGACTCTTGTCATCATTCTCCTGCTCAAAGCATTGCAATGCTTCTTCATAATCCTCAGTATAAAACCCAATCTTCTAGGAAGCCTTCCCTTACCAAGCATCTACCCCACACCCACCTCTCCAGGCTCATCCCTCACCCCTGCCTTCTTTCCTGTAACATCTCCATACCCCACCATCCTGATTCCCAGCTCTGAGAAGGTGCCAACTCACTGCATTCCTGGGCTGCAGGCTTTCACACACACTAGACTCCAAGTCTGGAACAGCCTTCCCTCATTTCCCCCAACAACTCTTCCTGGTCAAATCCTAGCCATCCTTTGGGTCTCTCAGACACTTCTCCCCATGGGAAGCCTCCTCCTGAACCACGTTCCAAATGCCCTCTGTGTCTCCACTCTGCAAAAGACAGGAATCATGTCTGTCTGTCTTACCACTGTTTCCCCAACACCTACTGAGGAATCAGTACAATCAGCAGTCAAATGTTTTAATGGGAAAATGGAAATAGAAGACTGTCCCAATAACATAAGGCCCAAAATAATAGCACCTTGAATTAAAACAGAGTGAACTGGATAAATTAGAAAGATCAGGTGGACTTGATGGGATTTGGTAATTAATTGGATGTGGGGGTTAGGAGAGGGCGATTAAAGGATGAGATCCTGGTTTGGATACCTAAGGTCACCAAGATGGTGGAAGGACTTGGCATGCACAGGAGAGCTGAGGTGCCAAGGTACTCAGCGAGTTAGGGAGAATCAGACAGCCTAAGCCACAAAGGACAAGTTTTTACAAAGCAGAAAAGCAATTGTGTGGATATAGCATTTGAGAATGAGGACACCCCTCCCCAACCTGAGATATGTAGGACACAGAGGTTGCACAGTCTCCCCTAGAGAAGGTACAGGAAAGGGAAGACCTCAGGCAAGAGCCACACGGTAGGCAGAGTACTCAGGGAAGAGGCGGGGACATAGAAACAGGAGTTCCAGAAAGCTCTGTGAAAAGGTAGAAAAAGGAAGGGAGGAGTTGGGAAACTATGTTGAGAAGAAGCAGTACACAGATGCACAAAAATACCCCCAAACCGCCCCCCACTTTCCCCGCCTACATAAATGCTATCCGTTTCCATAGCAAACTTTCAGACACTAAAAATGGAAACACATGCCTCAAGGCCAAACACCAAGACGTGAAACAGAAACAATAATGCCACAAATTAAATACAGACTTCAAGGAGAAAATAGCCAATGAGTGAGGCTGTGATAGAATTGGTATACTCATATTGCCAACACCAGTAATAATAATAAAAAGAATAAACAGCATAAAAAGCTTTTGAAAACAAACTGATTATTGGTATTACAAGACATAAAAAAAATACTGATACTCTCCGACCTAGGGTATTTCTTATAAAACTTCTCTGTTTCTCTGAAGAATCTCCATCAAAACACATGGAGATGTTCACTGAAAAATAATTTATGATATAAAAAACCCTGAAAACAATCCAAAAGTCCAAAACAGAGGAAGAGTTAAGAAAACTATCATAAGCATTCAATGTAATATCATAAACCATTAAGCATGATAACCACAAAGACTGGAGGACCACAAAAAACATTTATGATATGACTGTTAAAAGTAACAGTGTACAAAACCATCTACCATAGTATTACAACCACATAGAAAGCTTCGGTATTTGGACAGAGCTTAGGAAGAATGACAATGACAGAAAACCAAAGACAAACCCAGACAGTGTATTAAAAATCAGAGACATTACTTTGCCTACAAAGATTCGTGTAGTCAAAGCTATGGTTTTTCCAGTAGTTATGTATGGATGCAGGAGCTGGACAATAAAAAAGGCTGAGCACCGGAGAACTAAGGCCTTAGAACTGTGGTGTTGAAGAAGACTCTTGAGAGTTCCTTGAACAGTAAGGAGATCAAACAAGTCAATCCTAAAGAAAATCAACCCTAAATATTTATCGGAAGAACTGATGCTGAAGCTGAAGCTCTTAATATGGTGGCCACCTGATACGAAGAGCTGACTCACTGGAAAAGACCCTGACGCTGGGAAAGACTGAGGCCAGGAGGAAAAGCGGATGACAGAGGATGAGATGGTTGGATGGCATCACCAACTCAATGGACATGAGTTTGAGCAAATTCCAGGAGATGGTGAAGGACAGGGAAGCCTGGCGTGCTGCAGTCCATGGGATTGCAAAGAGTTGGACATGACTGAGCAACTGAACAATAACAACCAGAAAGAATATATAAAAACATAAAGGGCTAAATTTTGTAGAGTGGTAGAAAACAATGACGTTTCCCCCTTTGTACCATTCTCATTTCTCTAAAACAAGTATGTGTAAAAAAATAAATAAATAAAATAAAACAAGTGTGTGCAATAAATGTTCGAGCTCTCACATTTCCAGCCTCCTCTAACTATCCCTGCTCCTGAACTCTTTCAGGCTGGCTGCACCATGCCCACCTGATCCTGGTTTCTGGACACCACTGGTTTCTGTTGCAGAAACCAGGGCAAGGTGTGCCTTACAGCTTGCACAAAGAACTACCATGTCTGCAGTCTCCGAGCTCACAGAGATGCAGGACAGGCAGGCATTCAGGACCATCCCTGGAACAGGAGACCCTTCTTTCACAAGACCTGCACTCCGACTAACCTACACGCCTGGCATGTAGACTGTGCTCAATGAATATTTGTTGAATGAATCAGCAATGAAAGAATGAATAAAAAGGCCCAACATCCTGGCCTCTGCCATTCCTTGACTTCCTCAGCACCCACGGCCACCACCTCCACTCTGGACCAGCTGCCCACACACACAACTGAGTCATCACCACAATCTCTGGCCATCATCTCCACCCCATCCAGGGGCACCCCACAGGTCTAGTAGTTAGGACTCCATGCTTTCACTGCCAAGGGAGGGCCTGGGTTGGGGAAAAAAAAAAAAAAGAACATTCAACCCATTTGGCTCCCTGAATTTCTGTTCAGCTTCATCAGAAGCCCATTTACAACCCATTTCCTTACCCACCTTACATGCTGGTCAACCATGACAGGGGTACTCTGGCAGACACTCTCGAAACACCCCTGGTCTTTCTCTCCTGGCAAACCCCAGACAGACCTCCTATTCCTCCTAGACCATGCTTGCACTCAACTAACACCAAGGACTACTAGTGTGTGCTCAACACTGACTGCATGCCAGGCACTATTTTAAGCGCTTTACCCTAATTCTTTTAATTCTCACCACAACTCTATGCTGCTGCTGCTGCTGCTAAGTCGCTTCAGTCGTGTCCGACTCTGTGCGACCCCAGAGACGGAAGCCCACCAGGCTCCCCCGTCCTTGGGATTCTCCAGGCAAGAACACTGGAGTGAGTTGCCATTTCCTTCTCCAATGAATGAAAGTGAAAAGCGAAAGGGAAGTCGCTCAGTCATGTCCAACTCTTAGCGACCCCATGGACTACAGCCTACCAGGCTCCTCCATCCATGGGATTTTCCAGGCAAGAGTACTGGAGTGTGGTGCCATTGCCTTCTCCGACAACTCTATGAAGTGGGTGCTATTATTACCATCTTCATTTTACAAACAGAGAAACTATAGTCAACTTACTGAGGAAAGATGCACAACCATGCTAACTGGTCTCACTTTCAATGAAGGATAACAAATTTCTAGCGGGGACTGAGCAAAGAGTAGTGCTGGGCTTCCCTTGTGGCTCAGCTGATAACATATCCACCTGCAATGCGGGAGACCTGGGTTCAATCCCTGGGTTCAGAAGACCCCTGGAGAAGGGAAAGGCTACCCACTCCAGTCTTTTGGCCTGGAGAATTCCACGGACTGTATAGTCTGCTGCTGCTAAGTCACTTCAGTTGTGTCCGACTCTGTGTGACCCCATAGACGGCAGCCCACCAGGCTCCGCCGTCCCTGGGATTCTCCAGGCAAGAACACTGGAGTAGGTTGCCATTTCCTTCTCCAATGCATGCAAGTGAAAAGTGAAAATGAAGTCACTCAGTTGTGTCAGGCACTTTGGGACCCCATGGACTGCAGCCCACCAGGCTCCTCCGCCCATGGGATTTTCCAGGCAAGAGTACTGGAGTGGGGTGCCATTGCCTTCTCCGACTGTATAGTCTATGGGGTCGCAAAGACTGAATGGACACGACTGAGCGGGGAAGAAAGAAAAAGAGCACTGCTACTCTACATCGAGCATTCCTTGGTGGTTTTGATTTTCTACTCCCTGGGGATTGATCATTTCACACCTTCTGCTGTCTCCCCACAGCCCCCTTCCTTCAGCTGATAGCCTCCTGTTATGCTTCCCTGAGAAGCCAAGAGACTGAGACACCCAAATCTTCCCATGACCAAACAACTTCCTCTGAACACACCCTTTGCCTTTCTTCCCATGGCGAGCAAGGATTCTGCGCCTGTCAAAGTCTAGTCCTTCAGTGTGCTCTGGATCCTGTCTTCTCCCAGTCACACACGGACTCTGTCACACAGCCCTCTCTTACAGCAGCAATTCCTCCCTCTCTACTGGCTATTCCTGACCTCACAGAAGCATCTTGTTAACCTTTCTTTAACCCCACATTCCCTCCGGTCACCATTCCATTTCTCAGCTCCCTTTCACAGGGAAACACTTTCAAAGAATTTTCTCTTCCATCCCCCTACAATCGGCTTCTGCCTCCAACATTTCTCTGAAAGTGCTTTTCTTAAAGTCATTAATGTTTTCTCGGGTCATTCTCTAAATCTGCTCTCACTCTCAACATGGTTAGACATGATCAGAATCATTAGATGTGATTTTGGCCTCCACTTTTGTAACTTCTCCTGTACCCATCTCCATGTGCCTGAGTGCTCCATCTGCTTGAGCCTTCTTCTCCATTTCCACTCTCTCTTGAGATTGACTCCATTCTCAATTCCAAGATACCATCGACATGCTCTCCCACTTTCAAAGTATATCCCCAGCACCCTTCTCCAAGTCTCTCCTTAGGTTTACATTTCACATTTAAAGTACCTAAAAATCCTTACTTCTGTCCCAACATTTCTTCATATCCTCTGAGTAAACTGTATCCCCATTCACCCAACTGACTTCCAAGTCCTAAGAAATATACTTCAAAACCACCCACCTCTATCTCTCCTGATACCACACTAGCACAAGCCAACATCATTTTTTACCTAGACTGTGGGATACACATCTAGATGAATCTCCACTCTTGCCCACTCACAATCCACTCTCTAGATTTCAGCCATCATTTCACTCCTCTCTTTTAATCTCTCCCACGGCTTCCTCAAAACACTTCAAATGCCCTACCCACAAGATGTGGCTGCCAGCCACCTTGCCATCTTCACCACGCTTTCCCGCTCACTGGCCTTGGTCCAGGCGCACTGGCTTGCTTTCTGTTGCTTGAACACATAAGGCTCTTTCCCAGCTCTAGGTCTTTGTATAATAGCATTTTTGCCTCTTGGAAAACTTCACATGACTGATCTCGTCATCTTTCAGATATCAGCTCAAATGCCTCTTCTTCAGAGAGCCCCTCCCCTGACCTTGTTTTTAATCTAAAGCAGCATCCTCGGGACTTCCCTGGTGGTCCAGTGGCTAAAACTCTGAGCTTCCAATGCAGGGGGCCCGGGTTCAATCCCTGGTCAGGAAACTAGATCTGACATGCCACACTTAAAAGATCCTGCATGCTACAACTAAGACCTGGCACAGCCAAATAAATAAATAAAGTTTAAATAAATAGGTAGATAAAATGACACTATTCAAAAATACAAACAGGTAAAAATAAAGCAGCATTCTCTAGTTAGTCTTTGTTCTGTTTATTTCCTTCATAGCATTTATTTATTTCCTTCACAGACTTATTATCATATGTAAAGAACTTCATTATTTATTTACACGTTTGCTGTCTGTCTCCCACACAAAAAAAGCAAACCAGCTCTCTGTCTCATTCATCACTTTATCCCAATACCCAACACAGTAAGTGAATGCTGCTGCTGCTAAGTCATTTCAGTCGTGTCCGACTCTGTGCAACCCCTGGACGGCAGCCCACCAGGCTCCGCCATCCCTGGGATTCTCCAGGCAAGAACACTGGAGTGGGTTGCCATTTCCTTCTCCAATGCATGAAAGTGGAAAGTGAAAGTGAAGTCGTTCAGTCATGCCCGACTCAGCGACCCCATGGACTGCAGCCTACCAGGATCCTCCATCCATGGGATTTTCCAGGCAAGAGTACTGGAGTGGGTTGCCATTGCCTTCTCTAACACATCTCTGTAAGTCAATTAAAAACCACAGTGAGAAAAAAAAATAAAAACCACAGTGAGAAAGCCACTACTCTTTTACAAGAAACACATATTCCTAACTAAAGAAGGACAAATATCTCTTTAAGTGACTTCGGAATTCAGGGTAGAAATATTACTTGTGGAAACTCATGGCGAAGTGTCCTGCCTGAGAACAGGAAACATGTGGACTGTTCTTTCTCCATCTACAGGAAGGCCTTAAAAGTGCAATGTCTGATGAAGTGGCAGTTAGCTCTTAGCCCCTGCCCTTACCATTTCCGCATATTCCAGTTGCTCCCCCTCATTGTACAGCTCTGGGGGCAGGTTATAAATCCGCAGAATATTATCAGCACTATTGGTCAAGATGCAGGAACCATCAGGGGCCCTAGGAGGATGAAAGAGTTAGAAAGCTGGACAGACCTAGATTTTCCAAGTGCAGGGCTAGGGCTGAGCTGACCTCTGGGATAGATAAACAGCCCTAGGACCTTGAGGAGAGAAGACACACAATCCTAAATGCAACTGAAGCTCAGGCCAGGAATTCTTACTCCTTCTCCCACCATGGTAGATCCTTCTCCCAGATAAATGGGCTGTTTTAAGGTGGAAATCCTGGGCGTGGTTTTCTCCCTGCCCTATAATCCTTACTTACCACTTACAGCCTTTCAAGAAGTTTTCAGGTTGGGTGATGAACTCTGACCAGGAACCACTGAGAAACCGAGGTACCTGGGAGAAGTTGTAGTTCCAAATGCTGTAAGGAAGATGGAGGGGTGGACAACAAACTTGGGTCGCCAAAGCGAAGTGGAAATGGGCCTGGAAAAATGGGGCTGAGGACTGGCCTATGAGATTACTTCACACTCCCAATCTCCTCAGATTCCTGAGCCAACCGCTAGCCCCACTTACGTGTATCCCTCATCCTCTGGAGTGAGTTCTTCAGACACACCTTCCACGTCTTCTCCGGGCCCCAACTCTGGCCTGTTTGTTTCTTCTGCAGGAAGGCTCACATTTTCAGATAGTTCTTTCTTTTCGACTCGACTGCTCAACTCACTAGGAGAACCAAACCCTGTTTCCAGGGGAGTGGGGAGAGAAGCTGGGACCCCTTCCTCCAGCTCCTGGGACAGAGCTAAGCCAGCCATGGGATCTGAGGACACCTGGGGCGGATCATCCCCATCGCGTGGCGTTGGCATCAGTTCAGGGTCCGTATTTTTATCCATCGGGGAAGCCTGATGAGACAGACGGGCTGGAGCTGGGGCCTGGTCTGAAGGAAGGCGGTCTGGAGCTAATGGTGGAGCCTCCGGTGTCTTCATACTGCAGAGGAAGCGCGACAGACATTGGCCGCGGCCAGGCAGCCCTCTTCCCGGCGGCTACCAGGGGCCGGGCCCGCGGAGCAGCCGAGACCGCTTCAAAGTTCGCACGGATTGGGATGCAGAACTGGAAAAATGCTCCAGTGTGTTCCTCCTCCCAGGAGGGGGCACAAGGCCCAGCGAATAAACAGCGTTCCTAAGCCTAGTCGGTAGCTAAGTGCCACCAGTTCTCGCGGGATTTGGGTCCACGTTTCCATTGGACCTCAGCATCCCTGATCAGACTTCGCGCGCAACCCAAGGTAGGGGCGGGGTAGGAACGTAACAGGTCACGGGTAATCGTTCCCATCAAGCCCTGGGGCCCTGGAAAGTTTGAAGTGGCTGCTGGGAGCTGTAGTCCGAAAGCTTCCGCCTCGACGGGAAGTGCTTGAGCTCCCCCTGCGGTCTTCCGCGACAGTTCTTAAAGCACCTACTCCCCTCCCCAACCGGCAGAGGGCGCCAGCGCTCTGTTCGATGTTACAGGTTTTGCGCCTCTTTTGCATCTTATTACCTAAATTTTTCAGACCTCTGTCTCTTTTCATTCATTCAATAAATACTTATTATTGAACTCTTACTTGCTACCCAGTACTGTAGTAGGTACTGGGAAACAACAATCAATAAGATTGTAGACAAGGTCTCTGCCCTTCTAAGTCTTAGGTTGCTATGTATTGAAGGCAAGGAACAAATCACTTCAGAAAATGATAGGGGTGTGAAAATAATTAAGATGGTGTAATATAGCGCATATGGAGGTATACGTTAAATAGGGACATTATGGAAAGCCTTCCTAAAAGTTGACAGTTTAGTTGATGAGTAAAAACTATCCAGGTATCTAGGAGAGGAGTGTTCCAGGCAGAGAATGCAAGTGCAAAGGCTTTCTTCCTTTCACCATACATGAAACAATGGCAGAAATCTTCCAAAATGGTTTCTACCAATTCGGCCGTTACGGTTTTCGCTTGTCGAGCTTCCCCAATCCAAACGGGTCACTAGCTACACTACCAATATAGCGAGAATCCTGACTTTCCCCGCACTCTCCTCTCCTGCTCTCCTTTCCCTTCGCCTCCGCCCGCAGGGGAATTGCTTGCCCTTACTTGTCATGGCGACTGTCCAGCTTTGTGCCAGGAGCCTCGCGAGGGTTGCTGGGATTGGGATTTTCCCCTCCCACGTGCTCCGGACTGGCGCTAAAAGTTTTGAGCTCTTCAAAAGTCCAGAGCCACCATCCTGGCCGCAGGTAGCCGCTGGTCTCCGGGGTCATCTAGCGTCCGACCTCGGAGCGTGCATCCCAGGACGGTGACACCCTCCCCTGAGCTTCGGGTAAGCTCTTGACTGAGACTGATGAGTCCTCTATGAGTCACGGGCTCTTGGCTCCTTGTATTTTCAGTTCGGGGGAATAAAGGGCTGGGGGGCGGTAACCGGGGGGTTAACGATTAGCGGCAGGGAGGGCGGGGGTCTTGGCTAGCGGCAACAACAGGAATGCAATGTTAGCAGGCCCGAGTGTAGATGATTGGTATGTTAAGACCAGCCGAACTCGAAGCTAAACACTTGGGCGGGGGAATGGGGCTTTGGGGAACCTTGAGCCGGCCTAAGGGGCTCTTCCCCACCACCACTAACTCCATCCCAGGGTGTGTGAAATAAGATGCACAAAGCATCAGGGTCTGGGACTTTCGGATCTCGAAACTTCGGGGATTCATGGCTCAGAATTTTAGAACGTGCAGCATCCCAATGGAACCTCGGGCTCCTTTCCGAAGTGGTTCGGGGTGATCCGGAAAGTCCAAGCTGCTAAGGTCCCATAACTTCCGGACCTTTGTCCTTCCTGGAGTAATCTTTCCCACTGGCTCTCAGCTCCGCTAGATGGAGAAAATCTGGTTAAAGGCTGTCAGTCGTGGAAGGGGGTGAGGGGAGCATGCTAAACGAGAGTTTTGCCCGCGAAGCCCTGCAGAACTAGCCGGGCCTCAGAGGCCCTGTTATTGTTTGGCTGTACATTTACATTTCTACCACTGCGGGAGCATTTCCGGTTTCTTTTTTTCGGAGCAGCCCACTATTCACACGTGAGGGAAGTAGAAAGAGAAAAGGTCTTTTATACTGGTCCTCATTACTTGTGAAAGGAGGCTGCTAACCCCTCTACTTTTTTCCCCCTCCTAGCCTGGTTAGCTACCGCTTTTGGAAAGGAAGAGGTATTCTTTTTGATGCAAACCTCAATCACTCCCCCTCTTTGAATGGTGTGCTCCATCCCAATCGACCGCTACCCAGGCGGACGCTACCATTGCGTGGACGGTTTGGGTTTTTTTTTTTCTTTTTTTTTTTTAGCGTCAGAGGGCAGACCCTGGGTATTTCGAGAATGGATACATTTGAGAATTAAACGATAGAAGAAAAACGAAGGGTCGTTTTTTGCGGCGGAGAAACAACTTCTTTATCTGGCTTTGGGCTGAACCATTCCCTTCTCGGACGCAGAGTGAACGTCGTGAAGCGGAAGGGGCGGGGCTTGGAGAGGGGCGGGGCCGAGGGCTTCGAAGCTGCAGTTCTGTCTCGGCTGGTTTTGCCCGCGGGAGGCGGCGGACCGGCCTAGGAGTTCTACCCGTACCAATTTTCCGGCATCTTCATTATTTAGGGCGGGGTCACTTACCACGCACCTGCTACGAACATGACACTGCGCGGTACTTACGTGCTTTTTTCTATGTTAGAAGTAGCATTTACAGCCACCGCCTTTGATTTGTGTCACCGTGGATTTTTTTTCCCTGTTGGAGAACTTCTTATAAATGGAATCATACAATTTGTGCTCCTTTGTGTCAGGCTTCTTTCCGTCTGTGAAATTCACCCATTTTATTGCATGTATCAGCGTTACCAATACTTTGTTTCTTTATATTTTAGTATATTCCACTGAATAAATAAACCATTGTTTATCCATTCTCCTTTTGATGGCCTTTGAGTGGCTTCTCATTTAAGATTATTTTGAATAAAGCTGCTATTAACATTCTTAAAATTATTTTTGTAGTCATGTTTTTATGTTTTTGGATACTTAGGAGTGAAATTGCTTGGTCATAGAGTGAGGTGTTTATTTATATTTTTTAATTATATTAAAAAGTTCTAGTTATTCAAAGTGGTTGTACTGTTTTACACTCCCACCAGCAAGATAGAACCTGTCTCAGGATTTGGTTTGTCAGGCTTTCTAATGTGGCATATCAATGTGGTTTTTAGTTTGCAATTCTCTGTTAAGTATGTTCCAACAGTTTGCATGTGCTTACTGGCCATTTCTGTGTCAGATATAAAGAGACTGTTCGAGTGTTTTCCCCATTTTAAAAATTGGTTCATTTGCTTTTTGTGTCCTTGAGGTGTTGGAGTCATTTGTATATTCTGGATAGGAATAATGTGTATCCTTTGTCAGGTACATGTGTTTTCTCCTGACCTCTTGCTTGTCTAACAACTCTTACAAGGAACAGAAGATTCATTTTTCTTTTCAGTGGTTTCTTTGACCTGTTTAGGAGATCTTACCCCAAGGTCGTGAAGATATTTTCTTATAGTTTCTCATATATTTTCTTTGAGAATCTTTCTAGTTTTAGATTTAACACTTAAGTCTGTGAGCCATAATTTATTAGTCAAGAACTAATTTTTTTCATGCTGTGAGTTCAAGGTTCTGTGTTATTTTTTCTTATGGCTAGCCAGTTGTTCTAGGTCCACTTGTTGAAATAGCCTTCCTTCCCCCACTGAACTGCTTTAATTGGAGTGCTTGGTCTATTTACATTTAATGCAATTATTGTTAGCATTTGGGTCTGAGTGCTATTTCCTATCTGTCTCCTTTGTTCTTCAATTCAAAAAGTTGAGAAAGAAACAATACCAATCTCACATAAACTCTTTCAGAATGGAGAGGCAGTAACATTGCCCAACTCATTTTATAAGGCCAGCCTAATGCTGTTAATATATACATAACAGTTGGAAAAGAAGAAATAAAATGGCTTTATTCACAGATGGTATGACTGTATACCAAAAGTCCTAATAGAAAATTCATTTTCACACTATGAGAACTAACAAGTGAAAGCTAAAACTAAAGGCAAGTTACAACTTTCAAAGGCAATATGCATACATTGTATTTTTATATAATAGCAACCTTGAATCTAAACTCATAAACCTGATGTGTTAAGTCATGTCTGAGCCTTTGCAGCCCCATGGACTGTAGCCCACCATGCTCCTCTGTCCATGGGTTTTTCGAAGCAAGGATACTGCAGTGGGTCACCATTTCCTTTTCCAAAGGATCTTCCTGACCCAGTGATCGAAACTGTGTCTCTTGCATTGGCCGGCGGATTCTTTACCACTGAGCCACCTGGGAAGCCATGGTGAAAAACGTGTCATACTCAGGGATAAATTTAACAAAAAATGGACAAGAGCTCTATATAGAAAACTACAAAATACTGCTGAGAGAATTTAAAGAAATTTTAGCATATTCATGAATTGGAACACTCAATGGTGTTAGGTGTCGGTACTCTTCAGAAAGATTTAACTCAATGATTTAAAAATGTGGAAACTGACAAGCTGATTCTGAAACAAAACATTGGTACAAGTTGGAGGCCTTAAAATACCTGATTTCAAGATTGCTGTAAAGTTACAGTAGGACTTGGTTGTACAACAGAAACTAACACAGCATTGTAAAGCAATTATACTCCGATATATGTATGGTCAGTTGTGTCCCAACTCTTTGTGACTGTATGGACTGGAGCCTGCCAGGCTCCTCTGTCCACAACATTTTCCAGGCAAGACTCAAGTGGGTTGCCATTTCCTCCTCGAAGGGATCTTCCCAACCCATGGACTGAACCCACATTATTAATGAATAGAGTCTGGGAAAAGACACATAAATGTAGTCAAATGATTTTCTGTGAAGGTACTAGAGTGAATCAGTGGGGAGAGGAAAGTCTCAACAAATGGTGCTGAAACAACTGGAGCAGAAAAATGGATTTTGGCCCACACCTCTCACTATACACAACAGTAAATTTGACATGGTTAATAAACCCACACATAAAACTTTCAGAAGAGAACACAGTATCTTTGTCTTGGTATGGGTAGGTTACACAGCTTTATCAAAGTTTGTCAGATTTTGTGATCAAAATAGTATGATACCATTTCAACCTATGTAAGTTTCACCTCAAAAACATTTGTGGGGTTGTGGGGAGTTACTAGAGGTACGGGTGAGACAATAAAGGCAAAATGCTTGATTATTCTTCAAGCTAAGTGATGGGTACTTGGGAGGACATTATTCTGTTTACTTTTTTTAATCTGATTAAAATATCCATTATTTTTTTTCCGTCAATATTTTTATTTTGGAAAAGTACATAGTACAAGAGTAACAACACATTCCCACCAAATAATTTTTAACAACATTTTGTCTTATTTTTGTCTCCATGTTATTTTAATTACACAAGCAATGTATAGATACCACCTTTAAAATTTTTTTTTTTGTTAATAAAGCTAAAACCAGGAATTCCCTGACTATTTCACTTCCAGGGCCCAGGTTCAATCCCAGGTTGGGGAACTAAGATCCCACAAGCTTCAAGGCACAGCCAAAGGGGGAAGAAAAACTAAAACCCCTTTGACTCTACTACCCCCAATAGCCTAAGCATACATACCCTCTCCCTGAGAATATCATCACTATTAAAGATTTTGTGAATTTGTAGTCTTCTTGCCTTTCATGCTTTTATATATATATTTATAAGCAATAAATAATCATTTTATGTGTTTGATTTCCATAGACTAAATTACTGTGTTTTGTTTTTTCTTGCAAATCGTATTTTCACCCAGTATGTTTCTGAACTGTAACAGGTTACATATACACATAAAATTCATTTCCGTAAACCACTGTAATGAATACACCGCATTTCATTTACCTATTCCTTATTGATGGATACCAAGGTTGTTTCTTGTCACCGGCCGCTAGGAACAACAATGTCATGAACATTTTTGTGCAAGACTCCTATTGCCCCCTTGCAATCATTTTTCTAGGACGTCCACCGAGAAACGGTTTTGCTAAGTAGCAAGAGGTATGGTTTTCAGTTTTACCAGATGCTCCCTTATTTCTTCCAAGAATCAATTTTTTTCAATTACACAGCTTCCAGCCAACAGAAAGTTTTTTGTTTTGTTTTTTTCAAACATCAGGCCCTGGGAGAAGCCAGAGCATAATTATTTAGAGCTTGGGTATGGCTTCAGACAGCGTGTGTTCAAATCCCTGGCCCTGACTCTGGAGAGCTTTCTGAGCCTGGGTAATTCCTTTAACCTTGTTCTCTCCTCTGATGATAGTACCTACCTTACTTGCTTTTTGAGAGGATTACTGAGATAAGCCACTGAAGGCAGTGGAGGTCTATATAAACAGCAGCCATTGTTAGGATAGTGATAGGCCTGCCTCTCCTTTAAGTCCCAGCTGAGTTTACTGCCTTCCCAGGGGGCTGTTTTGGAAAGGCTCCGCCTCCCCAGCCATCCAGAGGGTCTGGTTCAGCCTCTGACAGTTTAGAACTATGACCCCCTGATGTTCACACCCACGGGAAGTATCTGGTCTGAAGAGGTTTCCTAGAGAAAGAAAATGAGAATTCATTTGCTACCAAGGACTGAGAGAGGGAGACTTCCTAGGTCCACAGGGCTATCCCTCTCCCTGTGGGACTGAGACCTTGGCCCACCCTCCCAGAACAGCCCCTCCCAACCTGTTTACAGAACACAGTTGCCTGAAGGGGGTGAACTAGCAAAGATCCCAGCAGGACCATAAAAGCCCCACCCGCTCCCAGTCACAAAGCTCTCTCTAGCAATAATATAGAACAAGTAAAATTGGGATAACCATATAAAGAGAAGCATTTATTGAGCTCTTGCTATGTGCTTTTCTCAACTCTTTATATTTCCCGTAATCAGTGGGATACTATTTTATAGCAAAGGACATGGAAGCACAGAGAGGATCAGCAACCTTCCAAAGTTAAACAGTTATTAGACGGTGGCTCGGGACACAGGCCTAGCCTGTCTGCCTGCAGAGCCCATGCTCTGCCATATTTGCCCTGGAAGATTTAAGATGAGTGCGGTCATGCAGCAAACTTAACTGACAATACAGCATCAAACCCTGGGCTTTTGACTTCTGCGCCCCATCTCTACATAAACAGCTTCCCTTCCATAATAGTCTCAAAAGTTATTTTGATCATCTTATCTAAGGGAAACCCTGGTCCTTTCCCCCAAGGCAAACATTTGGCATCCCACTGCTGTCCCCTCTTGCCTTCCTCCAGGCGCATTCAGAGTCCATTCCCCATCAGCTTTGGGAGCTATGATAAGTGGCACTTTGCCAGCCTTACGAAAGATAGCTCTGCAGGGTAGTCTGTAATGAAGTAAGCATCTTAATCCTAGACCTTCAAACAGTCATTGTTCATAAAAGCTCGTTCACTCACCTATATGAATTGTGGGCAGATCACTTAACCTCTCTAAGACGTTCTCACCTGTCAAGAGGCAGGTGTGGTTATCCGGACAAGTAAGATAACCCAACTCCAGAAGATAGTAAAGGACAGGGAAACCTGGTGTGCAGCAGTACATGAAGTCTCAGAGTCGGACACAACTTAGCTACTGAACAACAAGATACCACACGTGAAAAGATTTTTCACACTCTACATAAGTATGCAGACCCTATATCAACAGAAAGGTGCAGGTGAACCTTTGTGTGTGTGTGCGTGTGCTTAGTCGCTCAGTCACATCCGACTCATTGTGACCCCATGGACTACAGCCCGTCAGGCTCCTCTGTCCATTGGGATTCTCCAGGCAAGAATACTGGAGTGGGTTGCCATGCCCTCCTCCAGGGGATCTTCCCAACCCAGGGATTGAACCCAGGTCTCCCACATTGTAGGCAGATGTTTTACCATCTGAGCCACCAGAGAAGCCCATAAGAGCTGCTTGCTTGGAGGGGGTTGTCATTACCATGGACACAGAAGAAAAGTGTAGTGAACATGGACTTTGATCCGTGGGCATGGTTCTGAGCAAAGCTGATGACAAATTTGGCATCAAGAAAGATGGCATGTTGAAACTATTTGAAAGCTAGCCTGGGAAATGAGTTGGTGGTGACAGGGCCCTGGCCCAGGCCACAGCCACCCCCTTGTCCCCTTTGCTCCCTTGACTGCTCATAACCAGCTTACAGGCTGGGTACGAGGATTTACTTATTCACCCCAGTTATTGAGCCTGACCAGGTGCAAGCCAATATGCTAGTAACTGGTGAGCAAGACAACATCCCTACCCTGAAAACATTTATATTCCAATAGAGGAAACAGGCAAAATGAACAGGGAAAGGTAACACAGTATAATTACCACAAGAATTAAAAGAAGGTGACCTGAATTGAAATAAGGTGACAGGGTTTGGCTGGCTAGCTGTGATGGAGAAGTCCAGGGAAACATCCCTGCTAAGGTGCGACGTTCATGATGAGGTCAGTGAGGAGGTTACCCTGTAGGGATGCAGGGCCCAGGGTCCCGAGTTCAGTGAACTGGGAGTGTCTGATAAGCATCAGAAAAGGAAAGTGAAGTCCGACTCTTTGCGACCCCATGGACCATAACCTACAGGCTCTTCTGTCCATGGGATTTTCCAGGCAAGAGTACTGGAGTGGGTTGCCATTTCCTTCTCCAGGGGATCTTCCTGACCCAGCAATTGAACCTGGGTCTCCCGCATTGCAGGCAGACGCTCTACCATCTGAGCCACCAGGGAAGCCAGAAAAGGGAGAGGGTGCTAAGAGGTGAGGTCAGAGAGGTGGGCATGGGTTGGGCCCTGAGGGATTTGTAAGCCAGGGTGAGGAACCATCCCAGGGGAGCAGGTAGAGGGATGGGGGCAGAGGAAATGAACCAAGAGTTACTTCATCCTTATTACTGCAAAAGAAGGCAGAAATACATATACACTGAGGAAGGCCTGTGGATTCAGTGGTGGGAAGGTTGGAAGTCCCTCTCTGGTTGCCTTTATCCCTCAAGGAAGTGTGTGATAAGACTGCTGAGGTGTGGGGCAGGTGCCTCCCCTACCCCCCAGCAGATCCTCAGCTGCCAGGTGTGCTGTGGGCAGAGGGGGTCCCTCCTGCCTCCGGACTGGGTAACCCAGGGTTGGGTGTGTCTCAGGGTGGATCCTCACTTTTCTCCCTCCAGCGGCCACACAACCTTCCAGGGAGCTACAATGGAAGAATCGCAGGCAGAACTCAATGTGGAGCCCCCTCTGAGTCAGGAGACATTTTCCGACTTGTGGAACCTGTGAGTGGAGGTCTGGAGGGAGGGCAGGCTCACTGCTCAGCCTCCAATAACCTTGCCCCATCATGGTCCCCAGCCCCCTGGTAGAGACCTGGGAGAAACAAAAGCCAGTCCTGACTTTCTGCTCCTTTCTTTCAGACTTCCTGAAAATAACCTTCTGGTAAGGCCTGGGGCACGGGCGGGGCCTGGGGCTGCGGGTCCAGAGGGTGGGAACTGGGCCTTCTGACGCGCACTTCTCCCATCTGTAGTCCTCCGAGCTCTCCGCACCCGTGGATGACCTGCTCCCGTACACAGATGTTGCCACCTGGCTGGATGAATGTCCGAATGAAGCGCCCCAAATGCCAGAGCCTTCTGCCCCAGCTGCCCCGCCACCAGCCACCCCAGCACCAGCCACCTCCTGGCCCCTGTCGTCCTTTGTCCCCTCCCAGAAGACCTACCCTGGCAATTACGGTTTCCGTCTAGGGTTCCTGCATTCCGGAACAGCCAAGTCCGTGACCTGCACGGTCAGTGGCCCTGGGGAGCCGACTTCCCTATCAGTACCTGGCCATACAGCCTAGGGGTTTTCTGTTCAGAAGTTTGGGGTTCCACTTCAGCCTTTGCCTTTTTGTCAGTCTTTTTAGATCTTACCTAGTTAGTTTGTGACCTTTGACTCCATCCCAATGTTGCGTTTTCCCCTTGACCCTTGGGTTTTCATCCTTCCCGTCACATTCTCAGTATCTGTCGTGAAGCCATTTCTTCCTTTTTTCTTCACTTATTCATTCTGTAGCTATTGGAAGTACACTTCTGGGATGTGGACCCCCCACCCCCAACCCTGCCATCTCTAGCTACCCTGCCCTCACAGGACACCGCTTCCAGTCGGTACTTGGTGCTTGTACATTCGACCCTTGGGTACTTGTCCCCTGACCCCTCCGTTCATTCTTCCTCCTTCTCCTCCAGTATTCCCCTTCCCTTAACAAGCTGTTCTGCCAGCTGGCCAAGACCTGCCCAGTGCAGCTGTGGGTCGACTCGCCACCCCCGCCCGGCACCCGCGTCCGCGCCATGGCCATCTACAAGAAGTTGGAGCACATGACGGAGGTTGTGAGGCGTTGTCCCCACCATGAGCGCTCCTCTGACTATAGCGATGGTGAGCGGCGGGGACTGTGGATGGGACCGGCCTGGAACCCGGAGCCCCCAAGCCCCTAATTCCTCCCTGATTGCTCTCAGGTCTGGCCCCTCCTCAGCACCTTATCCGGGTGGAAGGGAATTTACGCGCGGAGTATTTGGACGACCGGAACACCTTTAGACACAGTGTGGTGGTGCCCTATGAGTCCCCCGAGGTCCGGTTTGGCAACTGGGTTCTCCGGGGGGAGGGGGTTTGTCTGTGACCACCCTAGGTGGGAGGGAGGGGGCTATCTCCTTCTTACTTGACCTCCCACAGCCTGTGAGGTGCGCAGAGCAGATGGGTTATCGCCATTCCACAATTGAGGAAACAGGCTCACAGAGGCTGACAGCCTCCCCGGGGCTGGGTAGCCTCACGGCCGGCCTGTGCTCTCTCCCAGATCGACTCTGAGTGCACCACCATCCACTACAATTTCATGTGTAACAGCTCCTGCATGGGGGGCATGAACCGGCGGCCCATCCTTACCATCATCACACTGGAAGACTCTTGGTAGGGACCACACACCACCCTCCACTCTAGCTTGCTCCCTAATCTCCGCCTGCCTGTCCCCGGGACCCCGCCCCTCACCACATTCTCCCACACTACCAGCCAGCGTTCCCTCTCTCTGCATTCCCTTTATGGACTTCTCTGCTCCTCCCTCCCTCCTTTCTCCAGCTTTGGAACCTCTCTTGCTGGGGTCTTCTCAATCTGGAGCTGGCGCTCAGGCTCCCCTTGGGATGGGGGTGGTTGGGAGTAGGTGGGGCCTGGTTCACAGGAGAACACAGAGACAGGGTCCCCCTTTCTGATTGCCTCCTGCTTCCCTCTTCCTACCCTGGTAGTGGTAACCTGCTGGGACGGAACAGCTTTGAGGTGCGTGTTTGTGCCTGTCCTGGGAGAGACCGCCGCACTGAGGAAGAAAATCTTCGCAAGAAGGGGCAGTCTTGCCCCGAGCCACCCCCTAGGAGCACTAAGCGAGGTGAGCAGGAGGTAGAAGAGGCAGCAAGGGTGCAGTTCTGCCCCCAATTCACTCTTTTCTCACCTTTCCTTGCTTCTTTCCCAGCACTGCCTACCAACACCAGCTCCTCTCCACAGCCAAAGAAGAAACCACTGGATGGAGAGTACTTCACTCTTCAGGTACCAAGTCTGGGGGAGAGAGAGCTGCAGTCTCTCACCCTAACTCCATGGGGTTGGATAAGGGAAGAAAAAAATATAAATGTAGCAGATGTGAGGTTAAGCCCATTTTTTCTAGTCATCCTTTTGTCTGTCCATGGCCATGATTCACTGGTGGTGGTGATGGTGGCTGTGGGGTTTAGTCACCCAGTCGTGTCTGACTTTTTCAACCCCGTGGACTGTAGCCCGCGAGGCTCCTTGTCCATGGGATTTCCCAGGCAAGAATACTGGAATGGGTTGCCATTCCCTGCTCCAGGGGATCTTCCCCACCCAGGGATTGAACCCATGTCTCCTGTATTGGCAGGTGGGCTCTTTACCACTGAGCTACTGGGGGAGCCCCCTGGGTCTTGTAGTGACTTTGCCTAATATTTCTTTGTTCCCTTCCTTCCTTGCCACAGATCCGTGGGTTTAAACGCTATGAGATGTTCCGAGAGCTGAATGACGCCTTGGAGCTGAAGGATGCTCTGGATGGAAGGGAACCAGGGGAAAGCAGGGCTCACTCTAGGTGAGTGATCCAGGTCTTCCCCAGTGCCCAGGCACACACACACATGCACACACACATATCTG
>NW_011494752.1:15922159-15934497 GCF_000754665.1 Bison bison bison
TATCTGCTGCTTTCCTGTGTTAGAAAGCCATGGTATTCCATTCTGGTCCTGCCTTCAAGGTAAAAGGCAGCTGATACCCTGCCGCTGGGTCCCAACCCTGCCCAGACATTCTTTAGACTTCCTCCACTTTCCTGCCTCCGGGAGTCCGAGGCATGGATGTTTCTTTGCCTATTCTAGCAAACCCTAGACTCTCAGAGCTAGGGTCTCAAATAGAGACCTGATAACTGTGGGATATCAGGCCTTGGAGTCAGATGCTCAGCCATCCAAAGTACTAAAGAGTCATGTTGGCCTTGTTACTTCCCTTCCCGGGCTCAGTTTCCTCATGTGTCAACTGGGGTAAGGGAAGATTAAGAGACTTACACCCACAAGTACCCCAAGGTGCTCAGTCAGCATGCCTGCCCTTGGCTGTGACCATTTTAACGTAAGTTCTCCTTGCTCCCGCCTCAGGCCCTTCGAAGCTCAGGTCCAGGAAGGGGGGCCCAGAGCTTCTCACTCAGATGATGTCATCTCCTCCCCTCCCTTTTCTCCTCTCAGCCACCTGAAGTCTAAGAAGAGGCCTTCTCCCTCCTGCCATAAAAAACCAATGCTCAAGAGAGAGGGGCCTGACTCAGACTGATGTCTTCTGCTTCCTGTCACCTGTTGACATCCCCACCCATATCCCCTGCCCCTTCCCTGGCATTTTTTGAGACTCAGGTTCTTAGACCTCTGCTTGGTGCAGGTGCGCCTTAGAAACCCCCTGGGAGTCTTCATCTGCTCAGCCTGTGGCTGTGCTAAAGAGGCAGACCTGCGCTCGTGGTTTCTGGGGATTTGGGGGGTGCTGGCGCTTTCCAGCTTAGCTTTCAAGGTTTTTACTATGAGCCGTGTTCGGGAGAGGTCAGAATGTGTTCCTGCATGTGAGGAACATCTTATAACCAGCCATACACTGGGTTGGAAAACTCAGTCCTCTGCCATACTAGCCAGGGAAGCTATCTTAAGTTGTTCGATTTTCTCCTGACTTCATTGTTCACATCTATAAAAAACTGATAATCATACCTACCTCACGGGGGGTTTGTTGTGAGGGTTAATGAAATAATGTATGTCTGGCCCCAAAACCATTATTTGATTACATAATGTCTGGGACTTAGTGCCTTTTGTGGGTGCTGGTTCTTTGTCCCCCTGGGTGGATGATTTGACAGTTTCTGACTGAATGGCTGGTTAAAGGGAAGAAGTCTCCAAGTCCCTTCTCTCCTGGCCCTGCCAGATCATAACCCCTTGGTGAACCTCAGTGCCAAAGGGGAAAGCTCACCTTATCCTGGATCCCAGTGGCTTCCACCCCTGCTGTATCTGCCAGTACCTGTCTTATTTCCCCCAAATGCTTCCGCAGATTTCTTCTGTACTCTGCAAGGCACACCATGTGTCACCCACACCCCTCCTCTTCCCTTTTTATATCCCATTTTTTATATCAATTTCTTATTTTACAATAAAACTTTGCTACCACCTGTGTGTCTTGAGAGATTGGGGTCAGTGCAGGGGTGAATTAAGGGAGTGAGTTTGGGAAGCAGCCACCTGAGTCTTCAGGGAGCACATTTTTTTTTGGCGGGAGGGTGGCGGCAGGCGGCGCCAGTGCCTGGTTTCCTGGAGGAGAACAAAGCCTGGAGACTGGGTCAGTCTGCAGGCTGCATGACAATAAGGGAAGGGGTGCCTCCATTCATAACTTGGGAACCAACTGTCCCCCTCCCCTCCTGCCAGGGCTGGCACAAGGTCTCTGCTCCTGCTTCTAGGATTGGGCTGCTGCCCCCTCTCAGCCTCACCAAGGATTATGGGATTTAAATGTCTGATTTAGTAAGCCTGAGCCTCCAGGGTGGCCATCTGCTCCCCAGGAAAGGGGCAGGATACCTGGGTTCTCAAGGGGAAGGACAGTGGGTGCTATGGTGAGGAGAGAGAAGGCCTGCCAGCCAGGGTCCCCAGGAAGTGGGGGCGGCTAAGGTGAGGGCTGGGACATGGGACTGGGGCCTACCCGGCGTCCCCACACCCGGGCCTCGTGCCAGCCAGCTGAATGAATGGAAGCTTTAAACTCTGCCAGGAAAACCTTTCAAAGGGCTTCTTGGGGTAGGGAGGAGAGTCGAGCCTGGGGAGCCCTGCACCCCCCTCCACCCGTTCTGTTCCTTAGGGCTGCCAGCTCCCAGGGAGCGGGGCTGGGGGCAGGCTCTCCCCATCATCCCACACCCGCCACTGCTGCCTGAGCCAACATTAGAAGGATGGCCAGACTGGGGCCACAGCTCATCTGCCTCCTCCCTGCGGGCAGAGAGAGCAGAGTAAGGTCCAGAGGGGCTTCTGGGACCACTGTTCCCTCAACCTGGCTTAAAGTCCCTGAGGGAATCCCCAGGCTTACCCTGAGGATCCCAGACAGCTGTGAAGCCACCAGCTCCCTGGCCTCGAAATCACACTTTTTCTTCCTTTCTGGAGAATGCCAAACACTACCCAGGATACCCAGAACCACCTCTTGTAGAGATCTTTAACTTTGCCATCTCTCCTCACAAGCCAGGCCCTTGGTAAACCAGAGCACTTGAAACTCGAAATTTCCTTGCCTCACTCCTATAGACAGGTCACCTTGAGCCTCTTTCTGACCAGTGTCCTGCACCCCCCTACACTCCACATTTCTCTAGAGTGTGTCCTTAGCTCTTTTTGTTTCTGCTCTACTCCTTCACAAAGCAGAGCCTTCCTTGCTCTGCCAATCCCTTTGTGTCCTGATAGGTTCAGTTCAGTTCAGTCACCCAGTCGTGTCCGACTCTTTGCAACCCTGATAGGTTACTGGTCTGAGAATTAACCCTGGGTTTTCAGGCCAGTTCTACTAAGCTATGTGACTTCCAATGAGTCCCTGACCTCTCTGGTCCTACTTGCTCACTTCCTTCCCTCTGGCTATATTCCCTCCTGACAATCTAGCCAGCAGATATTCATTGACTGATGCCTTACTGTGTGCCCAGGATTGTTCTATGTTGTGGGGACCAGTGGCAGACTTGGCCCTGCCCCCACACTCAAAGAGCCCAAGTCCTGTTCCGCTAAGTTTTAGAATAATTTTAAAAACTTACCTCCTTGATTTCAGGAACACAGGGGCCCCAAATCTATAACACCCAGTAGAAGTTGTACAATGAGGAAAATGTAAAGCCATAAATGTTTTCTTTATTTAGAAAAAGAAAAAGGAAGCTAGCATGCAGCCTAAAAATTAAAGATATAACTTATTGAAAGAGAAAGCCAAGTTGGTTGAAAGAATAAATTCAAAAGCAGGACTCAAGGGGGGGGGGAAGATACACTTTAAACAAAGAGAAAAACTCAAGAGTTTGCGAAAAAAAGGAACAGTAAGAGCAAATTAATCCAATGTTTAAATAAACTATTCCAGACCATAGGAAAAGTGTAATTCATGTAAATTTTTTGTGATTTCATTAATATTAAAACTTAATCAAGATACTAAAAAATTAAAAGTAAACTAATTTATAGAGATGCAAAATATCTAAATAGTATCAAAAAATATATATTGATGAATCAAAAGAATATTAACATTATAACCAAGTAGGGTTTATTCCAGGAGCATAAAATTGGTTTAATAGAGAGTCTGTCAACATAATTCATTGTATTAATAAATTAAGGAATAAAAATATGATCATATCAACAGATGCTGAAAGGAATTTGATTAAATTTCAGCAGCCATTCCTTTAAAAAAGAAAAGAGTAATGGAGGAACTTTCTGGTGGTCCAGTGGTTAAAACTCTGTGCTTCCACTGCAGGGGGTTTGGGTTTGATCCCTGGTCAGGGAACTAAGAACCCACATCACTTGGCCAAAAAAAAATAGTAATGGAATACTGGTATTATCCTAATGGTTAAACCCTAAGGTCATTTCAATTTAAATTAGAACTATACAAGAAGACTTCCCTGGCAGTGTTAAGACTTACTTTCACTGCAAGAATGCCCACTAACATCAGTTTTAGAGCACTCAACAGGATTTTTAGAGATGAAGAAAACAAAACATTGTTTAAAAAATAAATATTTTTGCTTTTTGGATCATATGCTTATGTACCTAAAAACTAACCTCTTAGTTAATAATAGATGATGGAATTAAGCTAATTTAATAAGGTAGATGGATAGTAGATGGCAATAAAATAATTAGGGATAAGTTTCACAAGAATCACACAAAAAAATGAAAGAATGGCACAGACTCAATTTGGAGAAAATTATAAAACCTTATCTAAGGACATAAACCAAGCTCCAAACAAAAGGAAATGATAACCTGTTCTTACATGGGAAAACTTACTATCTGATAAAAAAGATGAGTTCTCCTGAAATAAAGATACAACGCAATTACAATCAGAATCTCAACAAGTCTTGATGGCTTTTGTTTTTGAGAATTGGATATATTTGTCATAAATTTATAGAGAAGAATAAGTGCCCCCAAATAACCAAAAAGGAATGGGCAGAGGGCTTGCTTGCCTTGCTAGGTATCAGAAAACAGACTATAAAATCAACTGGCATCAGATCAATATGGCTTGGTATAAGGAGTGATAGACAAGCCAGCAATGAATCCAGAAGAAGAACTCAGTATGTAGTAAAATGTATTACACAGCCAAAGTTGGCATTTCAGTTCAATGTGTTTAGTTGCTCAGTCGTGTCTGACTCTGCAAACCCATGGACTGTAGCCCACCAGGCTCCTCTGTCCATGGGGATTCTCCCGGCAAGAATACTGGATTGGGTTGCCATGCCCTCCTCCAACCCACTCCAGGGGATCTTCCCAACCCAGGAATCAAACCCAGGTCTCTTTCATTGCAGGCAGATTCTTTACCATCTGAGCTACCAGGGAAGCCCAAGAATACTGGAGTGGGTAGCCCATCCCTTCTCCAGATCTTCCTGACCTGGAGGATCAATGGGAGGAAGTAAATTAAGAATTTTTTTTTTAATGAAGCTGATACCCTAATAAAATAATACGAGACTCTTCATTTGTACCACACAAAAAGAAATCAAAATAGACCAAGTGTGGGAATTTCTTGGCAGTCCAGAGGTTAGGACTCCAAGCTTCCACTGCAGGAAGCCAGGGTTTAATCTCTGGTCATAGAAGATCCCTCAAGCTGAGAAGTGAAGCCAAAAATAAATAAGTAAATAAATTAAATTTTTAGTTGTATTGTTTTTTAAAAAATAGGCAAAGGAATTAAGGCATATGTAAAAATTAAAATGAAATAAAATCCTGCCCAAAATATTTTTACAAAATATGAATATAGCCTTCTGGAAATTCCCTGGCAGTCCAGTGGTGAAGACTCCGTGCTTTCACTGCTGAGGGGTAGGTTCTATCCCTGCTCCCTAGTCTGGGAACTAAGATCCCACAAGTCACGCAGTGTGGCCAAAAAAAAAAAAAGAAACCACTTTTTAACAGTAAAGAAGCCACCACAAACTCAAGAGACAAACGATTGGGGGAAATCTACAATGCAGAAAACAGTTTATATCTACAACTGTCAAGAAGCTTTAAGAAATTAACAAGAACAACCCAATAGAAAAAAATATTATGCAACCATTTAAAAAAATGAATTAGAGCTCTACCAGGCCAGGTGAAATTGAATGAACAAGTGTAATGCACAAAATTGTCTATAATATCTAATATAATATGTATGGGCTTCTGTGGTGGCTCAGATGGTAAAGCATCTGCCTGCAATGCAGGTAGACCCGGGTTCAATCCCTGGGTCAGGAAGATCCCCTGGAAAAGGGGATGGCTACCCACTCCAGTACCCACTCCAGAGGAGTCTGGCGGGCTATAGTCCATGGGATCACAAAGAGTTTAACACAATTGAGTGACTAACACGCACACACACATTTTATGTATAATGTGCATTATATGACTAAAACCCAGCAATCCATGTGTGTGTACATTGCACTCAAGATAAAACTATATATATGTGTATACACAAGTAATAAAGCTATTTTTTCAAGGCAAACATCCAGGCCAACTCATTGCAAACAAAAACAAACCCCAAGAAAATAAAAATTAGCTATAAACCCATCCCAAAATACCACAATAAAATATTGTTGTACAGACTCATCCATCCTTTTCCTATGCTTGTGTGCTTTTTTTATACACAAAATTGGGATCCTATGGTTCATTCTATTTTGAGATCTGTTTCTTCCAGTCAATTGTCCTCATCTGTCTCTGGGCATTTGCTGATGCTAGCCTCTCCCCCAAAGCCACCCCATCCTTTAAGCCTCTAAGAAACCTTCCTTATGAACCCCCCCACCGACCCCCCAGAGAGTGGTTGACCACTCTGAATTTTGTCCTCACCAGCTTTCTCTCCTTCCTGGAAATACGTTTAGGTCTACCTGGTTTGAGAGTTTCTCGAGTGCTCCTCCCCTCTCCTGTTATACTGGGGAGCTCCTTGGGGGCAGGAACTCTGCCTCTTTCATAAGTGTATCTTCACGTTGCCTAGAATGCACATAGTAGGCACTTTATAAGTATAGCTGTAGAAAAAGACATAGGCTTCTTGCCTGTCTTGTATTGAGTGATTGATCTCAAGACAGTATGGGTGATGGAGCAATCTAGGAGGTAGATTCTTGGACACTGGACACAAGAGATCAAAGCAGGGAAGTGGTCCTCCCAAGGGCTGGGTATCCCTCAGATCACCCAAATCCACCCCTCACCCCCTTCCCAGGTCTCCTCCAAAAGCTCAGAAAGGAACAACCTGCACGCAGGGCTCCATGTATGATATATATATATTTTTATATATATATATAATTGCTCTCATTTTATTGTACTTTATCCTCTTTTTACAGTAGATCAGACACAGGCATTAAATAACTGCAGAGAGAGACCACTTGGGTGAGGGGAGTGCAGGAAAACAATGGGATCCAAAGGGAAGAGCCTCAGATCCAGTCAGAGAAAAACAGGGAAGGGTCCACCCATGGGTGGGGTGTGGAAGCTGCAGCATCAAAAAAGAACAGGGAAATTACAGGTGGGGAAGTGAAGGGCGTGGGAGAAGAAAGAGTTAAAATGCCTCTATAACTCAAGAACACAGAAGGTCCCTCATTTAACATTCTATGGGCACTATGGGGTTGTTTAAGAAGGCAAAGGGGTCTGAAGGAGATGGAGCCAAGAAATTCAGAGTCTTAAAAGGAGGAGGTATCTGCAATTTTCAGGCTGGCATGCGGAAGAAAGGGGAGGAGTTAGTTTGTGATTAGTTGATAACTTGCTAAGAGAAGCCACAGAGAGGATGGGGGTGGGGGAGCAGATCTGGGCGGAGGGGAAGGAGATGGAATAGTCCCATAACCAGCTGACGTTTCCAAGGTGGCCACTGGGGACCCAGCCAAAGTGGCTGCCCCTCCCCCAGGGCGCCTGGGAAGTAGAACTTGCAGGATATTCTGGGAAAGGGAACAGAGGGGAGGGAGCCATCGGCAAAAACAAAGTGCATATTCAGCCTAGGTCAACCCCGCCCCTCTGAGGCGTGATAGGAGACCAGGAAGAGAATTTTCAAGAATCAACAGGGATTTTTCTTTCAGACCTTCATTCCCAGCTCACGTATTCAACGTGGAGTGAGAAACCAGCTGTGCCAGGAAAGAAGGAAAAGGCCACAGAGCCATCATGTCTTCAGTTACAAGTGGTCCCGCTTTCAGTGGAGGGAATGGGGATAGAGAAGTGGGGAAAGACTGACCAAGGAGTCACACAAGTCAAAAGCCACTGAGACAGCGACTGTGGTAGACAAGGCAGAAGGTGTGGGAGACAGGGGAGGGGACAGCGGCTGAGCTGGCATGGGAGGATAGAGGGTCACACTGGTGACCACTCTGTAGCCTACAGAGATATTAAATCATTAAGCGGTGCACCTGGAACTAACAGCAGTGTTGTAAGTTAATTATACTTCAGTTATTTTAAAAAACAGAATGGAGTGCCACATTCTGTCTGGAGATAAGCATGAAGAGATTGCCGTCTGTGTGTGGGTGGGTGAAAAGAAAAGAAAGTGAAAGTCACTCAGTCGTGTCCGACTCTTTGTGACCCCCATGGACTATACAGTCCAAGGAATTCTCCAGGCCAGAATACTGGAGTGGGTAGCTTTTCTTTTCTCCAGGGGATCTTCCCAACCTAGGAATCAAACCTGGGTCTCCTGCATTGCAGACGGATTCTTTATCAACTGAGCTATGAGGGAAGACCAAGGTGGGCGGGTGGGCATTTTCTATAGTTCTGGAGGGCTGGAACAGGAGGGCAGGATGGGTGGGGAACTGTGAGGACACCTCACTCACAGCTACACCAGGACTAGAAAGACTCCGAACTCTATGACCATCTTGGGGGTTCCATCTCCCTGTCTCTGACAGAGCTCAGGCAGGAAGAAGATGGTGGAAAGTGTGTGCAACCAGAGAATCACGACAGATGTCAGGCCGGGTTCAGAAGGAAAGGAAAAGGGCGCGAGGCTCAGACAAGCCATAGCTCTGTTATAAAAAATACCTTTGGGGTGGGTGAGGGAGGGATCAGGCGGGGTCAGGGGTATTCCAGAAGCATCCGTAGGAAAGAGTTGGGGGCGGGAGGAAGGGGGCCTCAGGTTTTGTTGATGCGGAGTTTGAAGGCCACACGCCCCGCGAACTTGTCGCGCTCATCGTCAGTGGCAATGTTGGCAGCATTGATGCGGCACTCCACGTTCACCTCCACGTTGGGGGTCACATTCAGGAACTTGACGGCCACCAGGGGCTGTGTGTAGTTCACCTGGGCCAGAGGAGGAGAGCGAGGCTCCAGGCCTGAGGCAGCTGGGCCTCCAACCCCGCACCCTGCTCCCCTGGAGGAGCCAGCACCCGGCCTCCCGCAGGACTTACGTGAAACTTCTTGCCATAGTAGGGAAAGTACATGAGGTCGATATTGCCGTTTGCAGGGAACATAACGAAGTTGCCGAGATTCTCGGCATCTTCATCTCGCTGTGGGGGACGTAGGAGGGTGGAGGAGAGCATGTTAGGGATGGCGGGAACTCAGCTGACTTCCCTTTGTTCCTCCTTCATCCCAATTGTGCTCTCTCAAATCTGTATCCCTTGAGCTGTGGAGTCTGGTATATTTGCGCTTGCACAGGAGGGGGTATCCTGTCTCCACCATCAGACTGGGAAGTCCTCCAGGGTGCTAAGGAGCCCGAAGCCTTCTACTGCCCTCCCACCCCAAATTCTTACCCCATCCTCAGGAATCGGTTTCTGGAGCGGAGCCAAGAGAGAACAGATCAATGAGTAAGAGCTCAGTAGGAAGCAAGGAGGGGAATGAAGCAAGAGGAGCAGGAAGCTCCTAGAGGGACAGAGGTGGGGGAAGCAGGGCTCCAAGGACAACTTAGTGGTGGCAGGTGGTGCTCACAGACCAGCAGCTACCAGATACCTAAAAAGAACTGAGGGCAGAAGAGACATGAGACTGAGCGCAGAAGACATGGTCAGGGAATAGAGAAGATGGGAGGATCATGGAGAGAAGCCAGAGGCAGGGGCTCGGGTGGAGTCAGGGAGAGGGTGTCTATCCATATAAAAGAGCAGACTTCTGCATCCTAGACAGAAGCATGAGGGGTGGCAGTGCCTTGGAGTTTGAGCCATATTGAAGCCCATGCTTACCCCCTTGTCCCTAGAGTTATGGGGCCTCTGGGAGTAAAGAAGATAGGGAGAGATGAGTGAATGACATGGAAACCATAAAGACAAACAGATGGGGCAAACAGATGGACAAGGCCCGACAAACTCACCTTCCCCACGCAGGTAACATTCATGCTCTGGTTTGCTCCTGCATAGAAGTTGATGACCTGGAGTGAGGAGAGACAGTGGTGAGGGTTAGGAAAAGAAGTTGTCAAAAACAGAAATATCCAGCCCCCCAGCCATGATCTCAGCCTCCAGCAGTCACATCTCTCTTGTTCTCTCAGCCACTCAAACATCTAAAAGTCTCCCGAAGCCCAAGAGCCCCAGTAAAAGAAAGCAACTGCCAGCAGATGGTAGCTCCCTCCTCCATTCTCCCTGGGGACTAAGGATATGAGTACCCGGTTCATCTTGATGAAGACACAGGGCTGTCCAGTGCTGTAACCATAGTGGGTGGGGTCCCCAATGCCAGAGCAGTCACCCAGCTGGGTCCGGTTGAACTGGCAAGCACGTTTTGGGTAGTTTAGAACTCCGTTATCTGGTTGTTCGTAATAGCGACCAGGGCGGCAGACATCATTCTTCTGGGCTTGGATGGAGTCATTGTAAGCTAAGGAGGTGGGCGAGAGAGAGTCACCGACCTCATGTTCTGCTCCCAGGGTACCCAACCCCCTGCCCGAAGTCCTGCATAGCCATCGAGCCCGTACTCACGCTCCAAGAACTTATTGAGTTTCTGAACATGCTGGTCCCAGCTTTCAGTGTCACTGACATTGACAATGACATCGAGGTTCTCAGTCTTAGGGCGAATCATCAAGCCTAGTCAGCAGAGGCAAGAATGAGGGGGTATATGTAAGACAAAGGACCATACAAAGAGGGAAGAAGATGGACATGGGGAACACCAGGGTGAGGGATGACGGGAAGATCTGAGATCGCCTTCCAGGGAGGGAGATCTCCTGTGACCCTCTGCCACCTCTCCAGATCACATAGCTCTCAGCTGTGGGGAATGTGAAGGCGGCCTTTAAGAAGAACTGCCCAGCACGTGGTGACTGGCTCATCAGAACCAAACCTCTAAGAGCTGACAGTTCTCAACCTGCGAGTTCCTTTGGGAGGCTTAGGGGCATCAGAGTAGTGAGCCTGGCTGGTGGGGGAGTCTCATCACTCACCTGGTGTAGCCAATCGGTCCTGGTACTTGGGGGTGTGGTCGGAGACCGTCTGCAGCATCACCCACATGGTGAGGGTGAACATGGCGGTGAGGAAGCCATAGAAGACGAGGTAGAAGAGGAGGATAAAGGCTAAAGAGGAGGAAATAGGGTCAACAGGTTCCAGGTCTCCATCCACGACCTGTCCACGTGCCCTTCCCCCACTCAGAGGTTCTGCTCAGGAAAGGATCCCAGAGCCCCAGGGAGCCTTCCCCTGGGAGCAAAAGGAGACAAGCTGGAAAAAGGCAGTGTGTCTGGCTTCCAGCCATGGCTCCCAGCCCCTTCTGGTCCTACAGCAGCACAGTGAAGCCCAATTTTGTGGAGGACACAAGAAACCTAGACTCTTGTTGCTTGGACAACCCCTTGAATAGGCCACAGTCATTTTGCCACAAATTATATTCTCAACTTGTCAACCTTCATGGCCCTGAAAAGGCATACCATCTGTTACTGCTATATGGGTACTCATGTTTGAAGTTGTCCAGCACGATGACTTTTCAAGCTGGCACTGGCCCCAATTCACCACCAAACTCTCAAACCATCTCTCAGGGTGTGGACCCTCACACTCAAACAGCAAAATCTTCTCTCTCTCTGAGCCCTACAAGAGCTGAACCTTGAGTGGGTCTCCGGCCAAAGCTACAAAGTCTCTCAGAGACAGCTGTCCAGGGCCTTCAACAGTCACCCCACCCCCAGCTCACACTCAGCACTCAGGGCAAAGGCAGGTGTAAAGGAAGACTTTCCACAGCCTTCCAGGCAGAGAGCCTGGTGGACTCTTGGTGGATGTGACAAGTCACTGTCACTCCTCAGCCTAGTGTGAGTACCTGCTGTTTCCATTCCCCCAGATCTCGAGTCCTTCCATCTCAGAAGACACTTCCCCAAGCCTCCCCAGATTTTCCCAAGGACTCAAGGACCCTTCCAGTCCCACGGACTGGACTTCCCATTTCCTGCATAAGGACTGCATCAGACCCACTTCAAGGGCCCCTTGGTGGGGTGGGCTAATGGGAACAGCATTCAGTCAGCGTGGAGGAACTGTAAATTGTGCCACACAATGTCTCCTGTGCTTCAACTTCCCAGCTTGAAAATCCCTTTTGGAAGAAATCACCCTTCACTGGCATCTATGCCCAGCACCGGACCCTCAACCAGACACAAGTCCCTCCACATCTCCTGAATATGTGGTCCCACACACCACCTCCAAGGTATGGGTGGGGAAGGTGCCTGGCCATCCAAGGCCTGAGACACAGGGCCCAGATGATGTACACATCTCACCACCAGTGACCACTCCCTCCGCTTGTGACATCTGAGCCCAACACCCAGCCCCGAACACCTCCCAGTGGCACCCCGGCCCCACAGCCCCCCACCTACGAAGCAGTCACAGAAGGCTCCAAAACACGAGGCAGTGGGATCCAGACAACTTCCGCTGTGAAGAACCCTCTCCAACACACACCCCACCTCTCCAAGACCCGCCCCCTCATGAATGTTCCCAGGGTCCAAGGGGTGGGCACGAGCTAAAAATAGACGGGCCTGGCCAGCTAGTGAGAATCAGAGGGAGGGAAGGGGCGCTCTTCTGGAG
>NW_011494752.1:15935030-15939022 GCF_000754665.1 Bison bison bison
CCCCCCCCCCCCCCCCGAACGCGCGGGGGGCAAAGGCGGCGGGGCCAAGGGAGCCCCCCCCCCCCTCAGATATGCAGCCGCTGTCAATTCCGGGGCGCAAGGCCACACGCTGCGGGGTGCTGGCGGCGCGGCGTAAGATGAACAGATCCTAGGCACCCCCACTGCAATGAAAAGGGGGGTTGTCCGAGCAGGGGAGGATAAAAAGGCGAAGGAGTGCGAACGCAGCTTCACCCCCTAGACCTCTCAGAAGCAAAACGAAAAGGGATGCAAAAATAGACGGCTGCAAAACCCGAGCGGAGCACGGAAAAATCGGGGTGCCAAGAGGCAGGGAGAGGTGGGGGAGGGGGCCGCCCCGAAATCCGAGATGCAAAGAGGCTGTGGAGAGGAGTCGGGTGACTGTTCAAGGCTCTTCTGACGAGTGGAGACCGCCACACCAAAGGTGGCTCGGCCACGGAGGTGGGGTGGGGACGCGCAGTTGTGGGGACAGGCAGGGATAGGGGTCCCCCGGGCGGAGGCTCCGCTCTTCAGCAGTGCGGGGCTAGCGACAGCGCGCGGTCTTTATACTCGGTGGCTCCGAGGGTGCCCGCCCCCTTCCCCGCCCCCAGAAGCCCCACCTCCTCTCTCTGGCCTGGGCGACCTCATGCATATGCAAATTTGGAGAGGGCTTGGGCCCGCCCCCTGATGCCTCCTCAGGACCAAGACTCTCCCCTACTCCCACCGCAGGTACTGGACGGGATCTGGGTGGGTGGAGAGTATAGAAAGGGTGTCGGGGCAAAATGGAAAGATAACCCCAGAGAGACACAGCAGACAGAGAGAAAAGCAGATATATGCTGAGATAGGGGCCCCAGGCAGAGAGTTAGAAAGAAACTAAGATCCTGGAGACAGGGCAGAATGTGAGACCAACAGAGAAGGAGCCAGAGATCAAGAAAAATAGATCGAAGAGACTAGCCAGGATACTACACTAGCAGGGCTGGAGGTTAGAACATGCCACCAGGAGACCCATAGAGGCCACCACAGGACGGAAATTCCCCTCAAGGGAGATGCTGCCAATGTCCCCAACACCTTCTCCGGTCCCACAGCCTCTTCTCCCAACACCTGGTTCTCACCAAGGCTGGGGGCTTCCCTGCCTTCCCACACCCCTCTGAAGCCCTTCCAACACCACTTTCCCAGCCCCCAGCCCTGCCTTGAGACCCCAGCCCTGGAGCCGCATATGCTTTGGTGTTTTGTCTCCTCCCACCACCCACCCCCTGCCCCACCGCTTTCTGCACTCCCCTCTTCATTTGCCCATTTGTCAACAAACATTTATTGAGTACCTGCTAGAGACCTTGTGCAACCCAGCCCTAGAGAGGTAAAGTTGAGGTTCTCAACGGGGCTTCCACAGTCTGATAGGGAGGTGCAAGGGCCTCTAAAGACCTCCTGTTAAGGTTCATTGTCTTTTCATGTCTCTTAAAATCTTGTCACTTTTGCTTGGAGAGATTTTTCTTCTTTTTTCAACTCTTACCTTACACTCTTGGCTCTATTCCCCAACAATTCCTGTTCTAGCATCCTCCCCTTCAAACTTTCCCCCTGCAGGTCAGGGCAGGCTTCATGGACTCAGGATCTGCTCGAACAAGGTGAAGCCGTGTAACTTGCACTGTCTTAATTAGAATGACTCACCTGGTGTCTGGGCTTAGTGAGGATCAAGATCTTTGTGTCTCAGTGCAGAAAGAATTTAGTGAGAAATAAAGTGATAGATAAACGGATTTATTAAAAAAGAAATACACTCCACAGAGTGTGGGCCATCTCAGAGGTGAGAGCCCCAAAATATGGGGTGGCTACGTTTTATGGCATTGCCTTTCTTTGGGATTGGAATGAAAACTGACCTTTTCCAGTCCTGTGGCCACTGCTGAGTTTCCAAATTTGCTGGCATATTGTGTGCAGCACTTTCACAGCATCATCTTTTAGGATTTGAAATAGCTCAGGTGGAATTCCATCACCTCCACTAGCTTTGTTCATGGTGATGCTTCCCAAGGCCTACTTGACTTCGCATTCCAGGATGTCTGGCTCTACGTGAGTGATCAAACCATCATGGTTATCTGGGTCATGAAGATCCTTCTTGTATAGTTGTTCTGTGTATTCTTGCCACCTCTTCTTAATATCTTCTGCTTCTGTTAGGTCCCTACCATTTCTGTCCTTTATTGTCCTCATCTTTGCATGAAATGTTCCCTTGGTATCTCTAATTTTCTTGAAGAGATATCTAGTCTTTCCCATTTATTGTTTTCCTCCATTTCTTTACATTGATCACTGAGGAAGGCCAGAGGAACCAGAGATCAAATTGCCAACATCTGTTGGATCATTGAAAAAGCAAGAGAGTTCCAGAAAAGAACATCTGCTTCTGCTTTATTGACTATGCAAAAGCCTTTGACTGTGTGGATCACAACAAACTAGAAAATTCTTAACCAGATGGGAATGTCAGACCATCTGACTTGCCTCCTGAGAAATCTGTATGCAGGTCAAGAAGCAACAGTTAGAACTGGACGTGAAACAACAGACTGGTTCCAAATTGGGAAAGAAGTACATCAAGGCTGTATATTGTCACTCTGCTCATTTAACTTATATGTAGAGTACATCATGCAAAATGCCAGGCTGGATGAAGCACAAGCTGGAATCAAGATTGCTGGGAGAAATATCAGTAATCTCAGATATGCATATGACACCACCCTTATGGCAGAAAGCGAAGAACTAAAGAGCCTTTTGATGACAGTGAAAGAGGAGAGTGAAAAAGCTGGTTTAAAACTCAGCATTCAGAAAACTAAGATCATAGCATCCGGTCCCATCAGTTCAGTTCAGTCGCTCAGTCGTGTCCAACTCTTTGTGACCCCATGGACCGACTGCAACACGCCAGGCTTCCCTGTCCATCACCAACTCCCGGAGTTTACTCAGACATGTCCATCGAGTCAGTGATGCCATCCAACCATCTCATGCTCTGTCATCCCCTTCTTCTCCTGCCCTCAATCTTTCCCAGCATCAGGGTCTTTTCAAGTGAGTCAGCTGTTCATATCAGGTGGCCAAAGTATTGGAGTTTCAGCTTCAGCATCAGTCCTTCCAATAAACACTCAGGACTGAACTCCTTTAGGATGGACTGGTTGGATTTCCTTGCAGTCCGAGGGACTCTCAAGAGTCTTCTCCAACATCACAGTTCAAAAGCGTCTATTCTTCAGTGCTCAGCTTTCTTTATAGTCCAACTCTCACATCCATACATGACTACTGGAAAAACCATAGCCTTGACTAGACAGACCTTTTCTGGCAAAGTAATGTCTCTGCTTTTTAATATGCTGTCTAGGTTGGTCATCGGAGAAGGCAATGGCACCCCACTCCAGTACTCTTGCCTGGAAAATCCCATGGACGGAGGAGCCTGGTAGGCTGCAGTCCATGGGGTCGTAAAGAGTCAGACACGACTGAGCGACTTCACTTTCACTTTCATGCATTGGAGAAGGAAATGGCAACCCACTCCAGTGTTCTTGCCTGGAGAATCCCAGGGACGGGGGAGCCTGGTGGGCTGCTGTCTATGGGGTCACACAGAGTCGGACATGACTGAAGTGACTTAGCAGCAGCAGCATATTGGTCATAACTTTCCTTCCAAGGAGTAAGCATCTTTTAATTTCATGGCTGCAGTCACCATCTGCAGTGATTTTAGAGCCCCCCAAAATAGTTTGCCACTGTTTCCACTGTTTCCACATCTATTTGCCATGAAGTGATGAGACCAGATGCCATGATCTTAGTTTTCTGAATGTTGAGCTTTAAGCCAACTTTTTCACTCTCCTCTTTCACTTTCATCAAGAGGCTCTTTGGTTCTTCTTCACTTTCTGCCATAAGGGTGGTGTCATCTGCATATCTGAGGTTATTGATTATTTCTCCTGGCAATCTTGATTCCAGCTTGTGCTTCATCCAGCCCAGTATTTCTCATGATGTACTCTGTATATAAGTTAAATAAGCAGGGTGACAATATACTG
>NW_011494752.1:15939122-15957603 GCF_000754665.1 Bison bison bison
ACAGTTTATTGTGATCCACACAGTCAAAGGCTTTGGCATAGACGATAAAGCAGAAATAGATGTTTTCTTGGAACTCTCTTGCTTTTTTGATGATCCAGTGGATGATCACAATTTGATCTCTGGTTCCTCTGCCTTTTCTAAAACCAGCTTGAACATCTGGAAATTCATGGTTCACATATTGCTGAAGCCTGGCTTGGAGAATTTCGAGCATTACTTTACTAGCATGTGAAATGAGTACAATTGTGCGGTAGTTTGAGCATTCTTTGGCATTGCCTTTCTTTGGGATTGGAATGAAAACTGACCTTTTCCAGTCCTGTGGCCACTGCTGAGTTTTCCAAATTTGCTGGCATATGAGTGCAGCACTTTCACATCATCAACTTTCAGGATTTGAAATAGCTCAACTGGAATTCCATTACCTCCACTAGCTTTGTTCGTAGTGATGCTTTCTAAGGCCCACTTGACTTCACATTCCAGGATGTCTGGCTCTAGGTGAGTGATCACACCATCGTGATTATCTTGGTCGTGAAGATCTTTTTTGTACAGTTCTTCTGTGTATTCTTGCCACCTCTTCTTAATATCTTCTGCTTCTGTTAGGTCCGTATCATTTCTGTCCTTTATTGTGGTCATCTTTGCATGAAATATTCCCTTGGTATCTCTAATTTTCTTGAAGAGATCTCTACTTCATGGCAAATATATGGGGAAACAGTGGAAACAGTGAGAGACTTTATTTTCTTGGGCTCCAAAATCACTGCAGATGGTGACTGCAGCCATGAAATTAAAAGATGCTTGCTCCTTGAAAGAAAAGTTATGACCAACCTAGACAGCATATTAAAAAGCAGAGACATTACTTTGCCAAAAAAGGTCTGTCTAGTCAAGGCTATGGTTTTTCCAGTAGTCATGTATGGATGTGAGAGTTGGACTATAAAGAAAGCTGAGCACTGAAGAATTGATGCTTTTGAACTGTGATGTTGGAGAAGACTCTTGAGAGTCCCTTGGACTGCAAGGAAATCCAACCAATCCATCCTAAAGGAAATCAGTCCTGAGTGTTTATTGGAAGGACTGATGCTGAAGCTGAAACTCCAATACTTTGGCCACCTGATATGAAGAACTGATCATTTGAAAAGACCCTGAGGCTGGGAAAGTTAGAAGGCAGGAGGAGAAGGGGATAACAGAGGATGAGATGGTTGGATGGCATTACTGACTCGATGGACATGTCCCGGAGTAAACTCCGGGAATTGGTGATGGACAGGGAAGCCTGGCATGCTGCAGTCCATGGGGTCACAAAGCGTTGGACATGACTGAGCAACTGAACTGAACTGACTGATGTTTTGTGGGCTGGGCAATTTCATAGGCTAATGAGTGGGAGGATTATTCTGTTTCAGGGGAAGGGGTTGGGATTTCCAGGAACTGGACCACTGCCCACTTTTTAATCTTTGATTGTCGTCCTCAGAAAGGTCATGGCACTGGTGGGTGTGTCACTTACCTTGCAGATGTGTTACAGTGAGCATATGCTGAGGCTCTTTGCTGGTAGTTCAACAGTAAAGAATCCTACTGCAATGCAAGAGACCCAGGTTCGATCTATGGGTTGGGACAATCCCTTGAGGAAGGAAATGGCAACCCACTCCAGTATTCTTGCCTAGTGAATTCCATGGGCATTAGAGCCTGGAGGACTACATCCATGGGATCACAAAGAGCTGGAGTCGACTGAGAGACTAAGACTTTCATTCTGAGGCTCAAAGTCTAGTGGAAGTCAGCCATCTTGGACTTATTTTGTTCTAATTAGTTATGTCCTGTCCTTGGGCTATGTCGTTCTTTTAAAGTGTATGTCCTGCCCCCTTCCCTCCTGTTTCAAAGGCCCAGGCTCAGAATTGCCTTGTGCTTGGTCTTGTGCTCTGTGGCCACCATCTTGGATTTCTTAATAATTTTACCTTTGAACTTGTGCTTTGTCCAGTGGGACAATAGACCATATGTGTGAGTAGAGGAGCTAAGCCTGACATGCCATTTGGGATGCTCCATGAGATGGTAAAGCATCTGCCTACAATACAGGAGACCCAGGTTCAATCCCTGGGTTGGGAAGATCCTCTGGAGAAGGAAATGGCAACCCACTCTGGTACTCTTGCCTGGAAAATCCCACGGATGGAGGAGCGTTGTAGGCTACAGTCCATGCGGTCACAAAGAGTTGGACACGACTGAGCAACTTTACTTCCACTTTACTTTCTATGAGCACAGGGGGCTTCCCTTGTGGCTCAACTGGTAAAGCATTTGCCTGCAATGTAGGAGACCTGGGTTCAATCCCTGGTTTAGGAAGATCCCCTGGAGAAGGGAAAGACAACCCTATTCTCCAGTATTCTGGCCTGGAGAATTCCGTGTATAGTCCATGGGGTTACAAAGAGTTGGCACAGAACTCTGATGGATCCACCATGCATGGGAGTTCAGCAAGACTCAAAAAAAGTGAGTACAAGATAAGCATGTCATGTCTACACCTGAATAAGTGTAGGGGCTGACAGCTGAGAGGCTACTGTTCCGTTTGAAACAGAACTTACTCTGAATCCAGAAAGAAGGCAATGGTCTTCTAGGAGACACGGATGATGGGAGGCATCCTACCATATCCATTCCCAGTCACATTAATTCACTGCTTTAGCCAACCACTTCTGCTGCCAATGATGACAGAGAGGGAAAATTGGGGCAACTCACAATTCTGTTTTCCTTTCAGTCATCAGTAAGCTGAAGGTTAAAAAGTGCTATTTTCTTTATTTAAAATAACATTAAATAAATTAAAAACACCATGAAAAGTCATGAGAAGAATTGTGGAAGAAACGAAAGCATTTTATATTTTAGTACCTTATGAAAAGTGAAAGTGTTAGTGGCTCAGTCATGTCTGACTCTTTGCAACCCCATGGACTATAGCCTGCCAAGCTCCTCTGTCTATGGAATTCTCCAGTTTACTAAATGGAACACCAGTTTTTTCCAGCCTTTTTTCGAAAGTATTTATTTATTTGCCTGTGCCGGGTCTCAGTTGTGGCACTTGGGATTCTTATCAGGAGGTCCTTGAAGGCGACATGTAGGACCTATACTTGTGGCATGTGGGATCTGATTCCCTGACAAGGGATGGAAGCCAGGCCCCCTGCACAGTGAGTGTAGTGTCTTAGCCACTGGACCACCAGGGAAGTCCTTTCCCCTTTTGGAATAAGGGATTCCACATTTTCATTTTGCACTGGGTCCTACAAATTAGGCAGCTGGTCTTACTTCAATCCCTTCTGCAGCAGACTCTGGATTAATTTTCTCAAAAGACAGTTTTAATTAGGCCACCCCTCAGCTCAAAGGGCTTCAAATGGATTCCTGTAACCTTGCAGGATGCAGTTCTGATTCCCAGTCTAACTTTCAGGGTGCATCACAATCTAGACCCAGTCTGTGTCCCCAACTTTCTTTGCCTCTAGGCTCCAACTAGCCCTCTGCTGAAGCTGAGCTGGCCATTCCTGGGACAGGCTGTGCTTACTCCTGACGTTATACCTTTGTCCATTTTCTTTCCGAGTCCTGGAAGACTGCCCACTCTTCACAGTCCAGCCCCAACTCCCATTCATTCATTCAGTGCCTATCTAATGAGCATTTGTTTAGAGCCAGGCGTTGTTCTTGTCCCTATGCTCCTGGGGCTCCCGTTCTAATAAACAGTAAAAACAAACAAATTAAGTGTTGGAGGGACGAGGGAAAAACTGAGAGATTGGGATTGACATGCACACACTACTATATATAGAATAGATAGCTAATAAGGACCTACTGTAAAACACAGGGAACTCTACTCAGTATTCTGTAATGACCTATATGGGAAAAGAATCTAAAAAAGAGTGTAACTGATTCACTTTGTTGTACAGCAGAAACTAATGCAACAAGGTAAATCAACTATACACCAGTAAAAATTCATTAAAAAAAAAATCAGCAGTGGGGCAATACCTAAAAGATGTTCACCCTTTTAGAGCAGGAATAAAATAAGTATTTTCAATAAAAATTTTAAACAGGGCTTCCCTGGTGGTTCAGGGGTAAAGAATCCGCCTGCCACTGCAGGAGACATGGGTTTGATCCCTGGTCTTGGAAGATCCCACATGCCAAGGAGCTACTAAGCCCATGTACCACAACTATCAAGCCCGTGCTCTAGAGCCCGAGAGCCACAGTGACTGAGCCTATGTGCCGCAACTACTGAAGCTCGAATGCCCTAGAGCCTGTGCTCCACAAGAAGAGAAGCCACCATAATGAGAAGCCTGCATATCGCGACGAAGAGTAACTCCTGCTCACCACAACTAGAGAGAAGCGCGCACAGCAGCGAAGACCCAGCACAGCCAAGAATAAATAAATACATTAATTAAATTAAAATTTAAAATTAAATAATGTTAATATTATGCAGAAAAAAAAGTAAGACGTGTAAAAGTAAAAGTGTGATGTGCCAGAGAGTGCCTGAGTGTTCAGGGAAGGTCTTACTGAAAAGGTAACTTTTAATGATCCAAAGTAACGCAAAGAAGCTATGAGGAACTGTAGGGGAAGAACATTCTAGGAGGAGTAAGGGGTGAGTGCAAAGGCTGGGCTCCCGTGAGGGAAAAAGGCAAGACTGGGACAGCAAGAGATCTGAGAGATAGGCAGAGGCCAAATCGTAATGGTCCTTGTAAGCCAAAGGGAGCAGTTTGAATTTTAATCCAACCATCACAGTAACAATTCTAGGATTTTAAGCAGGGAATCGACACAGTTAAATGTAATGAAAATCACCATGGCCACTGTGTGAGAAGCAAGGAGACCAGGGAGCAAGGCTTTGTAGCAGTCCAGGTGGGAAATATGGACAGCCTGGCCCAAGCCAGCAACTTTACAGGTGGAGACAGAAGTTCAGGATCTGTCGTGAGCAATGGAGGTGACAGAGAGAGCAATCATGGCTAGTTGCCTAGGTTTTTGTCTTCAACTGTACTGAAAACTCTTCTATTTTATCTTTGCAACCAGGCTGTAAGTTCTTTCAAAACAGGCCTTTGCTTTAGATCTTGTTTTTGTTCTATTTCAGTATCTGAGTTGCAGAATGCAGGATCTTTAGTTGCCGTATCTGGGATCCTGAGTTGGGGCCTGTGAACTCTTAGTTGCAGCATGTGGGATCCAGTTCCCTGAGCAGGGACCAAACCCAGGCCCTCTGCATTGGGAGCATGAATTCTTAGCTGCTGGATCACCAAGAAAGTCCCTGTCTTACACTTTGTATATATCCCCCATATCCAAGCAACCCACAGAGCTACCCAAGATAAAGCCTGGTTGCTGCCCCGCCCTTCATGCGTGCTTAGTCACATCCGACTCTTTTCGAACCCATGGATTGTAGTCCACCAGGCTCCTCTGTCCATGGGATTCTCCAGGCAAGAATACCAGAGTGGGTTGCCATTTCCTCCTCCAAGGTATTTTCCCGACTTAGCAATTGAACCCGAGTTTGCTGCATTGCAACAAGATGCTTTACCACTGAGCTACCAGGGAAGCCCCTTGGTTGCTGAACTGGGCTTAAACATGGAATAGCTCTTTCTATGTGAAGCCCTAGTGAAGCAACTTGCCTTTTCCTTCATCAGACAGTTCTGAAAGTGTTATTCACTCAGTCATGTCTGACTCTTTGTGACCCCATAGCCCGCCAGGCTCCTCTGTCCATGGAATTCTCCAGGCAAGAATACTGGAGTAGGTTGCCATTCCCTTCTTGAGGGGATCTTCCTAACCGAAGGATCAAACCTGGGTCTCCAGCATTGCAGACAGATTCGTTTTCTTCTGATCAACAGGGAAGTCCCATTCATCAGATAAGGAGCAGAGTAATGGGCCAACCTCAATCTAGAGAGATGGATCTTACCCTCAACACACACAGCTTGGCAAACACAGGCCCAGGGGTGGCTTCAAGACTGTTGGTTCAGTCTCTGCCCTGCCTGAACCCCAAGGTCACTTGAAAAAGAAAGAACAAGTGTCTTCTATACGTTTAGATAATGTTGCTCCCTTCCACACCTGCTCTTCAAGGTGAGGGTCAACATGAGGAGGGTTGGGAGTCGGGGGGGAAGAACCCTCGACTCCATGCAGCACTAGTGCTCACAGGGCAACAAGCTGAGGAAGGGTGTGGGGGCAAAGAGCCATTACAACCTCCAACCTCTCCCTGGAACTCAGGCCTTCCTCCAGCACCTCCAGAAAGGAGGAAGGGATTAAGAGCTCCCATCTCCCCTCACCCATACCCAGAGCCTGTCCTGAGGTCTGTGCCCAGTGATTTCCTTCCTCTCAACCAAATCCCAGGGACTCAGCTGTTTGGGTTTCCAACAAGATGGGTCTTTGTAGAGACAAGAACAAGGAAAGGGGGAGGGGAGCAGGGAGTTATTATTTAGTGGGTACAGAGTTTCGGTTTTACAAGAAGAGTTCTGGAGCTGATGGTTCCACACACCGTGAAGTCTCTTGTCACTAAACAGGACACTTAGAAATGGTTAAGATGGGGGCTTCCCTGGTGGCCCAGTGGTTAAGAGTCTGCCTGCTAATACAGGGGACATGGGTTTGATCCCTGCTCCAGGAAGATCCTACATGCTCTGGGGCAGCTAAGCCCCTGCATGGAAACTACTGAAGCCCACACAAATAGAGCCCGAACTCTGAAACAAGAGAAGCCAGCACAATGAGAAGCCTGTGCATTGGAACTAAGGAGTAGCTCCTGCTTGCTAGAAGTAGAGAAAGCCCTTGCATTTCTCTAAGAAATGAAGACTCAGCATGACCCAAAATGAATAAATAATAAATCTTAAAAAAAAAAAAAAGGTTAGGATGGGAGACTTCCATGGTGGTTCAGTGGTTAAGACAGGTTTGATCTCTGATCAGGGAACTGACATTCTACAAGCTATGTGGTGAGGCAAAACAAAACATTTAAGATGGCAAATTTTGTTATGTGTATTTTATCACAATCAAACAAACAGGAAAGAGACACAGAAGTTCCTCTGCTAACCATATCAAGCGCCAACTCCCCAGGAAGACATACAAGGCCTCTCCCGCCATGGCACAAGGAGCCTCCCCAGTCTGCCCTCATTTCATCTCAGCCTGCCCCCAGTTCAGTCACATCACACACCCTTCCTTATATTCCGTACCCAGAAGGCTGAGACTTACATTTCAACAATTACACACAAAGGTAATGACATCAACAAAAGCAACATCTCTGGTACGTGGAACACTTTCTATATGCCACACATCCAACCTATGTGATTCCATCAAACCCTCCCAGCAACCCTGAGTAGGGTAACCTGCCCATTTTGCAGACGGGGAAACTGAAAGTAAAGAGGACTAGTCATTTGTTTGAGTTCCTCGCACTTCCTAGGAGATCCCTATGAAAGCATTTTACATGTCTGTTTCTCTCCCCAGACCACTACTCTCCAGGCCAGGACCAACTCTTATTGATTTTTGGAGTCGCTGTAGACTGCCTAACTCAGTGTTTGGCGTACTGTCGTGTGTGTGTTTGTGTGTAGTCGCTAAGTCGTGTCCAACTCTCTTGTGACACCACGGACTGTAGCCCGTCAGGCTCCTCTGTCCATGGGATTTCCCAGGCAAGAATACTGGAGTAGGTATTTCCTTCTCCATGTAATCTTCCAAACCCAGGAATTGAACCCAAGTCTCTTGCATTGTAGGCAGATTCTTTACTGCTGAGCCACCAGGGAAGCCCCTTGGCATACTGTCAGGGGCCAATAAATGTTAGTTGAAAGAAAGAGAGAGAGAAGGAAAGAGAGAAGGGGAGAGAGGTAACACACATGGTGGAGTGAGTGGATGGCATAGGTCTGGAGGCTACACCATATGCTGCCAAGCTCCAGAAAGGTTTTTAGGGGTGTGAGGGAGGCAGGGACACTGGACTGGCACTGTAGGTGCCCTTGGTGGGAGCCTGGCAGAGTCTGTGTCAAAGCAGAATCAGTCTTTTTTTTATTTTCAGAATCAGTCTTAATGAAAGAGTGTAGACAGCTCTGGATGGTAATCAGGAATCTTGGAATCTAGGGCAGGCTGAAGAAAGAGAGGTTGGGGGCACAGTGTCCTGGACAGGATGGGACGGAGGGAGGAGAGAAAAGCCAACCCTCAGGAGATTCCTCAGGGACCTGGGGCCAAGAAGTTGCCACTCAGAACAACCCCTTTGGTGGGGACCCAGGCGTGTTCAGGCCCTTTTGCCTCTCGCCCCCACTGGCTTGCTCATACCTGAGGCACCCCACAGGACTGGTTTCATTATTCAGGTCTATGCTGAAGTGACACTGCCTCAGAAAGACCTTCCCTCTCCCCTACCACCTCTCATTGACTACAGGATTTTACTCTCTTTATTGAGATAATCACTACGTGAAATGACCTTGCTTATTTGTTTCGGTTTATGGGTTGTCTGACCATCCCCTCTCTCTCTTTTTTTGGGGGTCTCATTTGCAGCATGCAGGATCTTCAGTCTTCATCAAGGCATGCGGGATCTTCCTCGAAGTGCACAGGACCTTCAGCTGTGGTATGTGGGCTCTAGTTCTCTGACTAGGGATTGAACCCATGCCCTCTGCTTTGGGAGCACAGAGTTTTAACTGGACCACCAGGGAGGTCCTCATGACTACCCTTTTCATCAAGGCATTCTCAGGGTCTAGAACAGTGCCTGGTACACAATAGGTGCTCTATAAATATCAGTTGAATGGACTTATCCCAGTGGCCCAGGCTGATCCTGAACATTGCCCAGGGACCAGAGTTGAATCTGGACTCCCTGGCCATGCTGAGTACATTCCTGTAAAACACTATACTGGATGGAGACAGTGTAGACCTTGCAAACTTCAGACTGTAAGGGTTCAAGGAGGGACCTAGGATGTGTCTTACAACCCAGAGACTCTCTGGACGCTTTCTTACACTGGGGTCACTCAGGTCCTGGCTAATCCTTGTAGAAGAGGAACAGCAGGTCCAATGAGTGACTCACCCTGTTGCCTGGGTTACTGGTAGGCAGATCCTCGTAACCTAGGAAGCTGGGACACTGAGATCCCCATGGGATCTGGAGATGGGGGATGGGAATGAAGTTTCCAGGGGAGCTGGGGACTGAGGCAGGAGAGTACCCCAAGGAGGAGATGAGGTACCAGGAATCTCCAGGGGTCTGGGGGCTGAGGGCTAGGTCTCCATATATTCTTTGAAGGCAGAGATACTCCTGAATCTGTCTGTTCTTTCCAGGTGGGACCAGCACAAGCCAGTTCTTGTTTAATGGAGTAAAGACAAATTCTTCTGGGAACAAAGCTAGTGGGCCAAGATGAGGAGAGATAGAGGCGTCTTTCTCCCTCTGCTCGCACCCCCCCCCCCAACCCCTTTTTCTTTCTCCCTGCTGCCTCCACCCCTTGTCCCAGAAGGCCACCATCTCTCTGTGACCCACTCACACCCCCTGCTGCTCCTGTCTGGGACAGCAGCGGCCTGACTAAAGGACAAGAAAAATCCCATGTCTTCCCTTCCCTCCTGATTTCTGGGAACCAGCCTCAGAGCAACAAAGCTCAAGTTCCAAGGCAGATGCTGCTGGAGAGGGAGGTGGGTTCCTGGATCCCAGAAGGTGACTGGTATTTGGGTGTGTGTCTGTGGTGCTGTTACTGGGGTCTCAGCCTAGGAAGTCATCATTTCCTTAGGAAGCCCTCCTTGATCCCTAGTGTAGGTCAAGGCCACTGGCCCTTGAGCTTTCTCAGTTCTCTGACTGCTCCTTTACGGTACTTATCATAGTTTCCAATTATCTACTCACTTGTTAGTCTTTGATGGATGCCTGCCTCCCCCAGGGGACCACAGCACCGAGAGGACAGGAAGCAGGGTTAGTTTGGCTCCTTAGTATGACTCAGTGCTCAGCACAGTGCCTGGCACATTGCAGACACACTGTAAGCATTTGCTGAATAAATGAAGGAGTAACATTCAAAGGAGGTTCTTAGGTGGGGATTTAATGGGTCGTGTCACTGCCATTGCCTGGGTTCTGGGGACAGCTGTGAGTCCAGATGTTCAGGCTTCTGCTCTGGGCCCGGTCCATGTCCAGACTCTGGCCTTGTGCCCAAAGGCCATCCAAGCAAAAGGAGGCAGAAGTGGCCTCTCCTAGAGAGAGGGAGCATGGAGGGGACATTGAGGGTGGGGGGACCTGGATCCAGAAGCTCCTCCCCACTTTTTCAGTTCTCCAACTTAAATATTTGAAAGCACTTCCTCCCACTACCCACTTATTCTCTCTCTTCTCCTCTTCCCTCCCAGAGGTTTCCTTCCCCTAAAAATGTGCCCCTTCCCGCTTCTCCCCCTGCCCTTAGCCGTTTCCCATGGTGTGCTGAGATCTTCACCATTGCTCATTCTTACCTGGCAAAGCCCCTAGGAAGAGACGTCCGTGCGGCTGGCCCCAGAGATCAAGGAGGGAGCCAGGGCCCGTGGGAGGCAGAGCAAGGATCTCCTTCTTTGCCCCCTGGCTCAAAACCACCCCGGACACAGTCAAGTTCAGCTGAAGAGGGAGCCCCAAGATGAGGGGCAGATCCAGCCCTGGCCCCGACCCAGAAGACAACACCACTTTCTGCAGAGTGTGTGGGAAGGGACATAAGTGCGGGAGGGAAGAACGAATTGCACCCACTCCTCGTAGCCCCATCCCTGGCTGCCTGGATTCTTCCTCTCAGCCACACTATCTATGTCTATGCAGTCTATCCATCTCTGGCCATTCCCACCACCTCAGTCCTGCCTCAGCTCTCTTGTCTTGGCCTTCTATAAAACCATACCCACCCCCAAGAAAATATATAATCTAAGTAAAGGTCATTTGCTTGCTGTGGGCAGCTTTAATATGTGTCTCTGCACACACCCCCCCACCTCCCGAAGCCTTCATACTGTTGACATTTCAGAATTCCCTTTTCTCCCATTGCTCCTAGGCGCCACTGAGTACAGGCAGTATCCCCCGCCTTACTTGATCTTGGAGGTGGATGCTGAGCCAAGAAGGGTTTTCTGGTGTCCCAAGAGCAAGGAGGCGGCCTGAACCTGCTGCCAGCTGGAGTGCCAGGTCCAAGGAGAAAGCCCAGGGCTCTACATGAGGCCGAGGAATTTCTTGGGGGAGAAATGATCCTCTTGAGGTCTTAAGGCTAGGGATTCATGGAGAGAAGGGGCTAGTGGTGGAGGGAGATGGACACAGAGCTGGTCATGGAGGGAAAAATAGCCTTTACCTTGGAGACCAAATTCTGCACCCGTCCCTGGAGGGAAGAATATTCCAGGTTGAGACTCTACAGCACAGCTTCTGACACTAGTGGGGACAGATGCCGAGGTCTGGGCCTGTTGGTCCAGCCAGTCATCCTGGCGCAGGCAGGCATCCAGGGCAGGGACCAGCTGGAGCCCATGGTGGGAGGGAAGATGCAGAGGATGTTGGAATCAGGATATCTGAGCCCCAGTCTCAGCCTCCCCACCCTGTTTATTCCCCTCTAAGACCCAAGCATTTGCCCTCCCCCATGCATCTCTCACCCTATCCCCTCTCCTTGAAATGTGTAGATTCAGATCCCTATGGCCACCCAGCCAGCAATGCTTTATCAGCTTTGGTCACGGTTCCTGACCCTGGGATGCAGTTACCGGCAACCGGAGGTCAGAGGCAGGGAACAACAGTCCTCCCAGTGCAATCCTCATGATGAGCTGGGAATTGTTGGCCTGTTGCCCAAAGACCTGTCTCAGACGCAGCACCTCCACCCCATCCACCCTGAGTAGCAAGGAATCCCCATGGATCTTCACTTCCATCTGCGAGAAGAAAAAGAGAAGAGGAATCAGAGGTCCCTGGAGCCTGATTTATTATTTACTGCTTTATTCAGAGGTGATCTAGAATATGCCATACTGAAGATGGCAGAGTGGAAGGACTCGAGCTCACTTCCTATCACAATTATCCCAAATCACAACTAACTGCTGAACAACCATCAACCAAAACCAAACCAAACCAAACCTGGAACCTAAGAGAGGCAGTCTAGTCTGGCAGAAAGAATATGTACTTGAAGGGTGAGCTGGTACTCCCAGCTCACTCTGGACCTGTCACCTGTCACTGACTAAGCCTCAGAACTCCCTTCTGAAAAAAATGCGGACAAGAATAGCCACTTCACAGGGCTCCTGTGTGGATTCAATGTGGTGATAATGGCAGAGGGATGCCTAATGACTTGGTTCCGTTCCCTCCCTCAGACCAGCTCAAGATATGCCTCCCTCAGGACCAAATCTAGCTTACCTGGTGCCACTTCCCATCGTCCAGCCGGGGTCCAGCACTCACTGTAAGCTGAGCCCAGTGATTATGAAGCTGGATTTCAGGCCTGCCATCCCGAAGCCCCAGCATAAACCAGTCATTCTTTGGGTTGGTATCACCATAAAAAATGACTCCCTCTGGATCCCAAGTCCGAAACTCAAAAGAGGAGGAGATTCTGGAAGGACACGAGAGGAAGGACTGTGTAGGGGGCGTGCGCTTTGAGCATAGACTTGAGGTTGAGGGAGGAGGAGTTCAGGTAGAGGACAGAGAGACAAGGAAAAGAGAGGGACTGATGCACTGTTTACAATAGCCAGGACTTGGAAGCAATCTAAAGGTCCATCAACAGAGGAATGGATAAAGAAGACATGGTATATACATACATGGACATACATACATAATTATATATATATATACATGGTATACACACACACACAATGGAATATTATTCAGCCATAAAAAGAATGAAACAATGCAACCTGGACGGACCTAGAGATTATCATACTAAATGAAGTAAATCAGACAGAAAGATAAATACCATATGCTATCACTTACATGTGGAATTTAAAAACTGATACAAATGAACTTATTTGCAAAACCAAGTCACAGTCATAGAAAACAAATTCACAGCTACCAAAGAGCAAAAGGTGGGGGGATAAATTGGGAGTGTGGGATTAACAGATACAAGCTATTATATATAAAATAGAGTCGACAAGTCATACTGCATAACACAGGAAACTATATTCAGTATCTTATAATAAGCCATAATACAAAAGAACCTGAAAAAGAATATATATATATAACATGTTTTATAAATATATATAATTGAATCACTTTGCTGTACCCTAGAAATGCAACACTGTAAATCAACTATACTTCAATTAAATAAAGCAAAAAAAGAGGAGCTGATGGAGAGAGGGTGATGTCAGGAGACTAGGTCAAAGAATTAGGTCAGTCTCATACTTTGTGATCTTGGTGAGGTTAAAGGTCATAATGGTAACAGGTTCTTGTCCAGGACCATTGCTGAGGTGCAGAGCAGGAGAGTCTTCAGTTGTCTGTTGAAGAGAAAAGTAAGCCGAAATAAGGACATGCCAGAGACAGATGGAGGGAGAGGCATTGCTACCAGGCCAGAGGAGGAAAGCAAAGAAGAGGGCAAAGCCCCAGCGTAGCTCACTGAAACACATGCAGGGCATAGCACCCTGTCCCACTCCTGCACCTGGCTGGGGAGAGAAGGTCTCAGGGCCGGTCCTCCGTGGCTTGGAAGTGGTAGCAACAGCAGCAGCAGTAGCCCGTGCCAAATGGCCAGTGGACCTCTGCTCACCATAATCAGCTGCGGTCCTCTTTTAGCCTCCAATGACTCTGGGGCAAATGCGTGGGGGAAGGCAGCCTTCCACATTGTTGTTGGAGGGTTAAAGGTTGCCCTGGGGGAAGAAGGGGGGCAGGAGACGGGGCCACTGACCCTCTGGCCCCTCTGAGGACAAATGGAGTGAGGAACAGAGTTTCTCTACTACCCTCCCCCATTGCTGGGCAAGTTTATGAGCTGGGAGAGGACACCTCACTTGCACTCTCCTTCCTGGGTCCTCCAAGCCTACCTGCAGAGGCTGCCTTGATGACAAACACGAGATCTAGAAACAATCCTGCCGGGCTACCCAAGTAGCATCTTCTATAAGGTCTAGAGCTGAGACATGGAATCCCAAACACCAGCTGGCTGGCTGTGGGTGAGTCACCCCACCAGTGTGCTGAAGTGTCCTGTCTGCAAAATGTGAAAAATAATACCTACTTTCTGGGTTCAATGTGAAGGAGGGTGAATGGAGATAGTGCAGATTCAAAGCCTGGTATCTGCTCTGAGCTCCTCCCTCGGTGTTTTCCCAGGCCTCTGAGGCTTGCCTTCTAGGGAGGGGTTATCTCCGAGTGTGATTCAGTGGATACTAGGAGTTCTGCCTCCCACCCCGTTATCTTCTTATCCGTTTATCACAACGCCTAAACATTTACCAATAGAAATTCATCCCTCTCTCCCTCACCCATTTAAAAATATAAATGCCCCCAGAAGAAGTCACACTTTGAGCCAGTAGGAAAGAGCTGGAGGTCTTGGGGCTCACCCCGAGTCTGGAGTCTGGGTGGGCTGGAATGGGTGAATTTGAGCGAAGGGAAGAGCAGATAATCACTGCACTCTTCAGTTAAAGAAAGAGGTAACTTTGGAGCCGTGGGGTTTCTCCACTGCAGGCTGGAACACCCAGATAACTCGGACGAGAAAGCCTCTGCAGTACAGCCTTGACCCCTGCCCACGGGCCTGGTCACGAGACTCGGCCATGGTGGGGCAGAGTTGGGGGAGGGGGGACGGTGGACGGGGGTGGGGACATACCCGTTCTGCAAGCTGATTGGCTGGCAGGTGCGCGCTGGCGGGGGCCGAAATTAGGGGCGCCCAGACAGTGAGGACCACTTCGTCCTACCTCTCTCTCCGCAGTAGCCAGAATCGGGCTTCAGCTTCCCAGCCCCCGGAGCCCCCACCGCCTAGCTCCCCGCCGTTCCCGGGGCTTTCGGGGATCGGAATTTGTAGGCCCCTTAAAGGGTCCGAATTGCTCGTCTCCCCTTCCTGCAGAACGGAAGTGGGGATCTTGGACTTCGGTCCCTGACGTTGGGGAACAGGCGGTCCCTGACGTTGGGGAACAGGATGGCTTTCGTGATGATCCGAGAAGCCAAGGAGGGAGATTGTGGAAATATCCTGAGGCTGATTCGGGTGAGGGCTGCTGGCTGGAAACCAGGGTCCAAAGAGGGGCGTCAGAGTGGCTGGGGTGGGGGGCGTGGAGGAAGAGGAAGTGGGAGCAGAGGGAGGAGCGCGCCCTGAGGTCTTGCTTGAGGGAGCAGCGAGGCCCTCCTGCCTTCATCTAGCCTCTGCCCCCGCGCTGTAGGAACTCGCTGAGTACGAGAAACTCTCAGACCAAGTGAAGATCAGTGAAGAAGGTAGGGACCCAACTCCTGAGTCCTGATGGAAGCTGGGGAGGAAATGAAGGATGGGCTCCCCAGGCAATAACTACAGGCTGGGCACACACCCAATCCTTCTTTCTCTATCTCTTTATCCCAAACCCGATCTCTGCAGCCCTGAGAGCAGATGGCTTTGGAGAGACTCCTTTCTATCACTGTTTGGTGGCAGAGATTCTTTCTGCACCAGGGGAGCCACAGGGTAAGAATACCCCGACTTTAGAGGTGCCCTCTCCAATCAGCCTCAAAGGTCTCTCCCCCAGGTGCCCAGAGGCCTGATCCTTCTTTTTTTTCTCTCGCAGGGCCCTGTGTGGTGGGCTATGGGCTGTATTACTTCAGCTACAGCACATGGAAGGGACGAAATATTTATCTAGAAGACATCTATGTGAAGCCAGAATATCGAGGTACTGGGAAGAGGGCAGGATGGGAGAAAAGCAACCCATGAAGGGACCATGTCTCTTAATCCTAGCTTATGACCTTTGCTGCTCCTCTTCAACTCAGACAATCCTTGTTTTTTCTCCCCACATCAGGTCAAGGGATTGGTTCCAAAATAATCAAAAGAGTGGCTGAGGTGAGGAGAGGGATGGCACTAGGAGCTGGGCCCTGGCAAAGCCGAGCTGTATGGGAGGCACCTGGGTTGAATGGAGGGTGAGAAAGTCTTCCTTTTTGACCCCAGGAAAGTGAGCAGTGTCTTCTCTCACAGGTGGCTTTGGATAAGGGCTGCTCCCAGTTACGCCTGGCAGTCCTGGACTGGAACAAGAGGGCTATGGACTTGTACAAGGCCCTCGGAGCCCAAGATCTGACGGAAGCTGAGGGCTGGCACTGCTTTCGATTTGAAGGAGAGGCGATGAGGGAGTTGGCAGGAAAGTGATGGCACCCCTGGGGGATCGCTGTTTCAGCTTCTCCATCCCCACAAACTGAACACTCCTTAGAGACTGTCTCCACTGACCAAAGCCTCCCTGAAGGAAGGGAAGGAGGGTCAGAGGTGAATATTCCCAGATAGAAAGAGCAGAAGTGAGGAAGAGGCAGGCCTTCCCACCTCCTTGTTAAGCGTGAAAAATAAATGAGAATTCCTCCTGTATGTTGATGTGGTGTTGGGTAGAAGAATTGAGGATTCCGTAAGCTTCAGCTCCCCTCCCTCAGCATTCTGGTCAATGGATGTTGCTCCTGGGGGTAAAAGTGGGCCTAAGATGATTTCTGGTCTTCCCTGATGGCTCAGTGGTAAAGAACTCGCCTGCCAATGCAGGAGAGCATGTTCATCCCTGGGTGGGGAAGATCCCCTGGAGGAGGAAGTGGCCACCCACTCCAGCATTCTTGCCTGGGAAATCTCATGGACAGAGGAGCCTAGCAGTCTACAGTCCATGGGTTCACAAAAGAGTCGGACACAACTCAATGACTAAACAAAAAGATGACTTTTACCCTCAATAGACCGGAGTACTGACTCTGGCCTGTGGTATATAGAAAAAGAAGGGAAGGGATCAGCTTGCGCATCAGGCTTGTTGGTCAGGTTTGGGATCTGGACAAAGGCCTGCCACATCTGGCCTGGGCTTACGGAATTTAAGACTGAGCCAGGCCTACCAACTCAATAGATGGAGCAGGCTGCCACCTGGTGGCCGCATTTCAGGGACACTAGGAAGGACCACTGGAGAAGGCAATGGCACTCCACTCCAGCACTCTTGCTTGGAAAATCCCATGGATGGAGGAGCCTGGTGGGCTGCAGTCCATGAGGTCGCTGGGAGTCGGACACAACTGAGCCACTTCACTTTCACTTTTCACTTTCATGCATTGGAGAAGGAAATGGCAACCCACTCCAGTGTTCTTGCCTGGAGAATCCCAGGGACGGGGGAGCCTGGTGGGCTGCTGTCTATGGGGTAGACACGACTGAAGCGACTTAGCAGCAGCAGCAGGAAGGACCACTCGCCCCAACTTTAAAAAAAAATCCATGCAGCTAGGGAGTGCTTTTTCTTTTTCAAAAGTCACAAAGTCTTTATTTTCAGTTTAGTAGAACTAAAATAAACCTTTAGGACCCATGGAGACAAGAAGGCAAACAGACTCATTTCCCACTTTCATACTATTTTATTACAAGTCATGCAGGTTTGTTGTAGAGAAGTTTGAAGGGGCATATAAAAATAGAGAAGCAAAAGGCAAAGGAGAAAAAGAAAGATATACCTATTTGAATGCAGAGTTCCAAAGAATAGCAAGAAGAGATAAGAAAGGCTTCCTCAGTGATCAATGCAAAGCAGTAGAGGAAAACAATAGAATGGGAAAGACTAGAGATCTCTTCAAGAAAATTAGAAATGCCAAGGGAACTTTTCATGCAAAGATGGGTACAATAAAGGACAGAAATGGTATGGACCCAACAGAAACAGAAGATATTAAGAATAGGTGGCAAGAATACACAAAAGAACTATACAAAAAAAGTATAGTTTTGTATACTTACTTTTTTGTAAGTAAGTAAGTATAATCATGATGGTGTGATTACTTAGAGCCAGACATCCTGGAATGTGAAGTCAAGCGGGCCTTGGGAAGCATCACTATGAACAAAGCTAGTGGAGGTGGTGGAATTCCAGTTGAGCTATTTCAAATCCTAAAAGATGATGCTGTGAAAGTGCTGCACTCAATATGCCAGCAAATTTGGAAAACTCAGCAGTGGCCATCCCCAAGAAAGTCAATGCCAAAGAATGTTCAAACTACTGCACAATTGTACTCATCTCACATGCTAGCAAAGGAATGCTCAAAATTCTCCAAGCCAGGCTTCAACAGTACATGAACCGTGAACTTCCAGATGTTCAAGCTGGTTTTAGAAAAGGCAGAGGAACCAGGGATCAAATTGCCAACATCCACTGGATCATCGAAAAAGGAAGACAATTCCAGAAAAACATCTATTTCTGCTTTATCGACTATGCCAAAACCTTTGACTGTGTGGATCACAATAAACTGTGGAAAATTCTTCAAGAGATGGGAATAACAGACCACCTGACCTGCTACTTGAGAAATCTGTATGCAAGTCAAGAAGCAACAGTTAGAACTGGACATGGAATAACAGACTGGTTTCAAATGTGGGAAAGGAGCACGTCAAGGCTGCATATTGTCACCCTGCTTATTTAACTTATATGCAGAACACATCATGAGAAATGCTGGGCTGGATGAAGCACAAGCTATAATCAAGATTGCCAGGAGAAATATCAATAACCTCAGATATGCAGATGACACCACCCTTATGGCAGAAAGTGAAGAAGAACTAAAGAGCCTCTTGATGAAAGTGAAAGAGGAGAGTGAAAAAGTTGGCTTAAAACTCAACATTCAGAA
>NW_011494752.1:15957703-15964165 GCF_000754665.1 Bison bison bison
TTTGGCTGCACTGGGTCTTAGTTGCTGCATGTGGGATCTAGCTCCTTGTCCAGGGATCGAACCCAGGCCCCCTGCATTGGGAGCTCAGAGTCTTAGCCACTGGACCACCAGGCAAGTCCCGAGACTTTATTTTTTAGGGCTCCAAAATCACTGCAGATGGTGACTGCAGCCTTGAAATTAAAAGACGCTTGCCCCTTGGAAGAAAAGTTATGACCAACCTAGACAGCATATTAAAAAGCAGAGACATTACTTTGCCAACAAAGGTCTGTCTAGTCAAAGCTATGGTTTTTCCAGTAGTCATGTATGGATGTGAGAGTTGGACCATAAAGAATGCTGAGCATCTAAGAATTGATGCTTTTGAACTGTGGTATTGGAGAAGACTCTTGAGAGTCCCTTGGACTGCAAGGAGATCCAACCAGTCCATCCTGAAGGAAATCAGTCCTGAATATTCATTGGAAGGACTGATGCTGAAGCTGAAACTCCAATACTTTGGCCACCTGATGTGAAGAACTAACTCATTGGAAAAGACCCTGATGCTGGGAAAGATTGAAGGCAGGAAGAGAAGGGGATAACAGAGGATGAGATGGTTGGATGGTATCACCAACTTAATGGACATGAGTTTGAGTAAACTCTGGGAGTTGGTAATGGACAGGGAGGCCTGGCTTGCTGGAGTCCATGGGGTCACAAAGAGTTGGACACGACTGAGTGACTGAACTGAACTGATAAAAATAGAATCCATAGCCTTACTTACATCATTACTCTTAACCTTTTGGTATCAATTCCTTAGACTTTTTTCAATGTATATGTATACATATAAACATACATATAATTAGTTAAGTGTGTGTGGTTTTACTGGATCATACTCTTTTGCAAACATTTTTCATTTAACAATAAGCCAGAAACATCTTCCCATGCTATTAAATACATCGTCGCTTTCAATGGTGACTTATTATTCCTTTTGTGGAATAACCATTGGTTAAATGGTCATGATTTAGACACTGGACAAGGATAAGCAGGTGACATAAATGTGTAAATTGTAAGAAACAGGTTGTATGGTGTCTAGAGAGTTGAAGTGCTGTGCTGCGCTAAGTCACTTCAGTTGTGTCCAATTCTTTGCGACTCTATGGACTATAGCCCACCAGGCTCCTCTGTTCATGGCATTCTCCAAGCAAGAATACTGGAGTGGGTTGCCACTTCCTTCTCCAGGGAATCTTCCCAACCAAGGGATCAAACTCAAGTCTCCTGCATTGGCAGGTAGATTCTTTACCACTGAGCCTCCAGGGAAGCTCTACATGTAACACACAGTAGTGTTAATTATATTTATCATGCCATATATTACATACCTCCTATTGAGTTTTTATTTTTGCTTTTATGTTTCTAATTTCTAAGAGCTCTCTTTTGTTCTCTGCATTTTAAGAATGTTCTGTTTTTGTTTCATGGATAAATGTCCTTTTCTTGTCTGAGAATATTCATAGGTTTTTAAAATAGTGTTTTCCTTCTTGCATAGTCTTTATTTCCTCTATGCTTTTTTTTTCTTTCTCTGTTTGTTTAGTCTTTGTCTTTCGTTTAAAGACTTTTCTCAAATGTCTGGTAATCCTCAGCTGTCTGCTCATATTTAAGATCTATACACTGAGGTACTGATCAGCAACTGTGATTGTGTCTGTATAGGAGGTAGAGAGGCATGTGGACTTCGAACTTTTACTATAGGGTGATTCATGAGGCCATTTCCTTGAGGAACCCCTAATGTCAGAACCCTTAGGTCTTTTTCCTTGTCTGATCAGATTTCCCAGAAGAGATGCTTCCAAACTCCTGCCTGGAGGGTATAAATCTGATTGTACACAGAGCTGGGTGAAGAGGGAGTCTGGGGCAAGTCTCAACATTCAATCTGTAAACTTTCATTTAATCCCCATTTTTCGTATCTCTCTAGCTATCTATCAATCTATCCATCTTTCTATCTTCCTCCCAAACTCTCTTAGAAGTTCTAAGGCAAGACTTCCCTGGCGGTCCATGGTTAAGACTCCATGCTTCCACTGCAGGGGCAGCGGGTTCAATCCCTGGCTAGGAACTAAGATCCCACATACTACATGGTATAGCAAAAAAAAAAAAAAATCCTAAGGCAGGTTGTGGCATTCTGTTGACAGGTCTTGCACATCTTGTATAGTCCAGCTAAAATAATATCACCTAAAGGCAAGTCTGCTGAAAATCTAGTCACAGTTCCCACTGCTCTCAGCACAAAGTCCAAACCTCTTGCCAGTCCCTCCAGGCTCTGGCCCAAACCTCCATCATCTGAAACATTATTCCAGCCTTGTGTCCTCTTGAAGTCAGTTCTGTCCATATTAGTCTCCTTCCAGTCCCTCAGATGCATTGTACTCTCCCCTGTAGGCCTTCTGCACATGCCATCCCCCTTCTGAAATGCTGTCCCCTGTTTTCCAACTCTCATCCTTGGCCATTCTGGACAATGATAGGAGCAGATGAAAAAGAATACAAGTCAAATCTGAGAGGACTGATGCTGCCAGATGCTTGGAAGTTATGATGGTGCCATTTCCAAAACAAAATTCTGACACTCCTGTGGCTTCAGGATCCAAAACCAAACTTTTTAGTCTGATAGCCAGCCCTCCTGATAATTTAATTTCTCTGATTCTCCCACTCTACTCCTTATCAGAACCCACTCCAGTGTTCTTGCCTGGAGAATCCCAGGGATGGGGAACACTGGTGGGCTGCCGTCTATGGGGTCGCACAGAGTCGGACATGACTGAAGCGACTTAGCAGCAGCAGCAGCAGCACTCCTTATCAGAATCACCACACTGTGTGCTAGGTCACTCAGCCACGTCCGACTCTTTGTGACCTAGGAACCGTAGCCGATCAGGCTCCTCTGTCCATGGGGATTCTCCTGGCAAGAATACTGGAATGGGTTGCCATTTCCTCCTCCAGGGGATCTTCCCAACCCAGGGATCGAACCTGTATCTCTAAAGTCTCCTGCATTAGCAGGCAGGCTCTTTACCACTAGTGCCACGTGGGAAGCCCCATCAGAATCAATGCTGATAGTCTAATCACTTTAGCATTTCTGCCACCTTAGTTACTGATGTTCTTTCTGTCTCAGGTACTCTTGAACGCACCTCTTCTTTTGCCAGCCCTTCATTTACTTTTTTATTTTGTAATTTTTGGCTGCACTGCGTGGCACATAGCATCTTAATTCTTGGACCAGGGATTTAACTGGTGCCTCCTTAAGACTTCCCTGGTCGTCCAGTGGTTAAGATATCGTGCTTACAATGCAGAAATGCAGGGGACACAAGTTTGATCCTTGGTCTGGGAACTAAGATCCCACATGCTATGCGGTGTAGCCCAAAAAATAAGTAACTGGTGTCCCCTGCAGTGGAAGTGCAGAGTCCTAACCACTGGACCATCAGGGAATTCCCTGCCAGTCCTTTAAATACTGTTGTAGTTGAGAGTTCTATCATGGATCCAATTCATTTCTAAGTCACTTTTCTCTAGACATCTAATTTTCTCTTATAGCTTTCACTATGTCTAATGTGCTGATGGAATTCCCTCATAGCTCAGTCGATAAAGAATCTGCCTGCAATGCAGGAGACCCAGGTTCAATTCCTGGGTGGGAAAGATCCCCTGAAGAAGGAAATGGCAGCCCACTCCAGTATTCTTGCCTGGAGAATCCCATGGACAGAGGAGCCTGGTGGGCTACAGTCCGTGGGATCGCAAGAGTCGGACACAAAGACTAAACCACCAATATGATGATAATTCTCACATTTACCTCTCTAGCCCAGACCTGTCTTGGGCTATATCCATTGACCTACAGGACACTGGTTCCTTTGGTTATTACTTGCTATGCCAGGAACTGTGCTAAGTACTGGGTATACAATACTGGGGACAAACAGACTCGTGGAACCCAATCTCTGATCTCACAGGGTTTACTTATAGTGTGACGGCAGAAGACAAACATTGGAGAAATGATGAGAAGTGCAACTATGATGAGTACCGTAAAAGAGTATACGATGCTTTAGCAGCATGAGGTTGAAGACCTAACCTAGTGTGAGCATAATGGAAGGCTAAAGAAATTATTTTTAATTGTCATACTGAGTGAAGTAAGTCAGACAGAGGAGAAATATTGTATGACATCCCTTATATGTGGAATCTAAAAAGAAATGATACAAATGAAGTTACAAAAGAGAGACTCAGAGAACGAACTTACGGTTGCAGGGGGGAAGGATGTGGGGAAGGGATAGTTAGGGAGTTGGGGATGGACATGTATGACATGTGCTTTATGATCAGTTGTCTGACTCTCTGTGACCCCATGGACTGTAGCCCACCAGGCTCCTCTGTCCATGGGATTTGCCAGGCAAGAATACTGGAGTGGGCTGCCATTCCCATCTCCAGGGGATCTTCCCGATCCAGGGATTGAACCGGTGTCTTCTGGGGCTCCTGCATTGCAGGCAGACCCTTTACTGCTGAGCCACTGCATTTACACTACTGCTTAAAATCGTTCAGTGACTCTGTAGTATTGATAAAGTGAAGGCCATTCTCCTTAACCTGATTTATAAGTGCTTCACAGTTTAGCTTCCCTACTTCAAGCCAAATGCTATTTGAACTAGTTGTGGTTCCCCAAAGGACATGTTTTTGTTTTTGTTTTTGTTTTCTGCTCCTCTGCACTGTTTATTCCTTGTTCTCTTAAAAATATTTTTACTGCATTTTTCCTCTAGCAAACGCCTACTTATCCCTCAAATCTCAATTTGCATCACCTCCCCTGCAGTGGTCTTTCCCTATCATGCTGAAGGGCAACTGACCATTGTTTGTGTCTTTGGGATTCCCTCTATCCTAGTCCTCATCTTTAACACATCTTCAGATGAACTCTAATCACTTTATTTACTTAAATGTGATTGCGCTGTTTCCAATATATTATAAAATTCTTGTTTTGGGTAATTGGAACACTGCTTCTGCTGCTGCTGCTGCTAAGTCGCTTCAGTCGTGTCCGACTCCATACGACCCCATAGACGGCCTCCCACCAGGCTCCCTCGTCCCTGGGATTCTCCAGGCAAGAACAGTGGAGTGGGTTGCCATTTCCTTCTCCAATGCATGAAAGTGAAAAGTGAAAGTGAAGTCGCCCAGTCGTGTCCGACTCGCAGCTACCCCATGGACTGCAGCCCACCAGGCTCCTCCATCCATGGGATTTTCCAGGCAAGAGTACTGGATTGGGGTGCCATCGCCTTCTCCGCAGCTTATAAGTAGGTCTCACTATTTTAGTGAGCCGATGCCCTGGGCGACAAACTTCACAGGTGTTTCTCCAGTTTTGGGGATGGGATTGTTATAGAGCGCCGCCGCTGCTGCTGCTAAGTCGCTTCAGTCATGTCTGACTCTGTGCGACCCCATAGACGGCAGCCCACCAGGCTCCTCCATCCATGGGATTTGCCAGGCAAGAGTACTGGAGTGGGGTGCCATTGCCTTCTCCAATTGGAACACAGTGAGGGCCAAATAAATATTTGCTAAATGATTAGCTGCACACACAGGATCCTAATTTCTTGGCTATTTTATTCACTTCTACTTAAATTTCTTACTTAGTTTATGAATCCCTAAGTTTCCCCTCAACTATCCTTTCTCAGTAACAATTTTTCCCATTTTGAAATCTCTCAGCATTTAGATATCAATCTTGTGCCAAATTGCATTTGCCTTTCGGTAGTGTCTTGAAATCTTTCTTTAACCTTTCATCATATGCAGGATCAGAATCTTCTCAAGGCAAGAAGGTGACTCTTAATTTAAATCTTAACGCGCAGAAACAGAAACACTGAAGAGTCCATATCGGCATGTGGACTGTAAGGCCCAGCGCACGCGCACTAGGCCCATTTTTGCTTTTCGACTCCTCCTTTTTTTTTTCCCCCCCGGAGCGTGCGCACCAAAAAAGACAAAGGTGGAGAAAGTGACCAAGCAATCATTCAGGCGCATGCCCGTCCCTAACTTCTCCAAGCCTGGTGGAGCGCACAGCGGTGAAGTGGGTGTGGTCTGACCAAGGAGCATCAGAAGCCCAATCCGATTGAGTGAGCTCGGCCCCTCCCTCCCCATGATTGGTTAGCTCTCTGTGTTGTGGGGCGGGGAAAGGAAGAGACGGGGCGGTGGAATGGTTGGGTGGCGAAGAAAGGGAATCAGTTTGGTTCTGCGCAAGCGTAAATCAGCTACCAGGAGGGGGCGTGAGAGAGGGAAGAGGAGTGTGGAAGCCCTGATGCGCTGGCCAGCGAGAGCTGGGTCGCCAGCCTTGACGCGTGCGCCGTGGCCCTCGGGGCCCGCGCGCGGCGGGCGGGTGCCCGGTGCGTCTGCGCAGTAGGTGGCGGCGGCGGCAGAGGGAGGAGGAGGCCGTGTAGAGGCAGCGGCAGCAGTGGGTCCCGGGACTGAGGCTGCAGCGGGGGCGGCGGCGGGCGGAAGCTGAGGTGACGAAGGCAGCGGCGGCGGCGGCCGTTTTCC
>NW_011494752.1:15964336-15971021 GCF_000754665.1 Bison bison bison
CGGTGGCGGCGCCATGGGCGGCCTGGCTTCGGGGGGGGATGTGGAGCCGGGACTGCCCGTCGAGGTACGCGGCTCCAACGGGGCCTTCTACAAGGTGAGGCGGCGCGCCGGCCAGGGACGCGGTCTTCACCCCCCTCCCTCCAGCCAGAACGGGGAAGAGTGGGGTGGGATCGAGGTTCTGAGCTAGCCCTGACCCTTAGAACCTTGGACCCACGATCCCACCCGCGGTCCTCTTTGGGGGAGACCTCTGGAAGTTAACCCCTTCTTATTTTTGGGCCCCTCTGTTACACCTGCTTTTACCCGCATCTCTGGGAATGAACATCAGGGCATTATTGTGCTTGGATCAGCGCCCCCGCAGCCCCCAGGAGAGACCCCATTTACCCCAGCGTCTCGTTGACTTTTCCTCTCCTAATAGAAGGCATACCTTGGATCTTAATCACCTCTTCCCCACAGTCCAAGCACATGGAGAATTCTCTTTATTCTCCCCTATTACCCCCTTGGGAAGGCCGTCCCATATTAGATCCTTTCATCTTCCTCGGAGAGGCCTCTGCCTACTGGCTCTGGAAGACTCACTCCACTTTCATCTTATATTTCTGTTCCCACCCCAAGGAGAAACGGTCAGAAGCTGTTTATGACATTTAGTATCTTTGACCTCAGGAACTCTGGGCTGTATCAGTCTAGTTGCCTCCTAGCCATAAGGTGGCATCTTTTCACAAGTCTCTCTCACCCCACCCCTTTATTTCCAAGACTAGTTGGTCTGCTCTTACACCGGAGGATGGTTTTGTATTTGTCATCTCACTTTGACCTCATACATTTAGATCATTCATATAGTTTCTTCATTTTGAGGAGTGTAAGCTTCATACTCGTACTCTCCATCTAAAACGAGATATCATGAGGATTCCTTCAGTTTTATTTTTTTCTTAAGGATTTCCACTTCTAGAAGACTTTTGGTCAACTTGCCCAATTCGGAAACCCAATTGTCTATTTATTCTTTTTTTTTTTTTAAGGAGAAGAGGACTGTCTTTACATTTTTAATATTTATTTATTTGGCTGTGCAGCATTCAGGATCTTAGTTCCTCAACCAGGGATCAAACCCATGCCTCCTGCATTGGGAATGCAGAGTCTTACCCACTGGACTGCCAGGGAAGTCCCCTGAATCTATTTTTTAGGACACTTTTTCCCCCTTCATTTATATTAAGCTAGAGGGAGACCCATCTTGCCTCTCAGGAATTTTTCTTTATGCCACTGTTGTTATGTTGTTATTTTGAACCGCTTTGTACTTTATGCCTGGGATTGTCTCAGAGACTTTCCTGCTTCCTGTCTTGTTCTCTCATTTTGCCCTGAGGAGCAGGAACAGTTACCTTCTCATCCATTATTTGTGAGGACAAGAGCCCCCTTTCCTCCACTTCCCCTCAAGCCTTTCCTCCCATAGTGGACCTCTCCGCCTTCGTACCTGGGAAATGACTTTTTCCAACTCCTTCCATGTGAAGTCATATCTTGCTGTAACTGGAAAGGGTCTCACATTAGCCCTTGGAGTAGGTTTCTGCCCCAGCTTTAATTGATAAGTTCAATGTAGTCATTTTTGACCCACTCTAAATGCCTATTCATTCCTGCCTGACTTCCCCTCACCAGATTTCTTTATATTCTTCAGTGTCTATGGGTACCCACATCTGTCTTAATTTCTCAATTTAAGTCTGTGGGTTTTTATCCTAGTATTTCTGCATAATCCCCCAAAACTACCTATTCCCATGACCCAGCTAACATGGAAGAAGGAAGCTCCCAACTTACCCCTTCTTTCATTCTTTTTCTACATACTTTCCTAACTCATGGGACTTTTTTCTCTAGCATGCCTCCATAGCATTTGTTTTCTTTGGCAAAGTCTCTTAGTTCCTTTCTGATTCTGATAGAGTACATTTGTCTCTTATATCCTTTCCCCTCAAGCTTGCATTGCCTTTGTTGAAATACCCTTTCTCATAAGATTTTAACCTCATTTCCCACAGTATCCTGTCCTTCATCAGGGTCCTTCCCAGCCCCAAGAAAGTGTGTCTTAAATTGAGTCTGAGATCAAGATATAATGTTTGCTTTTGTTCCAGGAAGCATGGGAAAGATCAGTATCCAGTTCGAATTAACTGTGTGAGACTGCTGGGAAGCGGCATGTTTCCCTTTCCACATATAAGTGTCCAGTAGAAAGTCTGTCTCTGAATCTTTCCCTTTTCTCCTGTGGGCTATATGGCAGTGATAGACTTGATTCAGTGAGTTAAAGATAGGATGCTTTGAATCAGAGAATAGAGTTTGGGGTTCAGCTAAAAGCCAGGTAATATGGAGTTTGTATTTTGGCCACTTTAGCATTTTCTGCTCCTTGTGTCATTTGAATAACAAAAACATCCTTAAATTCAGTAATCTTTCTTCAACTTTCAGTGCCATATACTTAACGAATCTGACCTTGCTGCTGATTTAATATTCATGACTCAGCAGACTTCAGTGTTGTTCAAGGAGTGTTTACATTGCTTCTAGAACTATAAATCTGGGGTGGTTCCTTTCGTCCCTCTCAGAATTGGGTCCTGTTGTTTTTCTTCTTACAGGCTAGAACTGAAAATATCAGAAGTTATCTTGTAGCTATCCCATCAACTCTTCCTTTTCTGTCAGAACTTAATGTACATCATTCCTTAAGGTGTACTCTCCCAAGTGAAATACCTGTTCATCTTCCAGGGCACGGCCATCCAACTTTCCAGACCTTACCTGGATATCCCAATACCTACTCCTTTGTTAAGGATACAGCATCCACCTATAAGCCAAAGCCCATTTGCCATGACTATTGAATTGAGTCATCCTTTGAATCTAGGTAGCCTTCTAGAGATTCACTCAACTGCTCTTGCCCTCCCTTGCTTATCTTCTCAGTGAGCATGGACTGAGCAGAACGAGGAACTCACTTTCTACCACTGGTATCTATGAAGGAAAAAACTGGGATAATATGAGTGGAATTAAGGAGCAGAGAGTGAATTGGAATATGAATTGAGGAGAAAGCTTGTTTTGGAGAATCTTTGACCAAAAAAAGACCTTAGAAGTATAAGAATGAGTGATGTTTTGCTGAACTGCTGAGTAATGTGAGGGAAAAGTGCATTTTTTGTGAATGATTATATCTAGGAGTGGGGAATCTCTTCACAAAAAAGGCAGGCAAGTGACTCTCTTCTGTCTTTTCCACAGTGTTTTATCTCATCCCAGAAATGTTTTGAAAGTAGCTAACTTTTTCTTTATTAACTGTTTCTAAAGCTTAAAGATAGACATTTTGGATAAAGTCAGCTGCAGAGGCTGGATGAAATTTTTAGAGAAATCCAGACAGACCCTTATAAAGGAAGAAAAGAGAGGGAAGAGATATAATAGTTATTGTGGGAGGAGGGGATGAGGACACTTAAAAGAGCTAAGGAAAAAAGAAGTGGCAGGGGGTGGGGGGTGGGAGAGGAGTTAAAGGGAAGAACCCAAAAGAGAAGAGGAACTTGGGCAAACAGTGAAAAGTAAAAGTGCGTCAGTTGTGAGTGGAGAAGAGGAAGAGTGAGCATTGGTGGAGCTGAATGAAGAGTGGGAAAAACGTTTCCGAGGAAGGGAATGGCAGAGAAAGCTAAAGCATGGGTATGTAAGGCTAGGCAGGACCAGGAGTCCTGGGCAGTAGTAAGACTCCATAATGAGATCCTTTCTCAAAAGAAGAGGAAGATGGCTCATATCAAGAGGGAAATTTTAGGTTTAGATTTAAGGAAGGAACAGTGAATTAAGTGTTTATGATTGAACAGTTCTCCCTGAGGTGGGAGTGACACAGGTGTGCATTTTTGGTGTTTTCTCTCCTAAGCCCATGTTTTGTTCCTATCTGCAAACCTTAGGAATAGTTCTTATATATATATGCTTTTTGAAACCCCTAATTTTTTTTAAAGCTTTAATGAGGCATAATTGACATACAATGAAGCATATAAATTGAAAGCATACAATTTAAGTTTTGACATATATATAAAATGAACCATCACCACAATTTCTGTCATTCCCAAAAGTCTTCCACTAACATGCTTTCTGGTCATTATACATTAGTTTGAATTTTCTGATTTTTGACAGACATGCAAAGGCAGTTACTGGGAAAAATACAGTCTTTCAACAAATGGTATTTAAAGAACTGCATATCCATAGGTTAAAAATGAACTTTAATCATATCTGGCACCATATTAAAAAATTTAACTCAAAATGGATCATAGACCTAAATGTAAAATAAAAACCATAGAACTTCTAGACAAGGACATAGGAGAAAACTTCTGTGGTCTTGGATTAGGTGAAGATTTCTTAGATATGAAACCAAAAGAGCAAATTGATAAATTGGACTTTATCAAAATTTGCAATCCCTAATTTTGAGTATTTGAAAAATAGAAAAGGTAGGAAAACTGGGAGCATAGGATTGAACTCATAGCTTTGGCTTCCTCGGTGAAGACAGAGAAAATAGGAAGTAGGAAATTCCTTGGCGGTCCAGCGGTTTAGACTTAGCCCTTTCACTGCCTTGGTCCAAAAAAAAAAACAGAGAAAATAGGTAGTCCAGCTATTCAGTCATTCCTGTTGCTGTTCCTTGTCAAGATCTCAAGTTTGGGGTCTTCTACAAATTTTATTACCCTTTCAAATTCTTAGCAGTGTCATAGTCTAGCATTAAAAAATCTTACATCTTTATTTATTTGGCCGTACCACATGACTTGTAGGATTGTAGTTCCCTACCAGGGATTGAACCCTGGTCCACAGCTGTGAAAGTCCTAACTACTGGACCACCAGGGAATTCCCTCATGTCTTTTAAATCCTAATTTTTCTTTCTGTAGGTTGTTTTTGGATTCTGAACTTCTCCAGTGTTCTGATTATTTTTGTATGGCCTAGGCATCAAAGCAGCAAGTTTGCTCAGGTCTCTTGCTGGGTTAGGAGCTAGACCCTTTCTTGGCAGATCCTGATGTCCTCTAGGTGTTCCAGGACAGCCTCACACTGTCTCATGGGATATTCTTAGCTTTGCTGAATGTTGTTGGTATTTTAATTGAACTCTGGCAAGCTGCTAAGTACAGCAGGAGGCAGACAGATAGGGAGGCCCCTGTGGGAGCCATAGGAGACCACTTCTACTTAATTTCTGTCTCATCTTATTTCTGGATTTTGTAACATCTCTGTCCATGCCAGTATTATTTCTTTTCTTGCTACCTCACCATTTGTATTCTTTCCCCAGTGCAGCTTTCCCTACCCAGGTGTTTAGATTGCGTGTGTTCCCATCTAAAACTAGTTTTACAAAAGAAAAAAAAAGGGGGGCGGATTTCCTTGTGGCTTAGTGGTTAGGATTTGGGCTTTCACTGCCATGGCTTTCGGTTCAGTCCTTGATCGGGGAACTGTTTCACCGGCCGTGTGGTGCGGCCAGAAAAAAACCCTAGTTTTGTTGTTTAGTTGCTGAGTTGGGTCCGACTGTTTGCAACCCCATGGAGTGTATGTAGCCCCCCAGGCTCTGTCCATGGCATTTTCCAAGCAAGAATATTGGAGTGGGTTGCCATTTCCTCCTCGTGGGGATCTTCCCCACCCAGGGATCGAACCCACATCTCCTGCTTGGCAGGCGGATTCTCTACCACTGAGCCACCGGAGAAGCCCAACCTTTAGTATAAGATGCTGCAAAGGTGTCTGTTCCTCTAATGGCTGAGGTGGTGGTTAATTGTCTTTTTTTTTTTTTGTCTTTTCACTTGGTTCTAAAATCCATTCTAGGGCTTTGTGAAGGATGTCCATGAAGACTCTGTCACCATCTTCTTTGAAAACAAGTAAGACCTTGGGAATAGAGAATCCAGCATACTAGGTCCTAGAAGGAGAGTGGAGAAGGGGCGACTGAGTCCCATGAGGCATGTAATAGGTGGGCGAGAGCCAGGGGTTTGGGTGGGCGACTTGTATGGATCCTAGGAGAGGAAATGGTGCTGGTAGGGGCATTTGACTCAGTATTTAGGTTCTAGCAAGAGATGGAAGACACTGGTATGGAGCAGAGCCTGGAATTTAGCTTCTAATCACCAGGGAAGGTGGAAAATGTCCAGTGGAGGAAGTTACCTTTTTCTGAAGAAACAGGCAACCACACTAGCCTGAATAGCTATCATATCACTGTTTCCCTTGCAGCTGGCAGAGTGAGAGACAGATTCCTTTTGGGGATGTCCGGCTACCACCTCCAGCTGACTATAACAAGGAGATCACAGAAGGGGATGAAGTGGAGGTAAGGGCCTGAAGTCCACCTTTTCTAAACATCACTTTTCCCAGGATTCTGCATCTCCCTTACCCTGATACAGGTATCATAGGCTCCTTACTGCTTGTTTCACTCTCCCTCCATCCAGCTAGGCAGTCTGTGGAGGAGTAAAGTGCAACAGTTTTCTGTCCATCACCATTGTGATCAATCAAGCCTTTAGGGAGCTTCCCAGTTTCAGGGGATCCACTTTTCTTCCATTTACGATAACAGCATCTGAACTCCAGTGTCCTCTGATTTTAACTAGCAGCTCCTTCCTCTAATTTCCTTCATCTTGGTCTAGGATGCCTCCCAAGTGTCTTAATGCTCATTCTATTCTTGATGGTTTTAGATGGGCCTCAAGATCTCTTTTATTTTCAACTTCTCTTCAGGTTTATTCTCGAGCCAATGAGCAAGAGCCTTGTGGCTGGTGGCTGGCCC
>NW_011494752.1:15971121-15994031 GCF_000754665.1 Bison bison bison
CCGGGTGCGGATGATGAAGGGAGATGTGAGTGACTGATTGTCAAGGTCTTTGGGGGAACTGCTGAAACATTTTTGTCAGAGAAAGGTGGGAGATAGAAGCTCATGTTATCCACACCTTCTTCTTTCTTTCCTTCTGCCAGTTCTATGTTATTGAATATGCTGCCTGCGATGCCACTTACAATGAGATTGTCACCCTGGAACGGCTTCGGCCAGTTAATCCCAATCCCCTTGCAACCAAAGGCAGCTTCTTCAAGGTTACCATGGCTGTGCCTGAGGATCTGAGAGAGGCGTGAGTGGGATGTTGGGTGTGGGGGACCCCCTTTATGGTCCTCATCTCTGCACACGTTTCTCCCAGGCCCTGCTCCCAGTGTGTTTTGTGTTCCCTTGGCCCTCTAGAGTCCTCTCTGCTCCCAGTTCTGTTTCCTCATCTCTGTTCTTTAACTGCAGTCCCCCTCTCTCCCCTGAATGTTCAGCTATACTCTATACTCTGCCCACTGAGCACTGTTCTCTTTTCTCTGCAGCTGCTCCAATGAAAACGTCCATAAAGAGTTCAAGAAAGCATTGGGAGCAAACTGCATCTTTCTCAACATCACAAATAGTGAGCTCTTCATCCTGGTGAGTTTATTTTGCCTGAACTTCACCTAAGCCCTTCTCCCCTTTTAACTCTTTTGCAAGAAGGGAAGAGCTAAAGTGTGCTTATATTTATTTGTCAGAGAGGACTTTATTGCTCCTGACTCCTGTGGACCCAGGTTAGCCCTACCATTCCTTAGTCTTTCTCATGTATGACCTTCATTTTTTTTCAACCTGACCATCATATTGCAGTTTGGGTCAAGGACCCTTCTTGCATATTTGGACTCTCAGGAACAGTATGAATCTCACTTGTGCTTGCCACGTAAAATCAGTTCCCATAGGCACCCAGATAGTAGGCCCTTGTGAGACCAACAATGATTTTCTCTTCCTCAAATTTGTTTCTTAAACTCCTGCCCTTTTCCAGAGATTCAGGTGTCCTGATTCCCAGTTCCTAACTCTCCTCTAAAACATAGGCAGTTTTTAGTGACTTTTTTGTTGGTTTCTTTCCAGTCAACCACGGAAGCCCCTGTGAAGCGAGCATCCCTGCTGGGTGATATGCATTTTCGAAGCCTGCGCACCAAACTGCTGCTCATGTCGCGCAATGAAGAAGCTACCAAGCACCTCGAGGTAAGTTTGGGCTCCACTTTTTACTGCTGAATGGTATTGCTGTCTTCCTCCCACCTCATCCTCCACTCATACTGTTATGTTTATAGAACAGAGGTTAAGGTCTTTCTGGGCCATTAAACCTCGGTCTGCTGTTTCATCTCAAACTCCTCCGGATGGCAGAGCTCCATCATGTTTTTAGTGTGAAGGTTGTTTTTTTTTTTTTTTAAAGCTACCGGACCCTGTGACCAAGTGAAATTTTACTTGAAAGCACAATGCATAAGACAGATGAATCAGAACAAGTCTGTCTAAAAGTGGAAGAGGGTGTGGGTCTTACCTCCACTGGGTGCCCCCAAATTACCTCTGAGAACCAAACCACTTTGTGAGAGCCATTTGTACACTGGAAAAGATCCCTGGTCTTGGAATCAATCCTGGCTTGCTTTGTCAAATAATTGACCTTTGGCAAATAATTTGATTCCAGTGAGTTTTCTCTTCCTTATCTGTGACAATGAGGTAGTTGAAGGAGAGTGTTTATACAAGGTCTTTTTGAATTCTGACATCTTATGATGGTCAGATTCCCTTAGGAATTATACTGTCCTAAATGAGGTGCATATGTGTATGTGTTATTTGAACATCCATTTCCTTTTATTCAAGTGATCTTTATGGGAGCCTGTGCAAATTCTGGCCCATGGTACTCTGTACTTCTCCAGGGATGCTCCTCAGGGTGCTGCCAGAGCCTTTCCCTTTGCTTGCCCTTGTACTCATGCCTCCCTCTGAGGACTGGTTGAGAAACGAAGTGGTAGCATGGTGTGTCATAGCCTCTTTTTATGCTTTTCTTAACCTCTTGCTTTCTCCTCAACTTGTTGGGTTTTATTTTGGGAATTTGTATTGTTTTGGATAAGGTAAATATTCCTTACACTTGCATTTACCATGTGAAAAGTCCTTTCTAAACACCAGTCTTATTTAATCCTCTTGTTAGTCTGGGAATGGTGCAGGTCAAGTGTAATCATTTAGTGGAGAATGGAACAGAGGTCAGGTGTAATCATTTAGTGGATAGCAACAGAGGCACAGAGAGTATGTTGTGTTTGGGATTATACAACCAGATAGTGTTGGAGCCAAATCCAGAACTTTGATGGCTCCTGGCCCAAACCCTGCCATCATTACCTCCCCTGCCCACCAAGCCATTGGTACTGAGAAGGTAGGAATGGAATGAAGCATTCCTAAATTCTCCACACAGGTCCTGGTGGTCAGTGGACTTCCAGATAGTTCTGGCTTTCTTTCGCAGTCTTTTCTTATTGAAGTTATGCAAAGCGTCAGATTCCCGGGACAGATGTCTGAAATTTCACCATGATTCCTATAGGTCAGTGTCTTTTTTTCTTTCAGACAAGTAAGCAGCTGGCGGCAGCTTTCCAAGAGGAGTTCACAGTGCGAGAGGACCTGATGGGACTAGCAATTGGGACTCATGGTGCCAACATCCAGCAGGCCCGAAAAGTACCTGGGGTGACTGCCATTGAATTGGGTGAAGAGACCTGCACTTTCCGAATCTATGGGGAGGTCAGCAAAAGATACCTGTCATCTAAGTCCCTGCGGGGATAGAAAGAAGAGTGTGTGAAATAGAAAGGAAGCCTGTCGTATTCACTTCATTCCCCCCCCTTTTTTTTTAATAATGTGCATAACCTTTTTTTTTTTTTTCTTTAACTGGAGTATAGTTGCTTCCTCCCTCCCAGACTTTGGCGGCAGCACATTTTCCCAAAGACAGAGAGTGGCAGGAAGATCACTGTTTGAGATCCAGGTCCTCTGTTTTATTAATAACTCCCCATTCTTCTCTTAGACTCCTGAAGCATGCCGACAGGCCCGGAGCTATCTTGAGTTTTCTGAGGACTCCGTGCAAGTGCCCAGGAACCTGGTTGGTGAGTTAGGGTTGTGTATGTATATAAGAGAACATGTTGGGGGCCAGATGTGAGATGCTCTAAAATGATTCTGGCTTCGCACCTCCCGGTGAACTTCTTTTCACGAGGACAGACCAAACAGTCTGTAGTTGGAGTGACAAAAATGGGAGAACTGATTTCTAGGGATTGTGGTGTTCTGTCCTGTGAAAACACACTAGAAGCCTAGAAGCAGGAGATTCATTAAACAGAATTCTTTTATACAAGCTGGAAAACTTGTCTGTTTTTGCTCTTTTTTCTTTCCTTTAAAAAAAAAAAGCCTAACTCCTCCTTTACCTATTCAGGCAAAGTGATTGGAAAGAATGGGAAAGTGATCCAGGAGATTGTGGATAAATCTGGTGTGGTGAGGGTTCGAGTTGAAGGTGATAATGATAAGAAGAACCCCAGGGAAGAGGTATGGGGCAACTACACCTAGAGATTGGTTTCCAGAGTAGATGTGATTGTTCTCCAAGCCATTCTCTTGAGGGCTGGGATTTCTAGGGGATGGGACATGGGAACTTTGGTTTTTCCTAGTAGATGGAGAGCCCAGAAAGATCCTTTTTGTGTAGGCTTCTCTAGAAGACAAGGTGGACTTAATACTTGATTTGAGTCTGTTTCTAATCCCTGTGTCCTTTGCTCTCCAGGGCATGGTTCCTTTCATATTTGTTGGCACCCGAGAAAACATCAGCAATGCTCAGGCTCTGCTGGAATATCACCTCTCCTACCTGCAGGTACCCAAGCCAGGAGCCTGGGAGAGGAAAAACCCACGTGTACAGGGGTCTGAGGAGCATGCTGGATGGAGTTAAAAGTGGTGGTTTCCAGTTTGTGTCTCTGAGTAGAACAGAAACTGTTAGGTGGAAAATTGGGGCTGTGGAGTTGGAACCCGTCATTTTCCCTGTTTTAAGCCTTGTGTTCCTGAGAGTTCAGGTCCCTAGGGACAGTTGGGGCAGAGAAGTGTGAAGAGAGACTACTGATCTTACACTTCTTCCTTGTTTTTCTCCATCTTCTACCCAACCAGGAGGTGGAGCAGCTCCGCTTGGAGAGGCTGCAGATTGATGAGCAGCTTCGGCAGATTGGGCTGGGCTTTCGGCCTCCTGGAAGTGGGCGGGGCAGCGGCAGCAGTGACAAGGCTGGATATACCACTGATGAGAGCTCCTCCTCTTCCCTTCATACCACACGAACCTATGGGGGCAGCTATGGGGGCCGGGGCCGGGGCCGGAGGACAGGCGGTCCTGCCTATGGTGAGACAGCTATGCGAGTAGGGGGTGAGCAGTGGTGGGCTGTGGGAGTCAGTGGCCTGGGTGGAAGCTTGAGGAAAGGGTGATTGAGAAGATGAAGTGATTGGCTAAGGGACTAAGGAGTGAGGGAGGATTTTCCAGCTTGGGGGTGGGGATGGATCCTGGGATAGGGTGAGGGACCCTGTTTGAACGCCACTATGTTCTTCAGGCCCCAACTCAGACCTATCCACAGCTTCTGAGACGGAGTCAGAGAAGAGGGAGGAGCCCACCCGAGCTGGGCCTGGCGACCGGGATCCCCCGACCCGGGGGGAAGAAAGCCGGAGGCGTCCTATAGGAGGCCGGGGTAGGGGACCCCCACCTGCCCCCCGGCCCACCTCAAGATACAACTCTTCATCGATTAGCTCAGGTAGAAGCAGACAGCTGGGCTCATGAATGTGGGCCAAAAAGAAAGATGGTGGACACCTGACTCCCAACTCCTTCTTCCTCCAACCAGTGCTGAAAGACCCAGACAGTAATCCCTACAGCCTACTGGACACATCCGAACCAGAGCCCCCAGTTGATTCAGAGCCGGGGGACCCCCCCCCAGCAAGCGCCAGACGCCGCCGCTCGCGCCGCCGCCGCACAGATGAGGATAGGACTGTCATGGACGGAGGCCTGGAATCCGACGGGCCCGGCATGACAGAGAATGGCCTGGGTAAGGGGTGTGTGAGGGTGTGAAAGGCTACAGCTGGGAAAGAATTGAGGGGGTGGGCGATTGATGCACAGTTCTCATTTTCCCCTGCTCCACAGAAGATGAGTCAAGACCCCAGCGTCGTAATCGGAGCCGCCGCCGCCGTAACCGTGGTAACCGGACTGATGGCTCTATCAGTGGAGACCGTCAGCCAGGTGAGCTAACACTGGATTCCAGCAGACTACCTCAGAGAACAGGATGCCTCCTATCCTGTGGAAACTAGCGGTAGGGGTTCAGTGAGGGTCTAGGGGCTGGATACCTGGGTTCCTTCTGAAACTTGATCCTCTGTCTTCCCCAGTGACTGTGGCTGACTATATCTCCCGAGCAAAATCTCAGAGCCGCCAGCGGCCACCCCTGGAACGCACTAAACCTTCAGAGGATTCTCTTTCAGGGCAGAAGGTAGGCAAGGAAGACATAGTTTACCCCCACTACCTTTTGTGTTGTTCTGGAGTAGGGGGCACATGAAAACTCGCTAAGAAATCGCTTGTGAAGTTGCAAGGAAGACATGCAGCTGGAGTTTAGGCTGCATGTAAAATAGTGAAAAGTTTGTATAGAAGAGAAAGGGCCATTTGGTTCATATTTTCTGGATCCCAGTAAAAGTGACTACTGGCAACCAACCCCTGGGTCCCACCAGATGCCTGGAGCTCTTAGGTGGTAGGGAATAGCATTACCTGAATTTCTACTGACCTCCTTTCATTCCTCTCCATTTTCTTTCCCACTCTCCCTTCAGGGTGACTCTGTCAGCAAGCTTCCTAAGGGCCCCTCAGAGAATGGGGAGCTCTCCGCCCCCCTGGAGTTGGGTAGTTTGGTGAATGGGGTTTCATAGACCCTCCAGCCCGCATCCCTCCCTTCTCCATCTCGCTTGCTGCCCAACACCAATGGCCCTCACAGGCCCGACTGACCTGCGCTGGAGCTGCTCTTATCTAGGGGGGAGGGGGGTGGCACAGCAGCTTGGGTCCCCCCCAGCCTCCAGGAGCTAGTGGAGGGGTGTGTAACAGGGTCCTACCCCCTCCCTCTTGTCCACCCTTCCCCCAGGGTGAGGGGAGCCTCTCTCCTTCCCCATCAGACTGGATGTGCCTTTATCCTCTAATGCCCCAATCTCTCTCTGAACACCCCCATTCTCCGCCTGTTGGTGCGGGGTGCTCCTTGACCCACCCAGATTTGACAGTTCAGGGGGGCTCCCCTGCTATCCCTCCTCCCATCCTGTACCCCCCATTTCTGGGGCCTCATCACTGTGGAAGACGGGGATAGTAAGGGTATAAGTGGGTGGGAGGCATGGGGAAGGTTTTGGAGTAGAACCAGGGGTGTGTATGAAGGGGGGTGACAAGGTCCCCCAGGGGAGGGGGAGACCAACCTTGTCTGGTGGATGAGAAGGCGTATTTATTTTTCACTGTACAGTATTTAAAAAGAGAATAAAAAAAATCCAAATGGCTCTCCGGTTCCTGTACCTTCCTTGTGCCCAGTTTGGTCCATCTGTTTCTATAGGAGTGACCTGCCCTGGCCCTTGTTTCCTGTGTCACCACAGCTGGCTTCTCTAGCATTCCAGAGATGGTCTACGTCTAGGAATTTCTGACATTCCTGAATTCCCCAGGCCCAGGTACCCTCCTGGTCTAGAGAAAAGCAGCTGGTGCCTTGCTGCTTCTCCCCTCCCCCAGGTTTGCTGGTAGAGGGAGCTAGGCCACTCCTATACCCTGAGTCACAGCAGGCTAGGTAGGGCTGCTCAGAGCTGGAGCTGTTCCTGCTAAGAGCTGAGAGCCAAGGCAGGCTGCTTAATCCGATTACCCGAGGCCTGGGGCTTGGGCTGGGCCTTGGGGAGCGTGGGGAGCAGGGTTCCCTCAAGACAGCCCCCTGGAACCTAGGTGTCAAGCCCTCATTCCTGCTGGTACTCTGCTCTGGATCCAGGCTTCCTCTCCAGCATCCATATCACTGATCTCAGCCTTGGTTCTTCCTGGGCTTCCTTGTGCCCTGCCTCCGAACTCTGAGGTTTAGAGAGAAAACATGTGGAGAAACCTAGGTTTGGGGGCTACAGTGGTGAGGGTTTAAATTTTCTCACCTGGCAAGGGGTTGTATCACCACCCGAGCACCTGCTGGGATGACTCAGGAAACAAAAATGGCCTGCCTGCCTGCCTCCTGACTTTTCTGCCCCCGGGCTGGTCAGGGACTTGAGGAGTTGTAGGCACCAGAAAAAGGTTTGGGTTAGTGCGTTGGGTGTTCCCACCTGCTTCCCAGCACAACTCTGACCCTGAGGGCTCTTGATCCCCCTCTACTTGATCCCATTGTGCAAAGATATTGATTTTAAATCGCTGTGCTTAAGAAGGGAGGAGTAGATGTTTAGGCTATTGGGGCTGGAAGGCTTGACTTCTAGGTCTTGGGTGGAGAGGGGGTGTGGTCCCCTGGGGGGAGAGTGGGGGGCTGGGAAGAACGGGACACCTGGGTTGGCCTAAGGGAGGGGGATGTTGGCGCCCTTAAGGAGGCGCGGTCGGCTGGGAGGGAGTGGGGAGGAGCCAGTCGTTAAAAGCTGTTCCCCAGCCTGGCCCACCCACCAGCCACAGACGCTGAGACCTGGTGAGAGAGGGCCGTGGCACCTGGGCTACGCTGCCTGGCAGCTGCGGGGCCCCCGATCGCAGAGGTTTACCGCCTTCACCGAAGCCGGGCCCTTGGCGGGCAGCGGGCAGCGGGCAGGGGGCGCCAGACTGGGTCGCCGGGAACCTCGCAGCCACAAGGAAAGAGCACAACCTGTACAGGAGCGGGTACCAGGCAGCGGTTTTTGCGCTGGACTCCCCAGAAGTGCCGGATTGGTTGGAAGTACGGGCTCCATTATAAGGACTCTGAACTTTAAAAAAAAAAAAAAGGACACGAGTTTCTCTGTAACGACTCCGGATTAGAAAGACACTTAGGATACCGGGTTTGGGGATCAACGTTTCACTTCGGAGGAGAGGGCGTGTAGAAACGCTCTCTGAAGGCTTCCCTTCGGCACCCCCATGGCGGTACCGGGTTCCTCACACGACCAGGCCTGGAACCTGGACCCTCCCACTCCGACGGCCCCTACCTCCTCGTCCTCGGGCCCCCAGGAGCGGGAGGGCGCCGGGAGCCCAGTTGTCTCCAGGGGGCTTCCCTTGGAGAAGGTCAAACGGCCCATGAACGCGTTCATGGTGTGGAGCTCCGCCCAGCGCCGCCAGATGGCGCAGCAGAACCCGAAGATGCACAACTCGGAGATCTCCAAGCGCCTGGGCGCGCAGTGGAAGCTGCTGGGTGAGGATGAGAAGCGGCCCTTTGTGGAGGAGGCTAAGCGGCTCCGGGCCCGACACCTGCGCGACTACCCCGACTACAAGTACAGGCCCCGGCGCAAGACCAAGAGCGCGGGCGCCGGGTCGCCCCACTTCAGCCAGGGAAGCGGCGGCGTGGCTGGCGGCGGGCCAGTCTGGGGGCCTGGATATGCAGCCAACCAGGGGAGCAGAGGCTTTGGGTACCAGCCCCCCAACTACTCGACAGCCTACCTTCCTGGCAGTTATGGGTGAGTACCCGAGGAACAGGATGACAGAAACTTGTGCCCGTCCTAGAGTCTGGGTGGGGGCAGATACCAGAGAGCCTGGCTGGCAGGGGTCCTGAGCCCACCCAAGTAGGGGACACTTCATGCAGGAATTTGGAGGGTGCCCGATGAAGGGTGGGAGACTTCAGGGGAGCCAGGGTCTTTCTTCCATCAGAGTCTGTTGGTGGTGACACCGCAAGAGCAGCAACCTGGATGTGACTCTGTTCTAGTTACTTGAGTTTCCCATCCTTCCCCCCGCCCCGGCCCCCGCTCTGGCCCTCGTGTGACCCGGCTTCCTCTCCCAGCCCCGGGGCAAGGACAGGCCAAGCCCAACTCTACCCCTTCCTGGCCTGCCGCCCCAAAAGAGAAAAACAGGCGCGCAGCACGCAAGCTCGCACTTGAGCGTGCCCTGACATGGTTGTGGTGGTGGTGCAGCTCTAAGCCATCATGGGGTTCCCTTCCCTACCATTGGTACTCTGGGGGGTCCAGATAGCCAGGGATGGATGGGTGGCTGATTAATTCCACCCGTCTGTGCAGAATTGGTCAGAACTACCCCCACATACGAGTCAGGGACCCTACTTGGCACCTCCAATCCAGGGAGCAAATGCCTTCTAACCATAGTGTTTCTCTTTGCAGCTCTTCCCACTGTAAACCAGAGGGCCCCTCGCCGTGCTCTCTCCCTCAGAGTAACCCAAGGCTCCAGGGGGAGCTACTCACTGCTTACAGCCCCTACCCACCCCCAGGCTCTCCCCCTCTGTACAACCCACCCCTCTCAGGGACCCCCTTGCCCCTAACCCACCTCTAACCCTCACAGACGTGGACCGCCCAGAAAGGTTTCCAGTCTCCTTTTCTATGTTTCTACCCAGACCACCACCACCCCCACTCCCAGGCTGCAAATTCTTTAGAACTGTGTTGGACCACCGTTCAGAGATGAGCAGTACTCCTCAAACCCCAGAAAGCTAGGGGGAACAACACCCACAGATTTTTTTTTTTTTTGGTAGGCTGAATACAGTTTTGTACAATTAAACCATGTCTCTGAGTCTTTATTGTTCCATCTCTGTTCCCCTTTACTGCAGCAGGAACCAGCAGTCTCCACTCCCTTCCGCCTGGACCTGCCAGAGCAGGAACCTCCTCACCCCACCCTGGGGCCCTGCCTGAGTCATTCTTCTGTCCCCTTCCCCCTACCCCCCCACCAAGCACTGGGGTCCAGGAGCCAGGCTGGGGGAGGAAGGAAACCATAAGCACCTGGTCCCTTCCACTGTCCAGGCTCTGTCCTTCAGGGTCAGAAGGAAAGTGGGGAAATGGGGAAGACAGGTAAGACTTTTGCCCAGAATATATTAACTAGCTAGAAACTTCTGCTAAAAGAAAATTTCAGCCAAATGTTTAAATGTCTCCAGAGCATATACACAGGACAGCACACAATGTTAAAATGTCAGCCTGAAAATTTCTACCCCATCCTAAGGATCTGGGCCAATCAAAGTTGCAATTGCAGAAGACGGGGAATGGTTAAAAGACAGCAGCAAACTGATCCAGACGGGAAGGACCCCAAGGTTGGGTGGATGAATGCAAACATGGAATGTACTCAAGGAGCCCATTCAACTCTACTGCTTTTTCTTCTTGTGGGGAGCCTTGGCATTCCAGTAGAAGAGGACCTGGGCAGCGATGAGGCCGTTGCAGAGAGAAGAGACTACAAAGGTTCCAGCCATGAGGGGATCTCCAGTTTCCTGGGTGAGAGACACAGCTAGGGTCACTTAAGCATAGTGAGAAAGGGTTCCAAAAGAGGCAGCCTGAAGTCCTCCGGCAGGGAGAGGTAAGGTGAAGTTATGGTGCCCTCTAGAGGGGAGGAGGTGCACTCACCTGAATGGAGGTGAAGATTCGGGCCAGGGACCCTCCAAAGAGCAGAAACACTGTGATGGCTGAGAGCTGGCCCGTGTGCCCATTGCGGTAGTTGGTGGCTGCCTGGAGCAGCTAAGGGAAGAGTTGAGACACCCTTTGTTCTGTCATCTGAACTCATTCCATGTTCCCATGTCATTTCTCTCAGTCCCACCCCCTGCAAACTTTGGGTTTCTCCTCTACTCTTTACCCACCCCCCTTCCCAACATCCTCTCCCTTGTTCCCAGCACCCACCCTTCCCACCACCACCGAAGGCATGTTGGAGGCCTGGAGCAGGGTGACTACAGCCTGGGGCGTCAGTGGTGAAAGCAGCACCAGAAGGACCAAGGCGTAGCACACTAGGAAAGCAACACCTGGGAGACGGAAATAAGGAGTTCGTGTCAACTTCTGAGTCCCCTGGCTTCCCCAAGCCTGCCTTCCCAGCAAGGTTCCTGAGAGCTGGCAGCCAGCTCATGGGTCTATCCTCAGCACCTTTCACAGTCTGTCCTCTGTAGTGCAGGACCAAGAAGGCAATGGTGATTGTCTGGAGCATCAGGAACAGGGCTTCACCCCAAGAGCTGCAGAGTCAAGAGTTGGAAGGAAGAAAGACGGGCCTGGAAGAGGCAGGGAAAGCCTCCAGAGCCCGTCCATCTTGGGGACACAATTCTCTGATTATTCCCTATCCGCCACAGCCCTACTGGTCCCTTACCTCCTGCCTCCCGGCAGCCCCCATGCAGTTGATTCAGGATTGGAAACTGGGTGTTCTTGGGTTGCTCGCCTCCTCTCATCATCACCATAGATGATGACTAGAGTTCCAGAAAGGTTTAAGTCTTCCTGCCCTTTTACCTCCCTCCCTCTAACCCCTACTAGAGTTGTGAGCATTTACCCTTGGAGATAAAGGGCAGGGCCCCTTACCTGAAGGGAAAGTTATTGGTGACGCTGTAGACCATGGTCCCAGTCAATGCCACTAGCTCTAGCATTACCGACTGAAGACTCAATCCTTCGGCACTCTTGGCTCCCAGTATTTTAAACACTTGGGGTAGTTTTACTGGGAAAAGACGATGAGAAGAGCAGGGCTGAGGAACTGACATCCCTTGGGTGCACAGCAGAACAGCCACAGAGCAGACCTGGAGGCATGTTAACCCCACTTCTAGTTAAGGAACCCATTCAGTCTATGGTATCTCAGCACTCTACCCACCTCCCAGCAGCAGGAATTGAAGATGATAAGAAACATACCCAGAAGTGAGCCAGCCACAATGCCCAGCCCCAGGCCTTTGCTGAGAAGAATCTTGAGGCAGGGAACTAAGAAGAGAAATTAAGCAGAGATGAGACTTCTGGAACCCAGGCCAGGACTTGCAGGCCTAAAGGCTTTAAGTGCTTTAAGATCTTGACATACCCACAAAAGGAAATCTTGGGTGGTCTGAAGGCAGGTGAAAAAGGCCTAGTTCTTCCTACTCCAAATCATATCACGTTCAGACAAGGTGACTGCAAAACAGCTTTTACCTTTTCTTTCCTCTGACCCACTCTTCCGTTCCCTGCCCATCACACCTAAATTCCTTCATCTGACTTCCAAGGCTCTCCACTGCTTCCTTGTGTAGAGCTGAACAAGGCCCAAGAGTCCTCTGATCCTTTATTCCCCGCCTGTGAGCAAGTAGGCAATCCACACGTCTTTTCTCTCCAAGAATAGGTTTCCTTTATATCGCTCATTCTCGAACACTGTCCCTGGCCCCTACTCAGGAACTTTCGCGGCCCGCTTTTATGTTCTAGCTACCAACATCTTCTCTAGCCTGGAAGTCCACCCCCAAAGTGTTTGCCCCAGTGGTAGTCTGACTATCATGGGTCATGAACGCAGCTAAAAAAAGCACTGTCCCGGGAGAACAGAGGGGTACCAAAAAACTGAAGGGGGTGGACTGTGAAGGCTTCCCTAAAGGTCTGATGTCAGAGGCGGGTTTTGGCTGCGCCGTTGCCTAGTAGATAGAAAAAGGAAGCCAGACACATTAAGTCCAAAATTACACCGTGAGCAAACGTGGAGGCTGGGAGCAAAGCCATTACGATGGCAGGAGCCTTGGGGGTGCCACAGAAGGCCTTGATTCATAAGAGGCTTTGAATCATTTGTAGCATTGCTCCTGAAGGTGTACAGATCTATTAGATGTTAGAACGATCTAATCAGATCTTAAACTGTGTTTTGTAAAATTTGAGTCTTTCCGTCTTTCATCGGTCGCTAAAGCAAAGTACTCCGAACCTGGCGACTTCCCCTCTCGCCCAAATATGGAGACATAATTCTACGGAGCCCGAGATACTTCCGCCCCTTTCAGACACGACTTCCGCCCAGAATGCTGTGGCAATAGTCAGCGCCGTCACTTAGTCCGCACTCATGGCCCCTTTACGGCCGGAGAGCGCTGGCGCAAAACTGTGACCCGATGCCAAATAAAACTTACCATGAAGCAAGTCCCACTGGACGAAAATTTGGTCGTAGCATTTCTCAGGTAAAAGAAGCGGCACCAGCACCCGTTTAAGTGGCCCGTCTACCTCGGCCGCCATATTGCAAAGCTAACTTCCGCCAATCCCTCAAACCGCCATTGACTGACGGTGCGCACGCGCGCTCCGAGCGCTCCGCCTCCCGCCTTCCCGCCACTAAGCAGGACCGCGCCCCGCCTCCCGCCCCAGCTCTTCCTTACGCCATCCCACCTTCGTTAACGTAAAATAGGTCTCGCCTGGAAACCACGTTTTTGGAGCGCTCCCTCCCTGCTGCTCGAATTTTTAAAGCGTGCCAAAGCTGTACGCCTGCGCAGTTTCATTTTTCGAGCCTTTGTTTACGCAGAAAGATTTATCCTTCCTTTCTGCGCTCCTCCTGCTCGGCGCCATCTTGTCTTCTTCCAGCTTACTACATTGTTCGAAGTTGAGAGAGAAGGGGCGTGAGTCTCCAAAATGGCGTTGGGTGTGGGCGGTGTAGCTTTCCGCCTCCTGTACTCTCGATGTCTCCAGAGGACATGGCGCCGATGGGAGCGAGACAGTGTGAGCCAGGCCGCTCACCTTAGGCGCAAGGCCCATGCTTCTCCCTCAGGTTCGCCGAGGCCTTGGCAAATGGGTGCGCTGGGCCAGGACAGTGAAACAGAGGAAGGGGTGGTGGGGAAGGAGAGCCCGGTTTCCGGAGATGGCAGCGTCCCTAGCTCCCATATGGGCCCAGTCCTGGCTGCTTCTGTGAAACGAAGGCCCCGGGGTTCCCTCTCACCTCACTGGCCCGAGGGCGCCACCTCTGGGCCATGGCCCCTTTCTCGGCCTCCTATCACCACGTGCTTAGCCAGGATTTGGGCCAGATGGGGGCGCCCTAGCATCTCGCCTAGGGACATCTCAAGACTACCCAGCAGTAGCGATGCCTTCTGGCACCCAGTGCCCGGACACTAAGTCTTGGTGGAGATGGCACTGGTCATCGCGCTCTGGTGGCTGGGCACCTGCTGGGAATACCACACCCTTCGGTGACTCCTGCGCCACAGTCTGCAGGGTCTTACGAGGTGTCGCAAGGCGGTGGTGTGTTGTTTGCTGGGTCTCGGACACGAGCTCCCACAAAAGGGGTGGGTCTGCCGGTCTCGGCGGCTGCTTTCTGTAGCTTTTTAAGGCTCCCACAATTGGAAGGGCCCCATATTGGCCCTGGCGATGCTCACAGGGCCATGAACTGTAAAGGGGAATTTAGCACTTCCTGGTCTGGTCGTTCAGGCTAGGGCGGTCGGGGAGATGCTTTTTAGAATCCACACTGGGGCTGTCCTAGGGGTGCCACCCACCACCACTAGGGGGCACCACCACCAGGGACTGTGGATTGCCCAGGAGCGTAAAGGATATTTTATGGAAGTCACAGTACATATTGCTCCTGTGGTTGATGAAAATCCTTTGCAGGTGAGATAGGAGCATCCCAGATGCAGCCAGAGTTTAATCTGGGTTGTTCGCTAGCTCGGACACAGTTGGTAGGGCAGAGCATTTGACAGGCTGCTGGGATGGGTGGCTCCCCTGGATTGGAGGAGAGGTAACTGGAACAGCCAGAGACCCCAGGAAAAGAGGAGCAAGGGAGGCAAGGCCAGTTTGACAACAGCTGTGCCAGACTTTGAAGGAGGAATCCATGAGGGCATTGCACCACAAAGTGACATTTTCATCGCTCCTGGTGAGCTGTTTCTAGGACCCTTAGACTCAGCCATGGAAGGTATCAAAAGGTGTGTGACAAGAAACTTAACGGCTTTTAATTCTGGCAGGAAGGACAAGGAAAACCAAGGATAAAGATTTGAGCAAGTTTTATTGTTTTCCCATGGGAGATGGGGAATCAGTCATATTTAATAAACATCTTTTCCCTCATCCTTCCCAATTGCATTATCTCTTTGTTCATCAAGAGAGAGAAGGATGATACCTTTTATCTCTTTAAGTCAGTTGAGTGATGAGAAATGAAAGGACCTCCTGGTGCCCTGGATATTGAGACATGCTCAGAGGGGCTGGTAAGTGGGTGGGCGTCTTCGGATGATGCAGAAGGTAACAAGCACCAGGGTGAGGAGGCCGAGTAAGATCAGGCCGATGATGAGAGGCAGCAAGATGGACTTATCATTGGGACAAGAGAAACCTGGTGGAAAGACAGGTCAAGTGGGTGTCACAGTGGTGGTGGTTGGGATCAAGGTGGGAGGAAGGAATGTAGGGGATGTTGGGAAGCCTTATGGAGGAGGAAGGACAGTTACCCCAGCTGTGACAAGCTTGAGAGGAGGAGATTTGGGGGTGCAAGGAGGGAGATTTATAAGCCTGGGTGGGGGCTTTCAGTGCAATGGGAAAATTCGAGGCGGGAAGAAGTAGGTCTTACTTGGTCCAAAGGCCCCTGAGGGGGACAGCTGAGCAGCTTGTAGCTTCAGGGAGAGCAGATCAAGGTGTAAAGCTGGTGAAACAATGATGCTTGCATTTCTGCAACTGAAGCTCTGGCCCAGGGGGGTTTGGAGATCTCGGAGAGATGAGTTCTGAACTGAGAATGTCCACTCTAAAAGAATGAGGAAGAGTTAGCTCCATATCCACATCTCCACCCACTAGCCTGGGTCCCTTCAGGAACCCAAATATCTAGTGCAAGTGGTGAGAAAGGGAAGGTTACTCACGCACTGCCTGGGGGAAGGACACGTTGTACTCCACAGCCATATAGTTCAGGTAGACTGCGCTCTGCAGTGGATCCTGGGGAGGCAACCAGGAAGACTCAGGGCAGCAGGGGAGAGTTGCATCCAGGTATAGAGTAAGGGGTATGGCAAGAGGTTGGTAGTGATAGGGTGACAGGGAGGGATGAGGGTTAATACCTGCTTGAATCCGAAGCTGAGCTGTCCGGACGGGAATGAGAGGAGCAAGTGGGAATGGGTACCTTCACAGCCCCCCTGGGCCTTGGTTCTGTTGGGGTTCAGTACAGAGATGCCCCAGGCCTGTAGAAGTTAAAGATGAGAGGTCACAAGACTACACAGCTCTGCCATTCCATGTTCCCATTGTCTTCAATCTGTATTTGTCTCCTCCTCTGCTCTTCCTCCCCCACTTCTGAATCATATCAGGCCTCAGCCCCTTCCCTTTATGTCCTCCACTCTTTTAGCTTTACCTCTCCTCCACCCTGGGTTGGGTACAAAACTCGAATCTGAATCTGGGCTTGGAGCCGGACGCAGGGCTGGGAACCATTACTCCAAGTGTAGTCTCCTATTGCCTCCTTGGAGCCTGGGCTAGGACTTGGAGAGGGTGGTGGTTCTGGGTGGGGGGATCTGGTGGAGGGTCCTGGACTCGTGGCAGTAATGTTGCTTGTTGGATGAACTGTAGTATTCTGATGACTGGTGGTGGTAGCAGGACTATGAGTGGCTGTTGGGGACTCGCCGCTGGTGGTTCCTGTGGTGTTGGTTGTATGCGTGGTGGTGGAGATTCTCCAAGTGGTGGTTCTGTGGCTCTTGGTAGTTCTGTGGCTGGTTGTTCCAGGGCTTGGCGTGCTTTCTGTAGCTGTAGGTGTCACCGTGAAGGATGGCAGCAGAGTGGCGGATTTTTTATGAGGACAGTCATTCCCTGTCCCCTGGGCTTTGAGGAAAAAACTGGTTAGCAACCCAGGGCAGGCTTCTTCCCAGGGGCCCTCCTCCCCGTCCCCTTCCTCCTTACCTGCTAGTAGCCCCAGCAAGGCCCCAGAGAAGAACACAGCCAACCTCATGACAGAACAGCCTTCACCCCAAGTCCACCAGTGTTAGTACCAGCTGCCTGCTCAACCAACCCTGTACCCTCTGCCTTCTGTTTGGAAAAAAGAGGAAATCTCGGACTTCCTGTTAACTCGAGGTGATCCCACCCCCAGCCTGACTCAGGCACCTCAGCCCCAGCCACCGTGATCTCTTAGTCATTAAGTGATTGGCCCTGGTGTCACCAAAGGAGCTAGCTGCATCATGTGGGTAGCGAGATGGGGAGTTTTGGGGAAGTTGATCCTTATGGATTTGTCTTCCTCAGCAAAATGTGCTTGGCAGTTGCAACAAGTGATTAGAGAGGCAGCAGCCCCTCTATGGGAGAGCTCACTAGGATGTAAATTCAGAGCACTCCCTTTTGCCTCCATCACTTCCTCTTTGCTGAGACATGTGAGGTGCTTATGATGGTCCTTGCTCAACCCCTATGGAAAGGTCATACCCGCTAGTTAACATGACCATTTTCCAGTCAACAAGAAAGCACAACAGAAAGTAACTATTAGCAGGGATGGGGGCAGTGGGGGCAGTAGAGCTGTACCCAACAGCAGGTGGGAGGGAAGAAATGAGAAGCCAAGGCAGGCAGTTTCCAAGTCATTTTATTCAGAATTTTGTGTTTGTTTCCTGAATCAATAAATACTATACAAAACAATGTAAAAATGGCTACCATTTTCTCTCCCCTGCTCCTCCAACCTGAGGACAACCCCCTGGGCTACCTAGCTCAGGGGTTCACCCTCCAGATTTGGCCCAGCAGATGAGGTGGAGCAAAATTGTAGCCCCTACTGAATGAATGTTTTCAGAGGAATTCAGCTGGGGTGGGAGAGCCTCTGGGGTTTGGAGGTTGACTAGGTTAGGGAAATGGATTAGTGTTTTTGGGAGAAGAAGACGGCGCCTACCCCAAAGAAAAGGGTGTCTAAAATGTTCACGGTTCCTTCTTTTGCCTCAAAAAGTGACATTTATTCAAAGAGTCAAAGAAAAAAAAAAAGAAAAAAATGACAAGATGTCCATCCCTTGGCTCCCTTCCCTCCCCCCTCCTGCTGCTCCTCAGCCCCCTCCAAGGTTTCATCCCCGGCTGGTGCTAGGTAGCACAACAGCCCCCCCTCAGATGAGGTCAGCAACATTGAGGGGCATTTCCTCAATGGAGGTGTTATAGAAGGTCTCGATGTCTCGAAGAGTCCTCTTGTCCTCTTCTGTCACCATGTTAATAGCCACACCCTTACGGCCGAAACGTCCGCCACGACCAATTCTGGAACAAGTGAGGATAAGGAAAATAGAAAAATCAGAAGCTTCTCTGTAGGGAGGACTGGGCAAGAGGGGAACTGGGTTGGTTAACAAGACCAGATTTTCATTTACCTGTGGATATAGTTTTCCCTATTGGTGGGGAGGTCATAGTTGATGACTAAGGAAACTTGCTGTACATCAATGCCTCTGGCCTATGTAAAGAAAGAAGGCAGTTTCAGGGTGTGAATGAGAAAGCACAAGTCTATCCAGAAATTAACCATACATGTAGGCAGCCAAAGGCAGGCAAAGGAAATAAACACCCCCTTTTCCTCAGAAGCCTGAGGCGTGCCAGATTTTATTCCAAGTTGCTACTTTCCTGAAGAGGGGCACTAGTAGGCCCCTTGGAAGAGGGAATCAACTTGGATTCTCTCCTCTTCCTTCCAGTCTTGTCCAAATGCCCCTCTACTCACCAGTAGGTCAGTGGTAATCAATACTCTGCTAGAGCCAGAGCGGAACTCCCTCATGATAACGTCTCGTTCTTTTTGGTCCATGTCTCCGTGCTAAAACAGGAAATGAAATGGTGTATGTAAAGGGTAGGTCTGTTGCTTCTGAGAGAACTGGCTGTAAGTAATACTCTGCCATGTTTTACTGTGCTGGTAAATGATGCAGAGAAACCTCACCATGGCAGAGACGGTGAAGTCTCGGGCATGCATCTTCTCGGTGAGCCAATCCACCTTCCTTCGGGTGTTGATGAAGATGACTGCCTGGGTAATGGTCAGGGTTTCATACAAGTCGCACAGTGTGTCCAGCTTCCACTCCTGGGGGGTGGGGGTGGGGAGATCAGTCAGGGGCTATACCCAACAACTCACCACCAGGTCCGCCTCCTGCACTGGGCCCCACCTCTCGTTCCACATTGATGTAGAACTGACGGATACCCTCCAGCGTCAACTCTTCCTTCTTGACAAGAATTCTAATTGGGTCCCTCATGAACTTCTTGGTCACCTCAAGCACATCAGAAGGCATTGTAGCTGACAGCAAAACCACCTAATGAAAAATAAAATCAGCTTCAGGGTAGGGAATACTCTAGAATTCCATGGTTTCCCTGGCAGTTGATAAATGCTCCTATCATCACCCCCAAGCATACCACAACCTGTATGCAAAGCTATCAGCCATACAAGCAAGACAACCCCAATGTCCTGTCCTCACCTGGGTGTTGCTGTTGAGCTTCTGGAATATGTCATAGATCTGGTCCTTGAATCCACGGCTTAACATTTCATCAGCTTCATCCAGTACAAACATCTTGATGTATTTGGGAGCTACAACAAAAAGGAAACACCAATGGGTAGTTATTAAAAAATCTGAAATATACCTAACTATCCTGATAAAGAATAGAGCATAGGCAGTCTTCTGCTCTCAGAATACAAAGGTTGATCCTTTGCCTGGGATCCCCTTTCCAGGCCAGACAACAGCCTTGGGAAGTAGAACACTACCTGGGCTGAGATGACAGGGAAGCCAGGCTCAGATGACACGCATGGAGTTCATCACAGAGCAGCTCTTTCAGAGGATATCATTGGGAATGAAATTATAGCCAAACTAAGCACACATAGGGAAGTGACCCAGAGGACTAGAAAACTGATGCACTCACACAAGTATCTCCGGTTAAGCATGTCGAACACACGGCCTGGGGTACCCACGATGATATGGGGGGCTTCCATCTGCAGCTTCTGCACCTCAGCACGTACATTGGTACCCCCAATGCAGGCATGGCACGAGGCACCCATGTAATCTCCTAAGGCCATAACTACCTTCTGTATCTGAATCAGAATAAGAACAGTGCCTGTATATTAGCTCCAACTGCCAGGCCCCATTTTAAAGTCATTCTTTCCAACTTTTGAGACCTAACACTATTAAGTTAACCGCCCTCAAGCAAGAAACCGGTGAACATACCATGTAAGACTAAGATCTCTGCTGATAAAAGGCAGACTCAGAATTTGAACTCAGGATGGTTCTTCAATGTACACACTGACTCACAAAAATAGCCCTGAAATAATTTCTATATGGTCACCTGTATCCTCTTGTACTCCTGCCATAGAACCTATGTTAGATCTTCATTTTCGAATCATATTCTAGACCCTAAGGCCCCAGAGGAGAGCTTTATGGTAACTTCTTGCTTACATTATCTTTGTTCAGAAGTCAGGCACAGAATGACCATGATACCTCCATAGAACATTACAAGAATACATTCCCTTAAACTCAATTAGCAGTCAACTTGTGAGACAGGGGTTTCTCATCTTTTTAAGACTAAGGAAAACAGCCCTACATTTTATGTGCCCCAGGCATGAAATAGCTCTGGCCACCAATCCAGGCATCAAGCTAGGATGAACAAAGGACTAGACATCTGCTTTGCCCCTGACTGATATAAGAGCAACACCACCAACCAGGTGCCTCTTTGCCCATTGCCAGGGAGTTTGTTCATAAAATGGCCAAACTTGCCCAGCCAGCTAGGCTCCACCCAGCAGCCTTTTCATCTGACTCAGGAAATGGGTGGAGTAAGGGATGCTTTTAGTGTTTGGTTAGAAAAAAGCTTATAATTAATCTAGTAAGTCTTGAGACCTGGAAGTCAACAACCAACTTCACATCACCTGTTTTCCCCTTACTTCAGTTCTAGAAACAGTAGTAGTTAGGGTACATACTTCTGGTTTCTGCAGATCATTTCTAAATGAGTCCCTCAAGAGAAGGAAAGTAAACTCACCTGCTGGGCCAACTCTCTAGTGGGTGCCAGGACCAAGGCCTGGGTGGCCTTTAGATCTAATTCAATCTGTTGCAGAATTGATATGGCAAAAGTGGCCGTTTTCCCAGTCCCAGATTGGGCTTGAGCAATCACATCATAACCTAAACACAAATTGGGAGAGAAATTTGATATGGTAGAAAGCATTCTTGGGAATCATGGGACATTCAAAAGCCCTGCTGAATGAGATCAATAAGCAACCAACAAAGATGTTATGTGCTCAGCAGTAAGTGCTTCAGACTTTTTGACAACATAGTACCCAAACAGGAACAGAACTGAAAACTAAGCCAAGTTTCAGTCATTTAGTACTGCAACAAAATTAGTCTAGAAATATATCTGTAAAAAGCCAACATGATATGGCCAAAACACTACCTCAGAGATTAAACCAGTAGTCAATCCATGTGTCCAGGGCATGAACCAGGCATGGGCACAGAGCAAAAGCCAAGCTGGGATAAACAAGGAGTTGTTTTGTCCCTCACTGATATGAGACAGGCGCCACCAACCAGGTGCCACTCTACCCAGGTCAGGGACGGTTCAGAACTTGTTCTAGGGCAGAGGGATCTTACCCTTGATACAAGGAAGAATGGCTCGCTGCTGAATGGCAGAGGGCTTCTCAAAACCATAGGCATATATGCCACGGAGGAGTGACTCTGAGAGGTTCATGTCATCAAAGCTGTCGACAATCTCATTCCAGTTACTCTGCAGGAAGCAAAAGAATCCAGAGAAATGGGGCTGTGCTCCTGTCTAAGAGCAAACAAGCCCCTGTACCTGCACCAAAACTTCAGAAACCACACTCTCTTCAACCCAAGGAAGCCAGCTGGTTGGTTCTACTCAGCCTGGGAAACCACCCTAGGGGGTCAGCCCACCTGTAAACAGTGAAGCTGGCTGTTAATACAAAGGAGAACAGAATTTGGATGATATGTCTCAAACTTTAAGCATTATGTATTACCATAAAGGAATTAGAATCCTACCTATCTGGGGGTTTTAAACTAAGCACAGTTGAATCCTGGGTTCTGGTTTTATTCATTAAACCCCCAGTGCAAAATCGAAATAATGCTACTACCACTGGCTTTCCCAGACTTGAAAAGATAATGGTGGGAGGGATCCAGCCTCACCTCGATGACGCCTTCGGGTTCCATCCCATCGGGGCCATTGTCTCTAGATCTGTTGGTTTAAAAACAGGAGTATGTAGAAATCCTGACAGTCAATCTCTTCCTACCAGCAACCGGCTTTGCATGATGCCATCAGCCTGCACTCCCTATTCCAACCCCCACGAGTTCCCGTAAGACGCAAGTCATTTTACAACTGAGTCAAGCCTTTGCCCCATCCCGGGAGCGGCTCAGGACAAGCCACCCCCGACCAGATGGAGTAACGCTCCGTGAAGACCCCAAGGCTGGAAGAACTGCGCTGCGCTTAAGGGGCGCGGAGGTGGTGCTTGCCTCCTGGGCCACGTGTCCCGGGTCCGGCGCTCCAAACCCAAGCGCGTGCACCTCCCACCGTGGCCCCTGCCTGCCGGAAATCCCGCCCTCCACCTCCCAGACGCCGGGGTAGGACATCCCCTTCCCCCCACGTCACACCGCCCGCACCTCCCCCACTCCCTCCAGCCCATCTCCCCCCCTCGCAGTGCCCGGATGTGGGAGGCCGCGGGCGGTGGCGGCCTCACGCACAATGAGCCCCAGCCGAGCTAGCAAAGGGGTAGATTGCACAACACTTAGCAGCGAAGCGGACTGGGGGAGGGGAACGCCTCGAGCAGCCATGTGCTTGCTCCCTCGACCACCCGGCGACGGCCCCCTCCCCCGGCCTACAGGGAACAATCCACATCCCGCCCGCCCCCGTCGCGAAATGGCGTCGCCCTCCCATACCTCAGGCCGCTCACCCCTGAAGTAAAGTGGACCTGCCCATCCGCAGTTTGCCAATTGCCCGACTTGTGCGGCAAAATGGACCCGCCCGCCCGGCGCCGGGTGGGCTCCCGGTGCCTCACGCGGCCGCTCCTCGGGATTAGGCTCGGTCCTGGCCGTCAAGAAAACCAGCACACTGAACGGCCGGCTTCTTCTCCCCCCAACCCATAGCTCCACGCGAGTAAGCGACTGGATTTACAGACCTAAGGACCCCCGCCTTCGGCGAGTGGTACCGTCAGAATCCTCCGGAACCCCAAGCGCGCGAGCCCTCCCTCCGGTAGTGAGGCAATCGGACCGGCGGCTTCGGGCCACGCACGCCCGCCTCTACCTTTCCCCACT
>NW_011494752.1:15994175-15999926 GCF_000754665.1 Bison bison bison
CACGCGACGGATCCTCCCGTCCTGAGTCTCCCCTCAACCCTGGGGGGCCTGGGGCTTGGGGGGCCTCAGCTCCCCCCACTGGAGTCTTCGGAAAGGGTAGCAAGGTAAGTAGCCACAACCTCTTGCAAATATCTTTCTTACCGGGAATCCTGACTCGCAGACATGATCCTTAGAAACTAGGGCGGAGTGCCCGCCTATCGACAACTTATAGAGCGCCCGACCCCGCCCCAGCCATCACATTGGCTTGACCGCCTCGGCCCCGCCTGCCGCCTCTCAGCAACCCGGCGTGACGTCAATTCGTAGGCGCCCTGGCACGCAGCCACCATTGGATAACTTGAGCGCCTATCAAGATGAAGACCCGCCCCGCAGCCTCATTGGCTAAAGGACCCGCCTTTCTTGCCGGTACGGAAGTGACATACTGTAGTCAGGCCTCGAGGCCTGGCAGCCATCTTGGGGCCCTGCACCCCTACACGTGCGGAGGCGATAGTGCCCTGGTCATGTGGCCTAGCGCGCCCTATCAGGCAAAGGGGGCGAGGTTTCAGCCTCCAGGGACTTCCGGGCTCCCGGGACTACCACTTTCGTCGATCTCTACTCCAGGTCTCCCCTGGACCTACGTTTAATTTTGTTCTCTCCTGCACCAACGATAAATCGGACCCCAACCCCGAATGTGCAGAGATAATGGAATCAAGAACCATATCCCAGCGGCTAGGAGGGTTCCTGGGCTGGAAGAAGGGATGGAGTAAACTGATTTATGAGTTTACTAGCATCTGGGGTTGCTGTCATAAATCCTGCCGGCCCCGTTAAGTGTGCTGTTTCCCCAACTTTAGCACCTCTCAAGCTCCCTTATTTTTGAGGCTTACCAACCCTCCGTACTTCCAGCCTGGCGCCCCCCACTGGGGGATTCTTTTTGTGGACGGCATGGTGGTGGTGCTGTCTGAGCCACTAATGGAAAGCTCGCCCCAGGAGTCTTAAATCCCATAAGGGGAAGCTAACAGCACTGGCTGGAGGAAAGCCTGAGAGCATATCCACTAGGTTGAGGCCCCTTAAGGAAGACCACCACTATGTTATCTCCAAAGGATCCTTTATTGACAGAGGAGGACCGTGGCATTTATATATATATATATAAAAAATGTTTGACGATTTGGCAGGCAGTAATCCCATTGCCCGCCCACCACCCCTAGATTTTTCTGCCCCCCCACTCCCGCCCCTGCACATGGAAGGGAGATGACTGCCCCACTCAGGCCACAAGGCCATACTCCCTTGCAGACAGCGGGAAATAGGGGATTTTCCATGGCCACCCCTTGAACATCAGAAATCAACAAGTATTCTCTCAAAGGGAAAAAAAAAATACAGAAATCAAACATTTAAATATGAAAAACCAAAGGGAACTGGGTGGAAAGAGGCTAAAGACAAAAGGAACTTGAGTTTCTTGGGAAGGGTCTCCCATGTTCCCCTGCCCATTAACAAATGGGCTTGAGGCCTGGGATACGAGGCTCACACAGTGAGTTTGCAGTGACACAGCTCCTTGTAGATCTGCCGACGAAGTTTGGGCATGTCCTGCTGAGTGAAGCTGAATGGCTGAGACAGGGCCAGGTGCTTGCAATACTGGGGTTAATAAAGCAGGCCATGAGAACCACCTACTGAGCACGGCCCCCCACCACCACCACCCCCAGTAGGACCTGTGCTACATATTTCTTCTGATACACCTCTCACTGGATCTTTCCAAGAATATTCCCATTTCAAAAACAAACGAAACCAAGGTCCCATAGGCTGGGGTTCAAAAAAAGGCTGACTGTAAAGCCAAGGTTCCTATTTGGTACATAAAATATCAAATGTTAACAGAAAACACTTTGCATTGGGGATCAGAGGCAGCTGTATCAGGGCCAGAGCCCAAGGATCCAGTCCGAACATGGTATGGAGAAGCCAAGAGAGGACCAATGAAATCAGGTTTTCTGCATTCTAACACGTAGGGTTACTCCTGCTACGTAAGTGGTTCTAAGTCAAGTGAGGGAGGCTGAACAGCTTCCCCTTCCCTCCCAACTCTTTAACCCACCTAGTATCTGCTTACCTGCAACACAAAGGCGCCACAGTCACTGTCATTATTCTGCCTGGCCACATTCTGGAGAAGAAGAAGAAGGTAAGCCCTTCTCCTGGAGACCCTATGTGTATAGCTTCAGCTTCTGCCTCCTACCACACCCCCCACCACCTCAACCCTGCTTAAACCTCCTCTAGGAACTTACCATTTTGAAGTAACCTTTCCAGCCCTGGTGGAAATCCAGCCGGTCTTTCTTCACTGCCTCTGCCTGCAGATACTTGGCAATATGCTATGTAGATGGAGGAAAGAAGGAAGTGAGCCTCTGCATTTCCCAACTGAACCCAAGCTGTGCTGGTCACAGGCACCAAGCCCAGGTTGCTCATCAGAGACCCAAAACCCAACCTTCTGCCTGAAATGCCTTGCCACTGGATCTCCTCCCCACATTCTGCCCACCTTTCCCTCCCCTCTCAAACCTTAGGGCAGCGGCGGTTCAGGGTGCGCTGCGAGTCAAAATAGGTGATGGTGCGCCGCCTCACGTCAACAGAGATGAGGGACCAATGCACCTCCAGGTGGATGGGGATTAGCAGGAGCTCTTTATTGAAGATGTCCACCTAAGGAGGCAGGGCTGGAGGTCAGGTAAGATAGCACAGGAGGAGGAGCAGGCAAGGAGCTAAGTGGAAGAACTCAACTCCTAGCCCCTGGACCGTGAGGCAAGGCCCAGCATCTGGATGTTCGGATTCTTGGGCTTAAGGAGGAAAGCAAGACAGAGGAGGTGGTACAGAACAAACACTGGAGGGCCCAGGATAGGCCAGGTACTTTTTACACATTAAAGGTACAAATGCTTAGTAGGTTCAAGATCCTGGAGTCAGACTCTCAAGGTTCAAGCTCAGCTCCTCCATGTATGACCCAAGTAAGTAAGTAACCTGGGTTACTAAGTTACTTAGTTAAGTTACTTGGGTTACTAAGCAAGTTACTTAGTAACTCTATACCTCAATTTCTTTTTCTGTAAGACTGAAAATAACAGTATCTATCCTCACCTGTTTGTTACACAGATTGAACTAGTTGATATCCACAATACTCTAAGAACAATGCATGGCACCTAACAGATGCTCAGTCAGTTAACACAACAATCCTGAAACAAAGTTCTCATGAGGAAACTGGCTTGGAAAAGTAAAGCAACTTGCTCAAGGTGAGAGAAATAAGAGATGACAGAGGTGGAATTTAAACACAGGACACAGGCATATAGAAAGCCAAGTTCTTTCCGATGCATGTCACCCCACCTCTACAGGGAAACAGGAATTAAGAAATACTAGAGGCAATAGCCCTACCTCACTATTGGAATTTCCTGGCCTTTGAATCAGAGGACAGGTAAACTAATTAGAATGGAGAAAAGAACTCTTTCCCACCCCACCAAACCTGCTGCCCTCCGCCTTAATTATATTCCCCAGTAACTTAGGCCAAAAACCTAGACATCATCCTTGATTGCTATCTTTTCCTCATCTCTCATGTCCAATCCATCAGAAAGTCCTATTGGTTCTACCTGCAAGAGCTACCCTAAATAAAACTACTACTATCAATATTTCCACATTGACCACTCTGGTCCAAGTTTCTCATCAGGACTTCTCAGCTACTCTGTTTAGTCTGCCTGCTTCCACTCTTGCCCCCTTTCCATCGCCGAAACAGGAGTTTAAAACGTGAGTCACTTCCCAGATTGCTCGACACTCTTCAATGGCTTCTTAGACCACAAAGAATAAAATCTACCCTGGTTGACCTGCCCTCCACGCCTCACATGATCTACTCTCTGACCAAATTTTCTATGGTTTTTCCTTTGCTCGTTCTGCTCCAACCACACAGGCAGCCACACGGGCCCTCTGATCCTCAAATGTTCTTTCTTGCTCTGTATCCCATGTTCCCGGTGTTCCCTTTGCTTAGTACACCCTTGCCCAGATGTGCACAGGGCTGGCTCACTAAAGTATCAGCTAAGAGAAGCCTTCCCAAACCACCCTATCTGAAGTACCCAGCCCCATGCTACCACATTACTGTTTTGTTTACAGCAAATTATCACTAGCTGTACTTTAACTGGCTTATTGATTCTCACCCCTAAAAGGCAATAAGTTTTCCTTATTTAATACTGTATCCTTAATGCCCAGAACAGTACCTGGCACACAAAAGACATTTAATAAATACTTGAAAGTCTGAATGAACAGAGCTGGGGAAAGGATTCACAGGAAACAGAACTCTTCTTTAGAGGCAAGGTGTTACATAAGATGTGAATTCATAACTCACGTTTTTGGTCCACCTTTTCACCCCATCATAACCTTTGGTACGGAGTTTATCATAGAAGAAGCTGTTGAAGAAATGCACCTGTGCCAACGATACAAAAGAGCCAGGTGGAATCAACAGACCGCAGGCCCTCCCGCCACGTGTCCTCTCCCCCGCCCATTCCATTTCATCACAGCTCTAAGGACTGGTTTCCACAAACTCCAGTCCAACTTACTAAAGGTAAAAAGCACAAACTGTTTTCAACCTCATCTTATAAGTTCCCACCCTGATTTGTGGGGCTAGCCATTGGGGAAAAACACTGCAGACTAGGGGAAAGGACTAGAAAAGTTCAGGACCAAGATTACAAATTTGAATTTAACAAATTACCTTCTACTGCCTCTCTCCAGAAAGAAAGACCCTCTTTACGTAAAATGGAAGACATGAGAGACTGAAAAAGCTGCTTAAAACTTCAGAAGTTTTTCCAGGGACTGAAGTATCTAGTTAGGCCTACCTTTTCAGGGACTGTGTCCATGACCAGGTCTCCGTACATGTTCATCACCTGAGGAGAAGACGGGAGGCCACTTGCCATGGAGGGTGTGGCATGGGTACAGGGCTTCCCCACAGAGAGGGCCCCAAATACATTGTTCCCCAAACCTACTCTTGGGCCTGTTTCTCCACACCTCCTTACCTGGTCATTGAGCCAGTTCTGTCCATACAAAGTTCCCAGGTCATCCATGGTCAGCACATGCCGCTTATAGGTGACTCGGAAGCCCCTCACCATGGCATTGCCTGGCATCCGCTGGTATGACTGGATCAACTGCAGCACCAGGCCCTTCCTGGGTAGGCCAAGGGTTGAGTCATGCAAGAGATTGGGGACGGGGCGGTGGCTTGGGCACACAGAAGTACCTTCTACTGCCTAGAATAAGAATCTAAAACTTTTTCTTTGGGTCATGGGTCCTTTTGAGGACTTGCTAAAGGCACACTCCCCTGTAAGAAGCATAGGAATACTTAGGTCCACGTGGTATTTCAGGGTCCCAGGTAAAGGCCCTCCCGGGTGGCTCACGGGGGCTTGGCACCTTGTCTGCAGATTCCTCCCCTTCAGTTCTAGCTTCCTCCTCCTCCCCGACTACATCCCTATGGGAGAAAAGGCAGCAGCATTCTCTCCCCATCTCTCAGGTCCCAGCCCTCTTCCAAAGGGCATCTCTTTCATGCCTCACCTGGAAGGTGCAGAGAACTCCTGCTGGAAAATGTCCTCTAGTTTCTCCACTACCTCATCAGTGCTGAGGGGGATGAGGCTGCCGTAAGTCTGAAGGAATTCATCCAAGATGCCTGAGTGGAGGGAAGAGAGAAAAGTGAGACTCCAGACTCCGATCTCACAGTCAGCTGAGGGGAAGACGAGATCCCGGAGGGCTCCTTACTCTGCACACAGGTGACATGCTCCTCCCGCAGAGGGC
>NW_011494752.1:16000026-16007524 GCF_000754665.1 Bison bison bison
CGCAGAGGGCTGTGCTGGCCAGCTTTCTCCCCAGGCCTCTCAGCCTCTTCTGCAGTGCCCACATCTGAGCCCTGAAAAAGCTCCTGGGCCACGTGGTCCCCGATGCTGCACACGTTGCTGATGAGGATGCTGGCATCAGGGGGTGCCAGACTTCGCTCTCCTTCTGGCCCAAGTGGTCCCCCAAAGCCATTGGGCAGAGTACAAGAGAGGAGACCTGCAAAGCAGGAGAAACAGGATGGAGGCAAGAAACTCGCTCACATCAAAGAACAATGGGAAGAGTAAATGAGGCACGCAAATTATAAGACCACGAGGAGGAGGAACGGAAACAAAATCTACCAGTGCAAATACTAAAGAATGAAAACCCTAAAGCATGAAATACTTATGTTCAAGAGGTTATAAGAGACAGAGAGGAAGAGTTATTACAGGCATACCTCAGAGATATTGCAGGTTTGCTTCCAGACCACTACAATAAAGCAAATATTGTAATAAACTGAGTCATACAAATTTGGGGGTTTCCTGGTGCATATAAAACTTACCTTTACTATACTATAATTAAGTGTACAACATTATATCCAAAAAGTTAATTTAAAAATACTTTATTACACATGAAAAGATGCTCAACATCACCAATCATCAGAGAACTGCACATCAAAACTAAAATGAGGTATCACCTCACACTGATCAGAATGGCCACCATCAAAAAGTCTACAAACGAGGACTTCCCTGGTAGTACAGTGGATAAGAATCCACCTGCCAATGTGATCCTTGGTCAGAGAAGAGTCCACATGACACAGAGCAACTAAGCCCGTGTGTCTAGACCCTGTGCTCCACAACAGGAGAAGCCACCACAACGAAGAAGAGCCCCCCCGTCTCGACAACTAGAGAAAGCCCATGCACAGCAACAAAGACCCAGCACAGTCAAAAAAATAAATAAACCCCTCTGTCTTCTTAAAAAGAAAAGTCTAGAAACAACGTTGGAGAGGTGTGGAGAAAAGGGAACCCTCCTACACTGTTGGTGGGAATGTAAGGTGGTAAAATCACTACGGAGAACAGTATGGAGGTTCCTTAACTAAAAACAGCAACTACCTGGTGACCCAGCAGTCCCAGTCCTGGGAATACATCTGGAGAAAACCCTAATCTGAAGGGTTTGCACCCTGATGTTCACTGCAGTGCTATTTACAACAGCCAAGACATGGAAACAACCTAAACGTTCGTCAACGGATGAATGGATAAAGAAGACGCGGCCCATGTAAACACCAGCATGTTGCTCAGCCATAAAATAAAGAATGAAAAAGCTCCCATTTACAGCAACGTGGATGGACCTAGAGATTATCATACTAAGTGAAGTCAGAGAGAAACAAACCACTATCACGTGTATGTGGAACCTGATTTTTAAAAAAAGATAAACTTATTTACAAATCAGAAACCAACTTATAGAAATATTGAAAACAAACTTATAGTTACCAAAGGAGAAATGTGGAGGGGAAGGATAAATCAGGAGCTTGGGATGAACATATACACACTACTATATATAATATAGGACTTAGTATATATAGCACAGGGTATTCTACTCAATATTCTGTGATCACCTGCATAAGAATCTAAAAGAGAATGAATACATGTACAACTGAATCACTTTGCTGTACACCTGAAACTAACACAACACTGTAAATCAACTATATTCCAATAAAATAAAAATATTTTTAAAAAACCTCATTGCTAAAAATGCTATCATCTGAGCCTTCAGTGAGCAGTAATCTTTTCAGGAGTGGAGGCAATGAAATATTTCAAGAATTACCAAAATGTGACACAGACATGCTACTGAGCAAATACTGTTGGAAAAATGGCACTGATAAGACTTGCTCTACTCAGTGTTGCCACAGACCTTCAATTTGTAAAAAATGCAATGTCTCTGGAGTACAATAAAGTGAAGCACAATGAAATGAGGTATGCGTGTACTCAAAAACAGAAGGAAAGCAAGAAAACATTAGGTTTCAGAGAGATGTAAATTTCAAAGATATTTCTCATAATGCCTCGCATACTAGCATAGTACCTGGTATACAGCAAAGACTCAATAAATAATCAAATAATTAATAAAGACAGAGCCTGATGTTGTTTAGTTGGGGTTCTCCAAAAGAGAAACATTCTGAGTGAGAATGTCACACACAACTGTCCAGGTGACGTACTCCTCTACCCAGAGAGGTCCATCCCACCACTCTAAGAATGAGATGTACATGCATGGGGCACTCACCCTCAGAGGCCAAATGAAGAGAGAGTTCAAGCAGACATGACTGGCTTTTCTAAACCATGATTCCCTCTCTCATCTATGCACAGGGCACCTACTTAGGAATCCTGTTTCCAGGCCTTGACTCTCTTCCCAGTCTTAGTTCCTGCTCCGAGTGGGGCTTAAAACATTGCACAACTGTTCTGCAACATCTCTCTTTGCCCTCCTACTTTCCTTAGACCCAGCTCTTATCACAGCAAGAGACTCCTGGTCTCCCAGGATCTTAGCCCTCTCCACCCTCTCCTCTGCCCCATTCCCACCTTACCAGAGTCAGGGCCCAGAGGAGACTTTGGAGTCCACCTTAATCCATCTTCCTCCATGGGGGCCCCAGAGGGCACTGGTGGAGACCCTCTCACCCCATCCTCAGCCATGAGAGCACCTAACAGACTCAGCCGGGGTGGAGGTGGTCCCCGGGGGGAGTCAAAACGACAGCAGGGGGATGGCACCTGTGGTGTCACAGCCCCTTCCCGGGGTGAAAGATGGTTCTTGGGGTGTGCGAGGTTCCGCCGCCGGCCCCGGTGGCGCCCCCAAAGCTTCCAGTGGAATGTCAGCGAGGTGCTTTTTGAGTAGAGCAGCATCCGGAAGGCTCTCATAGCTCTGCGCCGGCGCTGTGAACAGGTTTTCCGATGAGTAGGGCGGGGAGGGCGAGGCCTCTGGGAAGCTCCCAGCTGACCCCATCTGGGAGGCAGCCTCCAAGCTGCCACTTCCTCCTCCTCATCTTCATCTTCGTCGTCCTCTTCTTCCTCCTCCTCTTCACTAGCTGAGGCATCAAAAGAGGGCCGAGGGACAGGGAGGCGTCTGGTTGGCACTGTGGTCCCTGACCCAGGGTCTGGCCCAAACCCTCCACCTGATTTGAGTCGGGGTTTAGGGGGTGGGGGCCAACGAAGACGCTCCCGCCTGGGACTTGAAAAAGCTGGGGCTATGCCGGGTCCAGGAGGCTCAGGCCCCCAAGACCCAGTCCCTTGTATAGTCTCTTTCATCTTCCAATAGCCTGGAAAACAAAAGTTGGGAGTGTCAGAATCCAAACATCCTACACCCCAGATCCCACCTCTCTTTCTCAGCATGCGTCTTCTGCAATCAGACACAAATAAACTACTGAAAAGAGAGATTTCAAGCAGACATGACTGGCTTTTCTAAACCAGCACTCCCTTTCCTTAGACCCAGCTCTTAACACAGCAAGAGACTCCTGCTCTCCCAGAATCTTAGCCCTCCCCACCCCCTCTTCTGCCCACTCCTAACTTCAGATCTTCCTTATAGTTAACATGGTCCACAAGCTGCCCTTTAGAGTCTGAGGCAAGGAAGAATGGCTAAGCAGCAGGCCTCAGGGCTCCTATTTCTCAGATCCCCACATCAAGCCTAGTATTTTCAGGCTCCACTTCTCTACTTGAATACCACCAGGGGCTTCCCTGGTAGCTCAGACGGTAAAGAATCCGCCTACAATGCAGGAGACCTAAGTTCTATTCCTGAGTCAGGAAATCTCCTGGAGAAGGAAACGGCAACCCACTCCAGTATTCTTTTGCCTGGAGAATTCCATGAACAGAGGAGCCTGGCGGGCTACAGTCCACGGGGTAGCAAAGAGTCGGACACGACTGAGCACTAACACAAGTCTATTGGCACAAGGGATATCCTAATTGAGAGCTAACAAGGGAAATGGCTCAGTACGGGAATACTGACATGGTACAGAGATACGTGAGAACACAACTTCCGCCGGGAATCCGTAAACGAGAGTGAGAAGAGAATTCTCCATCACCGTGGAATGACTGGGGCATGCTCGGGTCGTCTCAGGAGGGAATGGGGATACGAGGGCTACGGTTCAGGTCATAGAATCTAATGAGAAGGGAAGGATTTTAGAGGAAACTGAAAGAGAACCGGATGGCGCTTAAGGAGCCGAGTCAAGGCGCGCTGAGACGGAACTCAGCCGAGCCAGGTTGGCCCAGCCCCCTTCCTGCTCCGTCCTGGGGACCAGAATACGTCCCAGCACCGGTGTGGTCCTACAGGCTCGGGAGACTCCGCGTGCAAGGGCCTTAGAAAGCCCCTTCGAGGGCCTCCTGGGCCCCCATTAGGTGGGAATGGGGTCCAGAAATGGGAGAGGCCGTGGCAGAGCTGGGGGGAGGGGAGGGGGCGTCCTCACCCAGAGCGGGGAAGCCGGGCGGACAGGCCCGAGGACGGGCGTCTCCGGCCTCAGGCTTCCCGGCTCATCTCTCCGGCGGCGGCGGCCCCACCACTTCTGCTGTCTTCAGGCGCAGCCGTCTCAATTTAGGATTCCAACGCTTCTGGGCCGCGCGCCGCGCCGCCCCACCGTGGCCGCCTCTTGCTCTGCTTCAGCCTCCACCTCCACCACCTCCCCCTCCTCCTTCCCCTCCCTCTAGCCCCAGGCCCACCGGCCGCGGTGGCGCACAATTAGTGCGTCACACCCGGCGAAGAGCGCCGGCGGGGCCACCACGCGCCTAGCCCCGCCTACCCGAGAGCGTAGACGCCCCGGGACCGTCAAGCCCACAAGCCCCACGCAGGGATGCGCCTGCGCACACCCGCTGAACCCGAGCTGCGCCGGGCAGCCGCTCCATTAGTTCTTTTGCGCCTGCGTGTCCTGTGCCGATCTTCCGCCCTCCGCTCCCGCGCTGTGTATCCTGGTGTTCCACGCACCACGGCCTGAACTGGGGGCCCTGACACGTGGGTCCAGTGAAGCGCGTCGGAAGAGGGCTGGGAGGTCCCGGTGCGTGGACGGGGCTGAGGCACAGCAGTGGGGGAAATGGATCCAAGATCTTATTTATTCTTTATTTTTAAATTTTAGGCAAGGCTTGCGCAGAAAGGAGAGATCAGAGGAGTGAGTCAGGATCAGGACTGGGGTGTAAGATTTAGCCAAGGCGACCCGGCCTGCCGGGCCACGATAGTGGACAGAGTGAAGGCAAAACTTGGGACCTGAAGAGTTATGGTGTGGCTTAAAGGGGGCCGTCGTCATCCGGCACCCTCTGCAGACCGGCGCCTAACAACACCTCTGGAGATAGTGATGGAAACTGGAGCCCAGTAGATGGAGAGAGCGAAGTGAGGATGGGGCTTCTTGTGGGGTGGAGAGGCAGAGGGTACCTCAGAACCAGGAGTTTGAGCGGAGGAAGAACTCGTGGACATTTGCCAACAGGATGGTTGTCTCAAACCGCCGCTAGATGGTGGTGCTGTTCTGGAAGCATTCCAGTGGGACCCAGAGCAAGTCTAGACAAAGCCTGGCATTTCCCACCCCCACCCCTACCCGACTCCCTCAAGAATTTGGGGCTGGATGGAGAATAAGAAGAAGCTATTCTACCTCTTTAATATCCGTGAATTCAAAGTCCTGGGGGTGAGGGTGGGAAGAAGGGAGAGTCATGAGCTGTCAAACCTGGGGGCAGAGGCAGGCCTCTGTTCCTGACTGTTCCCTGTCCTTTGTCTAATCAGCTCTTGGCCATCTCCAAAGTGTACCCACCCTGGTCTTCCAAGCTCAGAACTACCTTTTACAACACAGTCACAGTTTCACAAGCCCCAGGAAGGTTCCATGTGGAGAGAGGCTAAGTTTGGCCCTCGCCCGAGGGATTACAACACTCAAGATATCCCCCTGGTGTAAATGGAAGACACCTGAGAAAGGGGAGAAAACAGATGCTCAGTGAAGCACAGCCATACAGATAATCTGATTGTTTCCCCTCCCTTATCCAGCTCAACCTTATGTTTGCCTCCTGTAAGGACTAAGGCATTCTGTCCTTCATTCCTCACCTCCGCTTCTATACCCCAGCTTCCAAGCCCCTGCCATAGCTCCCCCACTGGTGCCCCAGGTCAGGGATCTGCTCCCCTCACATGCACATTCCACTGCCCACCCACCTCTCACCTGCACTGTAGCAGCTGTTGTAGGCCCAGTCAGGGTTGGAGGGCATGCTTTGTATGCATCGGAATAGAGTCTCCTGCCTTCCTTGTCCCTCCCGAGATACCATCTGACCCATGGTGAAAGTCTCATCATGAAACAGGACCTGACAGGGAAGGGAGGGGATGCTAAAGAAAGTGGGCTGGCATGGCTCGGGTCCGGACAGCCTCAGGAGCCCTGACAAAGGAGCCGAGGAAAGAAGAAGGGCCCTCTAAGTGGGGTATAAATAGGGGTTGAGAAACCTCAGTGCTGGGGTACAAGGCTTTGGGAAAAGACCTCCAGGCCCTCAGGTGAGGCTCGGGATATTTGGGGTTACCTGGCTGTACAGCAGATAAACTCCAGCATCCCAGACTCGAACAACATATCCTTGGGCCTCCAAGCCTCGCCCACGCTGGAGAGCTGGTTGCCACATCACTTCTGTCACATCAGAGTCCTCTGGAGGCAAAGAATGTGGCAGTGAGGATTTCTGTGCACACTCAGACACTTATTCTCTAAGGTTCTCTTTGGCCAATGTGCCAATCCCACACTTCCTAGATCTTGCCCCCCACCCCAAAGCCGTGATTGGAAATAGTGCTCACCCTTGGAGGTAATGTTAATGGGAACGAGATGCAGAACTGAGCGCTTCTCTGGGGAGAGAGAGAGATCTCAGCAGTTGCGAGGCTGTCAGCCCTCCGCCCTCGCCCTGGCTCAGGGTTGCAGTCTCCAGATCCCCCTGCTGTGGATCACCTCCCACCCCTGCTGCACCCCGGAGGCCTCACTCTTATGTTTACGGGTGAGCACTGCTCTCCTTCTCCGGGATCTCTCCCCATTCTCCCGGCCTTCTGTGCCATCAGGGCTCTGCTCATGGAAAGAGGGTCAGGGTTAGGCTAAGATGCAAGGGTCCCAGAAAGCCTTTCCCCAGCCCTACCCCCCACCTCCCACCTACCCCAGGAATGCCTCACATCTCTCCTGCACCTTTCCCCAGCAACCTGAGTCTGGGTACTGGCTCTCCTCCAGAATCTGTTAGGTATGAGAAGCATTAATCTTTAACAATTTCCTTTCCTGGAATGGTTGCTCCCTTGACCTCTAAACCCTGGGACCCTCTCTTGCACCCATTCCAAACTTTGCCGACCAAGCAGCTAGAACCGAGAGACCCAGAGACCGCCCTGCCACGCATCCTTTTCTGCCAGACATGCTTCTTCCCTCACTCACCTGCTCCTGGAGATTCAGCCACGGATTCCCTTCTCCCTTCTCGGAGGGCCCTCCATTCCTCTGCAGCCGGGTCACCTCTCTCCTTAAGGTCTGCAGCTCGGTTTGTTGGGTCAGCAGAACCATGGCGCAAGCCACAGCCC
>NW_011494752.1:16007624-16008698 GCF_000754665.1 Bison bison bison
TCGGACGGGGCCCCCCATGTCTCCCTGGGGCCCTTTGGGGCTTAGCAAGGAAGGAGATGAGGCCGGCATGAGCTGGGGACTCTGCCAACAGCTGTGGTCTCAGGAGTGGGGTGGCAAGGAGGTGACGGGGAGGGTGGGGGTGCAGGCAGTGGTGCAGAAGGGAAGAAGGGCGTTACGCAAGGGAGGAATAAAAAGGAACTTGAGAATAAAAAGAAGGGAGGCGGGAAGCAAGCTGGGGCACTGCTGGTGCTCTTGGCACCCTGCTGCGGGGCCAGCACTGTCCCGAGACCCCTCACCTCCTCCAGCCTCAGAAGAATTTGGTGTTAGTCCCTCTAGGAAGGACAGGGCTGCCAGTGACACCCAGGAGGAGCGGCCAGAGCGCAGGAACCCCGGGGCGGCCCCAGAAGTGGGGGAGGGAAGGTTGGCTGGCTCTGGGGCATGGTGCCAGGAGCCGGGATGGAGAGACATGCTGGGCAGCACCGAGGGTCAAGGGCTGAGAGTGGAAGACCCTCACGCCCAGGCACAGGTGAGATCTCTGGGGCAGTCTGCTCACCGTGACTGAAGGTGGGCGAGGAGGGGAGGAGAGGGGGTCAGTGGGGAGGAGAACCAGGGTCGGGGAAGCAAGGAACTGGCTGAGTTCCGGGGTTAAGGGCAGGCCGGGTGTGTTGGATGGAGGCCTGCACTACTCTCTCTGCTGAACTTGGCAAGCGGGACTTCCTGTTTCCCCAGAAACGCTCTTACATAAGGCTCTGGACAAATGAGAAAGAGACAGCCGGAGCGCCCCACCACTGTAGGACTCCTGCCTGGAACCTGGGGCGCAGCTTCCCGTGTTCCTGGGCCCTAGTGTCCCACTTCCTGACCCTGAGCCCCCACATCGCGCCTGCTTCCCTGCCCACCCCCCGCTTCCCCGCTCCCTGCGCCAAGTCCCAGCCTAGGCTGGTGCCAGCACCTGCTGCAGGTGCCCAGGCTGCCAAGAGGAAAGGCTGCTGCTCCTCCCAGCCCAGGGATTCCCCACAGGAGGAAGCCCGCCTCCTAGGTAAATCAGGCCACTTCTGCTGGACCTTGGGCAGAGAA
>NW_011494752.1:16008798-16010471 GCF_000754665.1 Bison bison bison
CCACCCCCTACCTCCCAGACCCCCCCTTCCATTGGCCCTCAGCTACCCTGAGGATACCCCCTAAGCCCCAATAAAGAGAGAAACCATGACTTATTCTCTTTAATATCCACTTATCAACATTTAGTCCCAATAATAATAAAAATAATATCTGTTTTAAAAATCCACAGGGAATTATCAGGGGAGGAGCCTGTCCTGGTCTCTGACCCCTCACATTGGGGAACTCCTGGCCTAGTCCCTGTCTCTCTGGCATCCGGCCCCTCTTAGTGGCTGAAGAGGGGGTATGGAGGACCCATCATCACCCAGAGTACAGTCAACACAGTGTCCTGGGGGGCTGCAGCCAGGGTTGGGGAGTCAGGAGATAAATGGGGCTGGGGAGCTAGTGAGGTGGAGAGCTGGAGGTGGGAAGAGCTGGGAATATTGGTGTGGCATGGACATCACGTGAACCCTGGCAGCCTTCCGGGGAGAGAGGCAGGTCTGGGGGAGGAGCAGCTCAGGGTGGGGCAGAGGGGACAGGGGTGCTCAGAGAGCGGCCGTGGGGACAAGCCACCTGGAAACCAGGGCCCTTCAGTGAACTTGGAAGAGTCCAAAGTAGGTGAGGAAGGGGGCAGCCTTGAGTTGGGTCTGGGGGAGGGTGCGGATCCGCAGGGAAGACCCTCGCCGCAGGCGCAAGAGCCCTGACACTTGGCAGAGACGGAGCTGGGGCCCAGGGGAACTGGCCGCAGTGGCCGAGAATTCCTCCAGGCAGCGCAGGGCCAGCGTGTCATCCACCAGCAAGTCCAGCTTCAGGTAGACAGCCTTCCCCTCATCAAAGTGCACCTGGGGGGGCAGGGGAGGGGCGGAGTCCAGGCCTCTGCTGGCCCTGGGCTTCATCTCAGGTGTCCTTAGAGGCCCAAGGCTCCTCTCAGCCCAAACCCCACGCTCCCCTCCCCACCTTTAACTTGCCCCCAACCCCGAAGCCCAGCCCTTCTCCTTCAGTTCCGGCTTTACCCGTGGAGCCAGGTGGGGCTTACCTGACAGTACAGGTAGTACAGCCCAGCCCGGGTGACCGTAAATTGCCCGGTCTGGCAGTCATAGCGCAGGGGGTTGGAGCTGTTGATTTTGGCCTCCTCCCAGCCACTCACCGTCCCGTCCACACCTGAATGTGGGTGTTCAGAGACAGGGGGAAATCCCTCTATAGAACCTTCTCACACTGGCCAGTGAGACACTGAGTTTATAAACCTTTGGGCCCACTTTACCCAGAAGATATCTAGGAGGCCCGGGACAAGGGAGGAGCCACAGCCTAGGGAGCTGGGAGTGTGATACGAAGTTAGGGGAAGAAACCCGACCTAGAGGACTAGAATGATAGACAGCAAGTTCTCACCAGCTGCTTCTGGAGACAGGAGAAGGACTCAAGAAGCACGGGGGCTTTTATAGGTTGTGTCTGCACCATTTGCTCTTTTACTTGGAGAAGGTATGCATGCATTACTTAAATCATATATAACATGGGTTATTAAAATAAAAAATCAAAAGGGAAAAATATAAAAACAAAAAATTAAAAATAATAAAATGGTACCCAAATCTCCATTAATGAATGGATAAGGAAAATTGTGTTAAGTCCATACAATGGGATATTACTCAGCCATAAAAAGAAATGGAGTACTAATGCATGCTACAATGTGGAGGAAACATGAAAA
>NW_011494752.1:16011477-16016715 GCF_000754665.1 Bison bison bison
ACCCCAGGCCCTGCAGCTGGGCCTGCTCTGAGCACATACCAAGCACATGCTGGTGGGAAGAAACAGAGGGGAGGAAGAGGCTGTAGAGGCAGCTGTCTCTTGTTTGGGTCCACAGGCTGCTCTCCGGGGCTTCCAGCACCTCATCTCAGTAGCCTGGGAAGCTTCCTTCCCGGCACCCCCATCTTTTGCCTGCCCCGGTGCGCTCTCCTGGTTCCTTTCTCAAGAACATAATGCTCACAGGGCATTTTCATCCCTGCCTATGGGTTGCCTTGGCTTTTGTTTCGCAAGACTCCAATCTGAGTCTCCAGCTTTGCCCCTGCCTGCCCCTCCTGACACTGCTACCCGCCTGCCGTTAGAGTAACCTCCCCATGCTCCCCACTGCAAACTCACCTAGACCAAAACTGAGCCTGACCCCCCCCAACCCCAAATTTGCTTGACCGTCTGCATTCCACAATGGGCTCCTGGTCCTACCTCTTATCAAGCACTCAAGCCTCTCTCTCCTTCACCAGCTTTATCCATTGATCACCAGTTCCTAGCAAGTCTGCCACCTAAGTAGCTGTCTCCGTCCCCTGTGTGTGTGGACTCGGCCATTTCTCACTGGGACTCTTTTCAGGCTCCTTCCTCTTTAGGCTCCCTGTTTCCACTGGGAGTAAACTGCCTGCTCCAGTTTACTCGCCACACTACACAGAGCCATAGTGATGTTTCTCAAATGCAGACATGAGACTGTCTCTTCCTGCTTTGACTTCAGAATAACCTCCAGACTCCAACTGTGACTGGCTTCATATGCTTCTCCAGCCTCACCCCATCCTGCTCTTCTGGATCTGTCTCCTCAACCACATCGAGCCGCTTGCTCCCCGTCCTCCAGCCTCATCAGACTCTTGGCAAATTCTGGGCTTTTGTACAAGTGGCCCTGCCCCTCTGTCCATCTTATACTCACACTTGGGTAAGAGCCCATGCCTTCTTGGGGAAGGGTCCCTGACTCCATTGTAAAGTCTTCCTCTGTACTGGCCATGTGTCTCTTGCTACTTTCATTATTATTCTTGTCATATCACATTGTAATTTACAAATTTAGATGCTTGCCTCCTCTCCTAGACAGCAGTTCCTTGCAAATAGGTCTGGATATTACTCAGTGTGGGCACCTAGCTGGGTCCATACAAACAGTAGCATCTCAGCTCATATGTGCTGAGTCAACAAATGAGTAAATGTCTGGGTAACTGCTAAAATAATGGTCCAGTCAGAAGGGAAGAAAGCTGGCCTGAGGCATGAAGAGTAGGGGAGAGAAGGAGAAAGGGCATTCCTGGCTAGGGAACTAGTTTGAGCTGGTTGTGGCTAAGGGCATGGTGTGCCTGAGACCATGGTATCACTAAATTTCATTCTTTACTGCCCGGCAATCCCCCTTTTTTCCCTGCTAGGCTTGCTTTTCACCGTCCCTCCTGCCCATCTCCCTCAATCTCCAGAGGACCCCGAAGGCATCAGGTAAGGGCTACCTTTTGTCCTCCCACCCAAACCACAAACCGACTTGTTCTCGTGGTCACCGCTGACCCTCTTATGGAGATGAGATGACACGTCCCGTCCCTTTCTTCCTTCTGGAGTCCACCCCCTCCCACCTCCTTGGATGCTGCCTGCAGGTTCCCCTACCCCTGCACTGGCAATCGCCTCTCACTCAATGTCTGCAACACAAGCACAGATAGCTGGATTCAAATCCTGGCCCCACCTCTTAGCATCATCATGACCTGGACAGGTTACCGTCATCTCTGTAAAAAGCAGATGGCTGGATTATCTTCCTTTTAGGACTCTTTCAAGGATTAGGTGAGATTAAAACCTGAATAGGTAGCTATGATTTAGGCAGTATTGCTTAAGGACTGAACTTTTCCTGGACTCACATCCTTCTCTACCTCCTGGCCCATTTCTCTGCTCCTGTCACAGAGAAACTTCTGGAGAGAGTTGTCACTGTCTCTGATTCCTATTTCCGATTTTCTCTTAACCCAGTCCACACTGGCTTCCAACCTAACCACACCAGCCACCGCCCTTGTCAAGGTCACCAGTTGACTTTGAATGTTACTAAATGCAGCGGTCATTTCTCTGTTCTCATCTCATGTGACCACTCAGCTGCATTCAACATAGACAGCCACATCCTCCTTCTTGAAACTATGTCTTCTCTGAGACTCCAGGACACTGCCCTCCTTGGGTTTCTTCCCCTCTCTCTGGCTGCTTCTCAGTCTCTTCTGGATTCTCCCACTCTGCTCCAAGAGCCTCAGGGCTTTCCTTGCGGGGCCCCCTTCCCTCGTGGGTGTCTCATCCAGTCCTGTAGCTTTAAATACCATCCATCTGGTGATGACTCCTGACTCTACACACCCTGCCCAGGCCTGAGCCACTCACCAAGTCCAGATAACTATTTGTGAAACTCACTTGTTTATTATTATTTATCCACTTAGTTATTATTAGCTCTCAAATTCAATTATTAATTTACATGCCCCCCCAACTTATTTCCTTACTAGTTAACACCACTTTAATAAAAGACACCATTATTTCAAAGATGCCCAAGTTAAAAATCTAGAAGTCATTCCTTACCCCCCGCCCCTTAATCCTGCTCCACCAAGTCCTTCTCTTCAAACTACACACTGAATCCATTTACTTCTCTCCGTCTCAGCTGCCAACCCTAGACTAAGTCACTCTCGTATCTTGGCTCCTGGCCTGCCAGATGGAAGGGAATTCCAGGTGAACGAACAGTATGTCCAAAGTCCAGAAGAAGCACATTGGTGGGGAGGGGGTGTCAGCCAACAAGCGTGGAGAGGGCATACGGATGTGCCAGGAAAAGAGGTTGAGACCAGAGCATGGAGAGGATGAAAGCCAAGCAGAAAAGCAATAGAAGAATGAGAGAGATGCTTAAGGAAGCTGAACTTGGCAACACAGGTGGGACACAGTAGGGGTGGGAAAAGTCTAGAATGGGGAAGGAGCTGGAGACTTGAGTTTGAGGTTCTGAGGTCATGGTGCTGAGGCGGGGGTGGGGTGGGGATGGAAAAGAAGATCAGAGATTGGAAATATTTAGAGAAAAATGATCAGAGCACAAAAACTCTTGGAATATGGAGGGGAAAGAAGAGTGAAAAAAATCAAGGATGCTTCTTGGAGATGAGCGAGGGCTGAGGGAGAAGCCCAGCTGGTGTTTTGCTGGGGGGATCTGCCTGGTCTCTGAAAGGGGAAGGGGTCTCCCTGGGGTCCCATGTCTGAATCGCAGACAAAGTCCAGTTTGGGGAGCCAAGAGAAGCGAGCTCTAAGCATTTTCCTGAACTGGCTTTTGGAGTTTCTGATGTTGAAGGTGGGGATGGGGCTGGGAATCAAGGTTTTGGAGGGGTCCCTTGTCCAGAAGGCCAGGGCTGTGAGGGTAAGAGAAGAGCTCAGAGGCGGATCGGGGCCTCACCTGCCTGTGCTCCATCTTGTCCTGGTCGTGGGCGAACTGTAAGACACAGGAAAGGGGTGGTGAGCCCTGCCCTGCGCCCTGCCACCCCTTCTCCCTGGGCATGGCTCCCCATCACCCACCTTCATAGTGGGCTGCAACTGCTCTGCGCGCCCGTGGTTTCTGGCCTTTAGATGCTGAGGATCAAGGAAAGACAGATGGGCAAAGCAGTCCCCACGTCTGGGGGCTTGGTGGCCAGGAGCTACTCTCTCAGCCCCGTTCCCCCCAGTACCCTGGCATCCTTATTCTTGTTCAGTCTCCTGGTCTCAGAACCTCAGGCCGTATCTTCCTCCACAGGTATAGCCACTGATAATTTATCATCCAAAGTGGGATGCTTCTGAGCGCAAGAGGGGATTATTAATCATCACATTGAGCCCACAGGTGTAAGCCTGCAAGCCTGGATACATGGTCACAGGTCACCCCAGTCATAAGTCTTTGCTTTGGGGGGTTTGGGCCTCTGATTCTGTACTTTGTCTTCATGAGGACCTCAGGAGCTCTCCTAACTCCTGGCTACCTGCTTTCATATTCAGGGTGGGGTCTGAGTGAGAAGCAGGTCTATGCTATGGAAGGAGCTTCAGAGGGAGGGTCAGAATTCTAGGTTTGAGTCTCTGTGACTCCGAACCCCCCTTTTACTCTCTGTGCCTCAGTTCCTCTACCCATAAGCAAGGATAATGGGTTTTGCTCTGCCTGCTTCACAGGGCTGTTATGATGAACAAAACTGATAGTGAGTCCAGAAGCCACCATGATATGATTCCTAAGGTTGGGATAAAGGGCTGCTCACCATTTCTGCGAGGCCGAACCAGTTTCAGGAAAGGAACAGCATCCTGGCTTTCCTCCGGCTGGGGATTCAGGTCCTAAGGGTGTTAAGGGCAGAGCTAAACCAGGATCTCACCAGGGACTCCAAAGACACAAGCTAAGCCTGACAGGGGGCCCGTCAGGAGAGGCCCAGTCAGCGAGAGGACCGAGTCCCTCAGCCAAGAGCGGCTGAGGCCACCTGGAGGCAAGTTCTTGGGGTCAGGGCTCACCCCTCTCCCCAAACCAGCCACATCCCCCTAGTCTGCTCCCCTCAACCAGCAATTGGTACATCACACACACACGCCCACACCCAGTCAGTGTGCAAAATGAGTACACACCCTGCACACACAGCCAGCATCCCTCTTCCATAGCAGGCTCCTGCATCTCACACTCCCACGTCCCCCACAGCCAATAACACTTCGTACTTGGTTGACATCAAGGGGGCACAAACCCCTTACACACAGTTGTCGCTCTCTCATGTACCCAGGCATAAGAGAGGTGATGCACACACACCCCACACACATGTCTGGCACAAGCAGGGCACACACTTCCCATGCCGAGCAACCATTGAGCCAGCACCCACCCCCAACTCACCAGCGGGTCCGGGTCTTCCTCTGCCACCAGGTCCCTCTGGGAAGGCTCCTGCTGGGAAGGAGGCAGCGTTACCTTGTCCTTCTCCACCTGACATCTCACCCTCCACCCACCTTCCTGGCCCCTTTTCCCCCCTGCCCACCGGCCCCATCAGATGTTCAGCACAGTCCCAGGGAGGGGTGTGCAGCCGGGCCTCACCTGGGCAAACAGCGATGCCCGGCTCCCCAGGCTGACCACGGCCAGCAGGAGGCCGAGGCAGGCCAGCACCAGGCCCAGGCCCAGCACAAGCGGGGCCAGCAGGGCGGTGCCCGGCTCCCCCCGGCGCTCCCTCCGCCTCTGGATCCGACGGGTGGCCATGGGGCGGGGGCTGTGCCTGCCTCACCGGCCCCCCATCCCTG
>NW_011494752.1:16017157-16025426 GCF_000754665.1 Bison bison bison
TGGCGGGGCGGGAACACCGCCGCAAGTGCGGCGGGTCTAGTCCTGCCTGAGCGAGATTGCTAAATTAGGCCTGCAGGCCAAGGTGACAAGGCCACATGTGGCTGGTTTTATTATTCCCTCAGTCAACACAGTTGGAGGCCAGGGCATATTCGGATTTTAGCAGCCGCACCTAAAGACATCCTCCTCCTGCAAGTAACGAAAAGAGCTGAGGTCTGGCATTCGTGCAGGCTGGGTTTCTACTTCTTTTAGCAAATCAGTTGGTAGTTGATTTAAACCCCAGGATCCTGCACCTGAGGAGAGCAAGATTCTAGAACTGTGCCCCGGGAGCTGTGTGCCCCCACCCCCACCCCAAGTGTGTTCCCCAAATGCAGTTCTCTGGAAACACACCAGCCACTTATGCAAATAATAAGGGTTACCTGAGCTCAGCGAGGAGTTACAAGGAGCTCACGGAGGTTCCTTTAAATCGACCCCAGATGGAGTTCCTTGTGCGGAGCCACCTTTAGCAAAACCCAAACACCACGTCTAAGCTAATTGAAGTTTCAGCCTCTCCTAGTAGCAGAGATTTAAACCAATTAGTCTGGAATTTCCCTGATGCACGTTAATGAGGAGGTAGTCTGCTGGATAAGACCCCTGCCCTTCCTCACCCCAAAGGAAAGGTGACCAGGTGACCTTGCCTGAAACAATTCTTTCTTTTCTTTTGCTGATAAACACCTTGTCTCTATAAAAGATCCGTTTATTTCCTTGGAGGGCCTGTCTGCTTGTTAAATGGGATGTTTTCTGATCCCTGATTCGTGAATGTTGAATAAAGCCAATTAGTTCTTCAAATTTACTTGGTGGAAATTTTTCTTTTTTTTTTTTCACGCTCTGCCATACAGCCTGCAGGATCTTAGCTCCCTGACCTGGGATGGAAAACATGCCCCTTCCATTGGGAGTGTGGAGTCTTAACCACTGGACCTCCAGTTTGTTAAGTCTTAACCCTGGACCACCCAAAGCCAAGTTTATTACTTATCCCTTGACAGTCTGACAATACTTCACAGGGAGATAAGTAAGGCCAGGACATTTCTTAAGACTTTGAAATCTGGTTTAAAGCAGGTCTTTGCATGCTAGGGTAGGAACAGGGGTTGGTAGGGTTGGGAAGGGTTGTAATATAATAACTTAGAATCAACAACAGAAAAATGAGGGTTTTCAGGTAAGGGATTCAAATAGTCTAGGATGCAACCTGTCAGTGTTGTAGCCATGCCTTCCGGAAAACAAACTCACTTGGAAGGACAATGCAGATAGTGGAGTGCAGTTTATTACACCGGCGGGCCCAAGGCAGAGTCTCCTCTTAGCCAAGGAACCTGACCAGTTTTTTGTGAAAACCTTGTATACCCTAAGTGAAGCAAAGTTGCTCAGTCATGTCCGACTCTTTGCGACCCCATGGACTGTAGCCTACCAGGCTTCTCAGTCCATGGAATGTTCCAGGCAAGAGTACTGGAGTGGGTTGCCATTTCCTTCTCCAGGGGATCTTCCCAACCCAGGGATTGAACTTGAGTCTCTCGCGTTGCAGGCAGACGCTCTACCGTCTGAGCCACCAGGGAAGCCTCATATACCCTAAGTGTAGTTGCTCAAACCCACCTCCCCAAATTCCTTGAAACTAGTCTGGACAAGGTAAAAGAGAGATGGGATCAAAGTTAACCCATGATTCCTGTGTCACAAGACTAGATAAACAGTGGATGTTTATCAATAGGTCTGGGGTCATATCCGGATAAACATAATGGAATTTACCACTTTGTTCTGTTACAGAGATAATTAGCATACTCTTTTAGGCAAAGGAGAATCCAAGTACAAGTCTTGAGGCTCTTTTATCCAGGAGTCTGGTTTTCCATGGGTATGCCATTTCTATAGACACCGGGCACAAAGTTCAGAGTCCTTTAGGAGGGTGACCATGCGTGTAGCCTAATGTTCGCAGCCAGGCCTAAGATGGAGTCCAGCTCTGTCTGTTTCCTCCTTCATTCTCCCATCTTGATGCTCTTAATTCATATTATGAGCATCATTCATAGGGATACATTGAATACATTGTAAAATTCAGGGTTCACAAAGCAGAACTATCAAGGCAACTATAACAATGGTAAATATAGTTTTCCACCAATCGCCCTTCACCCAAGATAGGACCAAAGTCCATAAAGGAACGTTTTCATTTGACATTGCTTTTACCTGGTTTTTCATGACATCTAAAGCAGTTGATACATTGCCCGATAAGTCAGGAATGCATACACAACATTCAACCTTAATTATAGCACAGGTCCCTCCTTGAGCAGCTGTGAGTATGTCCAAAGCCATTCTATTTTGAATTACTGCTTTTCTCATTTGGATGTGCTCTTCATTTAAGGCTTGGATGGCTTTTGTTTTATCTAGGAGGGCCTGTTTTGTGAAATTAGTCAAGGCTTCTACTTTAATCATAATATCTATTGTCCCTATAGAGGGTATGAATAAGGCAGCAATATACTTATACCACTGAAACACAGATCTTGGCCACCTAGCATGTAAATAAGGTAGATTTACCAGGGCTTGTTGTAGGTTAGGCTTTTGTTACACTGGCATTTATATCAAATGTAACCCTATGACCTGAATCTATTGACTGTAGGTCTGGCTTACACCCAGAGAGCAGGGAAAGATTATGATTGTGTCCCAGAAAAGAGCAGAGTGGTTTAAAATCTCCTTGGCGGAGCGGTGACAGCCACCAGGGAAGTCCATCCATCACAGACAGAGGCATAGCCCCACATACCCAACAGTTGGAAGAATTGTGGAAGTTGGCATAGGAATGTGCACGTTGATGAGACCAAGCAGCAGGAGTTGATTATGTGGCTTCATCCTCAAGGGGCTCGTCTGGGATCATCTTTTCCTTCTTCTTAAGGATGGTCTTAGTCTCTTGAGGGTCAGCGGGTTCCATCTGTGCAGTCAACTCAGCGTTTTCTGGGTCTGCGTGATATGTTCTCTTCACCCTCGTATGATGGATCCAAGGGACAATACCTGCAACTTTAACTGCAGTAGGGGTAGTTAGAATAACGGTATAAGGGCCCTTCCACCGAGGGGCTAGCAAATCAAGTTTCCAAACTTTGACCCATACTTGGTCACCAGGCATAAACTCATGAATCTGTTCCCCAAGGGGGAATGGCACCCTTTCTTGTACAAACTTAGTTACCCGATTTATTACCTTACCCAGTTCCATCTGCTACAAAATCCTATCCCCCCTTACCTGAGGCAAATTTGTTAACACCTGTCTTATTATGGGACGGGGCCTCCCATACACAATTTTGTACGGAGAAGACCCTTGGGACTGTGGCATCCTGAGTCTGAGCAGAGCAATCGGAAATAAGTCCATCCAGGAGCAGTCAGTCTCTATGATCCACTTGGAGAGTCTCTTTAATGGCCGGTTGGTTCATTCCACCATCTCAGAACTCTGGGCCTATATGCAGTGTGCAGTTTCCATTTGATGTTTATAGTTTTGTTTACTTGTTGTCCTAAATCAGCTACAAAAGCCGGGCCATTGTCTGATCCAATGCTGGTAGGAAATCCAAATCTGGGAACTATTTCCCTAAGCAGGCACCGGGCTACTTCTGATGTTCTTTCAGTCCAGGTAGGAAAGCTTCTACCCATCCCAAAAACGTACATACCATGACCAGCAGGTAATGGTAGTGTCGATGAGGTTTCATTTCAGTGAAGTCCACTCCCAGGTGTTCAAAGGGTAGCGTGCCTTTCAGCTGAATACCCGGAGGTTTTTGTCTGAATACCCGAGAGGCAGCATTAACCTGTGAGCAGGCAGCATGGCCTAGGTGGGTCACTTGGTGTGTTTGGCTTACCAGATTGTGTGCCAGCTCCTCCGGTACCAATAATTTGCCACTTGGCAATTCCCACCATCCCTTTTCAGTCTTGATGGCCCCTTCCACTTTGGCTAACCTGACAGCCGTTGTCCTTGTTTTATGAGGCTAGTGTCATCAGTATATAGGACCCAACTAGGGTCTGGAACCTTGTGTCCTTCTTTCAAACAAACCTCAGAGACCTTACCTCCTCCTTGCAGATCTGTGCCTTCTTCTTCGACACCTGGTAACCTGCTTCCATCAGCAGCTGGAGCAGTGCTTTTGTCCCTTCCCAACATTTTTCCTTGGTCTCGGCAGCCAGCAGCAGGTCATCCCCATATTGTAGGAACCAATATCCATACTCTTCCAGATGGGATGAGTTCAGGTCAGAAGCCAAGGCTTCCCCAAAGATGGTTGGGGAATTTTTAAACCCTTGTGGGGGAGTCCAGATGAGCTGTTATTTGGTGCCCCCGACTGGATCTTCCCATTCAAAGGCAAAGATGGGCTGTGACGCTGGGGTGAGGTGTATGCAGAAGAAGGCATCCTTGAGATCTAGGCAAGTATAAACTTTAGTCCTTGGCGGGAGGAGGCTAAGTAAGGTATAGGGGTTTGGAATAGTGGGGTGTAAAGTCACAGTAGCCTAGTTGACTAGCCTGAGATCTTCTACAGGCCTATAGTCCTGTCCTTCTTCCTTTTTGACTGGCAGGATCGGTGTATTCCAAGCCGACTGGCACTCTACTAGAGTGCCCGCCTGTTTTAATCTATTGATGTGGGGCAGTATGCCAGCCCAAGCCTCTATCGGTAGCGGGTACTGGCGCTTTGTAACTGGGATGGTGCCTGGTTTGAGTTCTATTATCACTAGGGCTTGATGTTTAGCCAGCCTGTGGGGAGGGGGGGTTATCTTCCACCCAGACCTCAGGGAATAATTGAGTTAGCTCTCTCTCATGCTCTCCTGGCCCACCTGATTCTTCCTTCAGAGGCTCATGCAACCTCCAGTCATCTTGGGGGGTCTTGAGAGAGAGAGCAAATAAGTCATAGTGCCCATCTGGAAGGTGGGCCTCTCCTAGGGAGAAAGTCACTTGTGCTCCTAGTTTAGAGAGCAAGTCTCTTCCCAACAGGGGTACTGGGACCTCAGAATGTAGAGGAATTCATGAATCACTTGGTGCCCCGCCATCCGACATTTTCTGGGCTGGCAAAATGATTTACTCATCTCTTCTCCCGATACCCCAGTTACAGCGGTAGTCTTTTTGGACAGTGGTGCCACAGGCTTTGTTACTACTGACAGTTCTGTTCCTGTATCCACCATGAAGTAACTGTTTGGTCCCCCACTTTTAAGGTTACCATGGGCTCTCGGGGACCTGATATCTCTGAGCCCTGGCAGCCCTATTTAATTTCCAAGCCAGCAAGCCCCACAGCTGCGGGAGCTTCCTCTTCTTTTCTTGCCCTAGGGAATTTATTCTTCCAGTGGCCAAAACCTCCGCACTAGGCACACTGGTTTGTCTGTAATGGGGCCTCCGGTAGAACCCGTTGAAGGACTGTCCTGTCCCTGGGGCAGAGGAGGTTTCCAGAGGGCCAGAGATGGACTTTCCCAGAGCAGCAGCTAGCATTGCAAACCTCTTGTCTGTTCCCTCCGGCTCTCTGGCAGAGCTCAGTCTCTGCTTAATTCCAACGTCTCCCTCCCCTTCCTGTCAAACTCACCGGGAAAAGCGGGTATAGCTTGGGCTGTTCGGCTGGAGCCGGATCCTGGAAGTGTTGGCCAGAGGTTTCTGCCACCAGATCGGAGCCTGCCAAGGTGGCGTCTCTACGACTGTGGGAGAGCTGGTGGAGGAGCAGCAGCTGCTGCAGGAACTTCACCTGGCCCTGGATCTGGAATTAAGGCGGCCTCCGTCCTGGTGGAGCACTGGGCCGGTGGGCGAGTCATCCAGTATGGGGGAGGGGCAGGTTATCCTTGTCCAAATCCTGCCAGATCCCAGAGGGAGAAGGGGGATCGGCGTGTCTTCACCTGCCGGTCAGCAAGGCCGAACCAGAACACAACGTGGTCCAAGACTGTTTCTACCTTAAAGTCCGTTCTGCCTTGGTGGGCTTGATCAGGTGAGGATGAAAACATAGATGGGTTAAATATCCCATGTCCCAGGCCGTCTCCGGAAAAGCCAGTTCATACTCACTTATGTATCCCCCTTCTTCTAGCCTGACAATTCCAAGGGGGTCAAGCATTTCACAGCAGACGGGACACCTCCTGGGGGAGGGCAGAATATGAACATACAACGACAAGTTTCCTATCCTAAAAATCCCCTGGCGATCACTGGTAATAATTTTCCCTGAGATGGAGTGGACACACCTCCTTAATGACCTTGGCAAATTCCCTTCCTAAGCCCTAGCACACTGGTCGACCTGTGTACCAAGGAATCGCCGCCTGCCTATTCCAGGCTCCTGTGGGTCCCCGCTCCTTCTAGTCCCTCCCAGGGGGGTGATCAGGCCCCCTCTTCCACCTGGGTTCCTCCTCACCTGAGCGCTCAGTTTCCCTGCTGCTGTCCACTACCTGCTAACATGAAAGGTCCAGGCATTGAGACCCAGAATCCCTCCAGAAGGGCAAGGCATCTTCCCCCCTCTAGAAGATTCAAGCTGCAAGGCCTAGAAGAAGTCCCAAATGGGACTTGTCTCCTCAAAGTGAGGAGTTTCCTGGCCAATGCACCAAATGTTGTAGCCACGCGTTCCGGTAAAAAAACTCACTCAGAAGGACAATGCAGATAGTGGAGTGCAGTTTATTACACCGGCGCGCCCAAGACACAGTCTCCTCTTAGCCAAGGACCCCGACCAGGTTTTGTGAAAACCTTATATACCCTAAGTGTACTTGCTCAAACCCACCTCCCCAAATTCCTTGAAACTAGTCTGGACAAGGTAAAGAGAGATAGGATCAAAGTTAACCCATGATTCCTGTGTCACAAGACTAGATAAACAGTGGATGTTTATCAGTAGGCCTGGGGTCATATCCTGATAAACATAATGGAATTTACCACTTTGTTCTGTTACAGAGATAATTAGCATACTCTTTTAGGCAAAGGAGAATCCAAGTACAAGTCTTGAGGCTCTTTTATCCAGGGGTCTGGTTTTCCATGGGTATGCCATTTCTGTAGACACCGGGCACAAAGTTCAGAGTCCTTTGGGAGGGTGACCATGCGTGTAGCCTAATGTTCGCAGCCAGGCCTAAGATGGAGTCCAGCTCTGTCTGTTTCCTTCTTCATCAGTTGATGCCTTCTGTTGAAGAGCTAATGGGTCTTACCGGAAGTTCCTGGAATAAGCAGTAAAGTTAATTTGGAACATTCATCTTCCTGGGCAAAAGTCTCTTGGAAAAATAAACTGACAATTGACCATCAACTCTCCCTATCCCTACTGAAGCCTTTCAGTTGATATATCCTATCTTGATTCACAAAGAATTTCTAGGCCAAATTTCTACCAGGGAGAGATGTAGAGAAGAAATAATATAATTGAGGATACCTCAGTTCAATCGCTCAGTTGTGTCCGACTCTTTGGGACCCCATGGACTGCAGCATGCCAGGCTTTCCTGTCCATCACCAACTCCCGGAGCGTACTCAAACTCTTGTCCATCGAGTTGGTGATGCCATCACTGAGGATACCTAGGTGCTTCTTTATCACGTATTACCAATGATCACCAGGCATATAAGGAGAATCTGCATGCAAAGAAAGACGAAAATAAGCAAAAAAAAAACAAAACAAAAGGTAACACAAGAAAAAAGAGATAATCCAGAGTACAAAGAGAAAGATCTAATATACTTTGAGATTCAGGAAGACAAAACATCCATAAAAAAAGAACAGGATGCTGTATGAAAGAGAAACAGAGAACAAGAATTATTTTGCAGGGACTAAAAGTGTGGTTGCAAAAGTAAAATGTTCATTAGAAGGATTAAAACATAGAGTTGGGGGGGTGGATTTCTAAAAATAATAGAGCAAGGTGGCCCAGTGGTCCACAGGGGACCAGATTCTCCCTGGTCTGGGAGGATTCCACATGCTGGGAGGCCACTAAGCCCACGTGCTGCGACTACTGACGCCCACGAGCCCGAGAGCCCACGAGCCACAAGAGAAGCCACCACAATGAGAAGCCCGAACTCCAAACCAGAGTAGCCCCTGCTCACTGCAACTGGAGAAAGCCTGCACTCAGCAATGAAATCCCAGGACAGCCAAAATAAATAAATACAACTTGAAAAAATATAGAGAGCAAAAGAGTGACAAATGGAAATCAGAGAAGAGACAGCAAACACAGAAGACAAATCCAGAAGGATCGTACAGCTATTAGGAACCCCAGAAAAATAATAATGAATAAATTGAAGGGAAGGAAAATATCCTAGAAAAGAATAAGAGATAACTTCAAGACTAAAACTAATGTCTCCATTCTGAAAGGGTTTATTGTGTGC
>NW_011494752.1:16025723-16029135 GCF_000754665.1 Bison bison bison
ACACATAAAGGCTTGTTTTGACGTGCAGAGTTGGCTTCTACACTCCTAGAAAGTTGAGGGTGTATACCAGGAAATGTGGTAGCGAACCAGAAAGAAGACAAAATACGACACAGGAAGCAGTGGATCTAAGCCCAAAGATCAGTGCATGAAGATGCCAGGATGATGACTGTGGAGCAGACTTAAGGAGTAATGGGTTCTAATTGGAGGAAGAGGCAAATGGAGCTTGAACTGAATAAATGGTGTGAACAATCACTTGGGGAAAAAAAAGATATGGTATATGTAAGGAATACAAGAAGAAAGAAAAGTGATCAGAATCTCTAGGAAAAGGCCAAAACTGAAAAAGAAATTCTTGATGTAAACGATAGGCAAGATATAATATGACATGATGGTGTTTAACTGACCTAGTATTAATTTAATTGAATTGACCATGTGCTTGAAACATTCTCCTGGGTTGTAGAATTGAAGGCAAGGTATAGAAAATATAATCCTGCCCATTGTTTGGCCTGAGTGCGATCAGTATTGACAAGTACTGTTCATTAGACCTCAACCTTTAGAATCAATGTAGAAAAATCTGGAAGATTTTGTTTTGGTGGCTGGAATGATTGTAAATACTCAAAATCTTGAGTATGTAAATGAAAGGCTGAGAAAAAGTTTGCATGTGGAAGTGTGGAGAGAAAGAGGAGTTATAAACTGGCCTCTCACTAGAGATACCAAGGAAAAGAGATGGAACTAAAATATAATAATTTATTTGAAAGCAAAAATAGGGAAATCCTTAGTGGTCCAGTAGTTAGGGGGCTTCTTCCCTCATGGCTCAGATGGTAAAGAATCTGCCTGCAACACAGGAAGTGAGAGATCGATGAAGGTGAAGGTGAAGGTGAAAGTCTCTCAGTTGTGTCTGAGACTCTTTGTGACCCCGTGGCCTTAGTCCATGGAATTCTCCAGGCCAGAATACTGGAGTGGGTAGCCTTTCCCTTCTCCAGGTGATCTTCCCAACCCAGGGATGGAACCCAGAATCTCCCGCAGGTGGATTCTTTACCAGCTAAGCCCAAGAATACTGGAGTGGGTAGCCTATCCCTTCGCCAGTGGATCTTCCAGACCCAGGAATCAAACCAGGGTCTCCTGCATCGCAGGTGGATTCTTTACCAACTGAGCTATGAGGGAAGCCCAAGACAGGAGACCTGGGTTCAGTCCCTGGGTCAGGAGGATCCCCTGGAGACGGGAATGGCTACCTACTCCAGTAATCTTGCCTGGAGAATTCCATGGACAGAGGAACCTGGCAGGCTGCAGTCCATGGGGTCGCAAAGAGTCAGGGACTAACATTTTCACTTTCCAGTGGTTAGAACCCTGTATTTTTATTACCAAGGGCCAGGGGTTCAATCCCTGGTCAAGGAATTAAGATCCCACAAGCCGTGAGGTCTGGCCAAAAAATTAAATTAAAAATAATAACAAAAATGAAAACAAAATAATAATATAGATAGTCATCATTGGGAAGAAGAGAGGAAGAGGGAATGTAAATGAGTTAAATGCCTCATGTTTTATATTGGAACGTCAATAGTCACTGAAATCAGAATACAAAGAAATAAAGTATGGGCATTTGAGCTAGGATTTTTGGAAATAGCTTCCAGAAGAAACAAAAATAGAAACTGTTAAAAAGTGTTGCCTCTAGGTCGAGGGAGTGGGGTGGGCTGGAACAGGATGGGCAGGGGTGAGGCTCTTTTGTTTCTCAGGGTAATGGCCTCTGTTCTGCTTGATTCCTTATCAGTGAATGCAGCATTTTATTTGGAAAAAGAGAGAAATTGCAAATCTGGAAGCCTTGCTGAGGAGAGAAAGTCATTTCCCACCTGGGCCAGGTCTGTGATCACACCTGCTAGGGGAAAAAACAGCAGGTTTGGACCCTTGGAGACAGCAGATCACCCTCAGAGCCTTTAACTTGAGCTTGAAAAATTAATTCAATGCACTTAACCTTTTTGTTCTTGGTTTGCGGCCAAAATTAAAATTAACTTGCATTTTTCTGGACACTGATCGGAAGTGACTTGGGAAATGTGTAGGAAAAATACTGAGAGGAAATCTGCCAGTGTGGGTTTTTTTTCCTTTGTCTTTTTACGCTTTTCTTCTCAAGTTTTCTACAATTAGATGAGGGGAAATGAGATTTTCTTTTTTAAAGAGGCCCAGTTTTATTAATACCACTTCAGTGCAAAGAAGGAATTTCACATGGTCTGTAAGGGTGGCGGCTGTCTGCTTTGCTGGCCACCATATTTTCAGCACCAGCAAAAGCTTGTTGAATGAATAAATACAATCTAACCTCCTGGGCTGGCAGTGACCAGGGAATATTTATTGGTGGGAGCAGCCTGGGAGTGGAGAGTAACAATCCTGACTGAGAAGGTTCCTAGGAGGGGGAACTTGTGATGCTATACCTGGAACAATCCCAGGCAACAGGAATGAATTGGTACCAAGCCTAGGAGAGGACTAGCTATTCATAACCACCCTCCCAAGCCACCACCCCACACACTTCTGGTCAAAATTTGTATGCTCAAAACCTAATCAATTAAGAAAACAACTGAAATCCTCCACTCCTATTCCCCATCCTCAGCCTTCCCCAGACATTCAAAACCATCCCTTTGCTGATGATTCCTGGCCCTCCCTCCTACGCCTCCCCCCACCCATCAGCCAGCTGAACCAATGCTCCACCAAAGACCTCTCCTCCTTTTTTAAAAAAATTATTTATTTTTAATTGGAGGATAATTGCTTTACAATGTTATGTTGGTTTATGCCATACATCAACATGAATCAGCCATAGGTATACACATGTCCCACCCCTCTAGGTTGTCAGAGAGCACCCGGATTTGAGCTTCCTGTCATAGAGCAAATTCCCATTGGTTGCCTATTTTACATATGGTCATATATATATATATTTCTATGCTACATTCTCAATTCATCCCACCGTCTCCTTCCCTTACTGTGTACACAAGTCTGTTTTCTATATCTTAATCTCCATTCAGTACAGTTGAGTTCAGTTCAGTTCAGTCGCTCAGTCATGTCCAACTCTTTGCGACCCCATGAATTGCAGCACACCAGGCCTCCCTGTTCATCACTAACTCCCGGAGTTCACTCAAACTCACATCCATTGAGTCGGTGATGCCATCCAGCCATCTCATCCTCTGTCATCCCATTCTCCTCCTGCCCCCAATCCCTCTCAGCATCAGAGTCTTTTCCAGTGAGTCAACTCTTCTCATGAGGTGGCCAAAGTACTGGAGTTTCAGCTTTAGCATCATTCCTTTGAAAGAACACCCAGGACTGATCGCTTTTAGAATGGACTGTTTGGATCTCCTTGCAGTCCAAGGGACTCTCAAGAGTCTTCTCCAACACCACAGTTCAAAAACATCAATTCTTCAGTGCTCAGCTTTCTTCACAG
>NW_011494752.1:16029235-16029572 GCF_000754665.1 Bison bison bison
TGACACTGTTTCCACTGTTTCCCCATCTATTTCCCATGAAGTGATAGGACCAGATGCCATGATCTTAGTTTTCTGAATGTTGAGCTTTAAGCCAACTTTTTCACTCTCCACTTTCACTTTCATCAAGAGGCTTTTGAGTTCCTCTTCACTTTCTGCCATAAGGGTGGTGTCATCTGCATGTCTGAAGTTACTGATATTTATCCCAGCAATCTTGATTCCAGCTTGTGCTTCTTCCAGCTCAGCGTTTCTCATGATGTACTCTGCATATAAGTTAAATAAGCAGGGTGAAAATATACAGCCTTGACGTACTCCTTTGCCTATTTGGAACCAGTCTGTT
>NW_011494752.1:16029672-16030666 GCF_000754665.1 Bison bison bison
GGTCTGGGAGGATTCCACATGCTGGGAGGCCACTAAGCCCACGTGCTCGACACTGACGCCCACGAGCCCGAGAGCCCACGAGCCACAAGAGAAGCCACCACAATGAGAAGCCCGAACTCCAAACCAGAGTAGCCCCTGCTCACTGCAACTGGAGAAAGCCTGCACTCAGCAATGAAATCCCAGGACAGCCAAAATAAATAAATACAACTTGAAAAAATATAGAGAGCAAAAGAGTGACAAATGGAAATCAGAGAAGAGACAGCAAACACAGAAGACAAATCCAGAAGGATCGTACAGCTATTAGGAACCCCAGAAAAATAATAATGAATAAATTGAAGGGAAGGAAAATATCCTAGAAAAGAATAAGAGATAACTTCAAGACTAAAACTAATGTCTCCATTCTGAAAGGGTTTATTGTGTGCTCAAGATAATGAATGAAAAATCATCTGTATCTAGATACTTCCTCATGAAATTTCAGAATATCAGGAATAAAGGGAAGATGATAAACATTCTAAAGAGAAAAACTATTCATCTCTAAAGGAACAAGAATCAAAATGGCCACAAACTTTGCATCAATAACACTGAATCCTAGAAGATTAAATGGAGAAATGCCTGTACAATTTTGAGAGAAATGAATTTCTATCTAGAATTCTATATCCAGTCAGACACATAAAGGCTTGTTTTGACGTGCAGAGTTGGCTTCTACACTCCTAGAAAGTTGAGGGTGTATACCAGGAAATGTGGTAGCGAACCAGAAAGAAGACAAAATACGACACAGGAAGCAGTGGATCTAAGCCCAAAGATCAGTGCATGAAGATGCCAGGATGATGACTGTGGAGCAGACTTAAGGAGTAATGGGTTCTAATTGGAGGAAGAGGCAAATGGAGCTTGAACTGAATAAATGGTGTGAACAATCACTTGGGGAAAAAAAAAGATATGGTATATGTAAGGAATACAAGAAGAAAGAAAAGTGATCAGAATCTCTAGGAAAAGG
>NW_011494752.1:16030845-16033092 GCF_000754665.1 Bison bison bison
ACAAACCTCAGTCCATAGTTCATCAGGCACTCTATCAGATCTAGTCCCTTAAATCTATTTCTCACTTCCGCTGTACAATCATAAGGGATTTGATTTACGTCATACCTGAATGGTCTAGTGGTTTTCCCTACTTTCTTCAATTTAAGTCTGAATTTGGCAATAAGGAGCTCAGTCATCTCCATTACTGGTCTGCAACTAGTTCATCAGTAGCATCTTCCTAGATTCCACATATATGCATTAATATGCAGGAGTTGTTTTTCTCTTTGTGACTTACTTCACTTTACATAATAGCCTCTAGGTTCATCTACCTCATTAGAATTGATTCAAATGTGTTCCTTTTCATGGCTGAGTAATATTCCATTGTATATATGTACAACACCTTCTTTATCTATACATCTGTGGATGGACATCTAGGTTGCTTCCATGTCCTAGCTATTGTAAATAGTATTGCAGTGAACACCGGGGTACATTTGTCCTTTTCAATTATGGTTTCCTCAGGGTATACCCCCAGTCATGGGATTGCTGGAAGACCACTCCCTTTTACTCACCTCAGCAGATACACCTTAGCCCACATCTTACTTCTTCGTAGTGTCTTTGTTTTTCACTCTCATTCTGAAGCCCTCTTTCCTTGGCCTCTACCTCTTTGGCTTCTCATTTCCTTCATTAGTCATTTTAAGGAAGATAAATGCACTATCCTTAAGTTGGTTCATTCATTTCTTTTACCAAACTTGGTATCATAAATGGAGCTGATACAGAAATTTCACACTTGATACTGAATTCACTCCAAAGTATTTTAAATTGGAACTGGTTTTAGCTTTTGATTTATTTTTAGTATTCATTTATTTTTGGTTGCCCTGAGTCTTCGTTGCAGCTCGAGGGCTTAGTTGCCCTGTAGCGTGTGGGATCTTAGTTGTCCGACCAGAGATTGAACCCATGTCCCCTGCACTGGAAGGTCGATTCTTCACCACTGGACCACTAGAGAAGTCCAGCTTTTTATTCTGAAACTTTATTTTGGACAATTTTAAACCTACAGAAAAGTTGCAAGTATAGTACAATGAGGGTTTCCCTCACAGCTCAGTGGTAAAGAATCCGCCTGCCAATGCAGGAGACGTGGGTTCGAACCCACTCAGAAAGAGCCCCTGAGGAAGGAAACGGCAACTCACTCCAATATTCTCGCCTGGAAAATCCCACTGATAGAGGAGGCTGGCAGGCTATAGTCCATGGGGTATAAAAGAGTCAGGCACGACTCAGCGACTAAACAACAATAGTGTAATGACCACCCTTAGACCTTCCCCTGTATTCACCAATGGCCAGCTTTTTCCCACATTGATTTTACCTTTCTCTTCACATATACACATTAATATACTTCATCTTCTTATTCTTATTGATACATGTAAGAGTAAGTAGCAGGTATTGCAGGCTTTTACCCTACATAGTTCAGCTTGGCTCTCCTAAGAACAAAGATTTTATTTAAATAAATTCTTTTATTTTTTATTTATTTATTTGTGGGGCCGTGCCATGCAGGATCTTAGTTCCCAGATGACTAGGCACTGAACTCCGGGCCATGGCAGTGAAAGCACCAAGTCCTAACCACTGGATGGCTAGGGAACTCCCAGAGGTTTTCTCTTCCTTAACTACAATGTAACTATCAAATCTGGATACTTAATATCTGGACAACACCACTGGGGCGTCCCATGTGGCACAGTGGTAAAGAATCTGCCTGCTCATGCAGGAGATACCAGAGACTCAAGAGACTTGGGTTCGATCCCTGGGTCGGGAAGATCCCGTGGAGTAGGAATTGGCAACTTGTTCCAGTATTCTTGCCCAGAAAATTCCCTGCAGAGAGGAACCTGCCAGGCTACGTTCATTGGGTCGCAAAGAATCAGACACGACTGAGTGACTGAGTGACTGAGCGCATACACACACACACAATATCATTATCTTGTGTAAAATCTACATTCAAGTTTCCCTGATTGTCTCAATAATGTGTGTTATAGCAATTGTTTCTTCTGATCCAGGATCACAGGTCACAGTGTCATGCCTTTTTAGGCTCCTTTTACTGAGACTGGTTTCTTGGCCTTGTTTTGTCTTTCACGACATTGTTTTTGTGTCCAGGTTGCTGGTTTACAGATGGTGTAAAGGAAAAACTCACTTCCTGTTGTGTGTCTCCTCTACTGTCAGTACTCCTACTACTCCACTTCACTTCTGACACCAGATGTACACTTTTCCCACACATCAGGCATTTCC
>NW_011494752.1:16033192-16034410 GCF_000754665.1 Bison bison bison
GAAATATATATTTCTTATTATAAAACAAAATATCACAGAACATCCCTTATTTTTTTCTTTATTTTAATGAATAAATCCGATTGCACATTTTTGGCAGCGAAGACCTAGAAATGCTGTAATGTCCTTCCTGGTGCCTCATACCAGGAGGCACAGGTCATAGTCCATCCCGTTAGTGGTGATGTTAACTTCTATCCCTTGGTTAAGGTCATGTGTGCCAGGCTCCTCCACTCTAAAGTTACATTTATCATTTTTGAAATGAATGAATAGTCTGTAGAGGGAATTCCCTGATGATCTAATGGTTAGGACTCTGCTTCCACTGCAGGGGTTGTGGGCTTGATCCCTGCTGGGGGAACTAAGATCCCACAGGCCACATGGAAAAAAAAAAATCTGTGAAAAGACATTGGAGACCCTATAAATATCCTGTCCTCCAACAAACTTTTGTCTGAAGATTTTAACATCCTTTAATGATTCTTGCCTGAATCAATTATTACTGCTACTGCTGCTAAGTTGCTTCAGTCGTGTCCAACTCTGTGCAACCCCACAGACAGCAGCCCACCAGGCTCCGCCATCCCTGGGATTCTCCAGGCAAGAACACTGGAGTGGGTTGCCATTTCCTTCTCCAATGCACGAAAGGGAAAAGTGAAAGTGAAGTCGCTCAGTCGTGTTCAACTCCGAGCGACCCCATGGACTGCAGCCCACCAGGCTCCTCCATCCATGGGATTTCCAGGCAAGAGTACTGGAGTGGGGTGCCACAATTATTACTAGGTTGGTTTAAAGACGTGGACTTCGTAATTGTCCCTCTGTATTTATAGACTACAGTATACTATAAATTCTCTTCTTCCCCAACTTATTTGTCTTTAGTTTTAGGATAACCATGTGCCCATTAGTTACGTATTGTTTCATGTATTATAACCTATTAAGTCATCCTCCATTTCAATATTTATATTGTCCAGATTCATCCAGTGGGAGATTTTTCCGTTTGATCCCTGCACCCTCTTTAGTTTTTGAGCCTTTCCTTCTTGTTGTCCTTATTCTCTTCCTCTTCGCCTTCTCCTCCCCTTTCTCTTTCTTCTCCCCACCCCCCGCACCTCTCTCTTCCAGGTGCCCTTTGTACTTCCTCTCTACCAGCCCTGGGAGTTCTTCAAAGAACTCTGTTTCCTATCACAGAGAGGTCTATGAGAAACCAAGATCTAAGCACAAAGTAAAGTCAGCAGTTTG
>NW_011494752.1:16034510-16035628 GCF_000754665.1 Bison bison bison
GTCTTAACCACTGGACCAGCAGGGAAGTCCAGGCAAAATTCATATGCATTGGGCATCCCCTCACTGGAGTGTGAAGTTCTTTGTGCTATGGACCATTGTATCTCCAGTGCCTTATTTCTTGCCAGGCACACAGTAATGCACTCCATGTATTTGTTGAATAAATGGCTACTTTTCCTTGGTTGGTCCCAGGGAATTCTCCAAAGGATTCTGCCTGGACCTTTTGGGTCCCTCTGCATCCTTTGACGGTTAGGGCCTGGCTCTGAATTCCAGCTGCCTGTGTTTATCTTATCATATCACTGTCCCTCCACATTTTCATCTGTTGACTTATCTGACTCCCTATTGTCAGCTTCATGGGTACAGGGGCTGTGATCAATTTATCTTTGTTTCCCTACCCCAGCTAATGCCTCACGCATAGTAGATGCTCCATGGACACTCATTGTATGAATGAGTGATTTTGCCAGGAAGTGAAGGTACCAGAATTCAAACCTGGGACTCCCACGTGACACCTTGCCCTATGTGTCCCATCAGTTCCCAGAGGAGGGGAAAGAAGTACTGGCCTTGAAGACTGGGTAGGATTTGATGAGTAGAGAAGAAGGATCAGCCTTCCAAGGTTAGATGAGCAATGATTAGCCTGACTGTCATCTGCGCCTTTGACTTTGTACCTTCTCTGTTTCAGGGTTTCAGTCATAAGGTCATGGTTGTTGTTGTTTAAATTTTTTTTATTTGGCTGCATCAGGTCTTAGTTGGGGCACACAGGATCTTCCTTGCCTCATGCCACACCTTTTGCTGTGGTGCTCAGGTCCTGGAGCATGCAGGCTTAGTTGCGCCAAGGCTTGCAGGAAATTAGCTCCTTAACCAAGGATCGAAGCTGCATCACCTGCATTGCAAGGCTGATTTGTAACCACTGGACCACCAGGGAAGTCCCCACAAGGCTTTTACTTTTATCCTCAGCTCTCCGTCCATTTCATAGCTGCCTCAGCGTAAGACTCAGCCCAGATGGTACTGAATGTCAGGAGGGGGCCAGGCTCCTGGGTGGTGTGTGCTCCGGACACCACTCTCTGGGCTAGCTCTGTGGCCTGAGGCTCAGACTTGGCTACGTTGGCAACATGGAGATTGAC
>NW_011494752.1:16035728-16036690 GCF_000754665.1 Bison bison bison
GAAATATATATTTCTTATTATAAAACAAAATATCACAGAACATCCCTTATTTTTTTCTTTATTTTAATGAATAAATCCGATTGCACATTTTTGGCAGCGAAGACCTAGAAATGCTGTAATGTCCTTCCTGGTGCCTCATACCAGGAGGCACAGGTCATAGTCCATCCCGTTAGTGGTGATGTTAACTTCTATCCCTTGGTTAAGGTCATGTGTGCCAGGCTCCTCCACTCTAAAGTTACATTTATCATTTTTGAAATGAATGAATAGTCTGTAGAGGGAATTCCCTGATGATCTAATGGTTAGGACTCTGCTTCCACTGCAGGGGTTGTGGGCTTGATCCCTGCTGGGGGAACTAAGATCCCACAGGCCACATGGAAAAAAAAAATCTGTGGAAAGACATTGAGACCCTATAAATATCCTGTCCTCCAACAAACTTTGTCTGAAGATTTTAACATCCTTTAATGATTCTTGCCTGAATCAATTATTACTAGGTTGGTTTAAAGACGTGGACTTCGTAATTGTCCCTCTGTATTTATAAACTACGGTATATTATAAATTCTCTTCTTCCCCAACTTATTTGTCTTTAGTTTTAGGATAACCATGTGCCCATTAGTTACGTATTGTTTCATGTATTATAACCTATTAAGTCATCCTCCGTTTCAATATTTATATTGTCCAGATTCATCCAGTGGGAGATTTTTCCGTTTGATCCCTGCACCCTCTTTAGTTTTTGAGCCTTTCCTTCTTGTTGTCCTTATTCTCTTCCTCTTCGCCTTCTCCTCCCCTTTCTCTTTGTTCTCCCCACCCCCCGCACCTCTCTCTTCCAGGTGCCCTTTGTACTTCCTCTCTACCAGCCCTGGGAGTTCTTCAAAGAACTCTGTTTCCTATCACAGAGAGGTCTATGAGAAACCAAGATCTAAGCACAAAGTAAAGTCAGCAGTTTGGGAAATACTACTGTTTCT
>NW_011494752.1:16036790-16037687 GCF_000754665.1 Bison bison bison
TGCAATGCAGGAGATGATGCGGGTTTGATTCCTAGGTCAGGAAGATCTCCTGGAGGAGGCCACGACAACTCCCTCCAGTCTTTTTGCCTAGAGAATCCCATGGAATGAGGAGCCTGGCGGGGTCGCAGAGAGTCAGACATGACTGAAGCGACTGAGCACATACAAGCACATATGTATGAATATATATAAATATACATGTGTGTATATATAAATATGTTGGGCTCCCCTGGTGGCTCAGACAATAAAGAATCTGCCTGCAATGCAGGAGACGCCGGTTCGATCCCTGGGTTGGGAGAATGCCCTGGAGAAGGGAATGGCAACCCACTCCAGTATTCTTGCCTGGATAATTCCATGGACAGAGGAGCCTGATGGACTACTGTCCATGGAGTCACAAAGAATTTGGGCACAACTAAATGACTAACACACACACACACATGTATAATCAGTTCAGTTCAGTTTAGTCGTTCAGTCGTGTCCGACTCTTTGCAACCCCATGAATCGCAGCTCGCCAAGCCTCCCTGTTCATCACCAACCAGACTCACGTCCATCGAGTCAGTGATGCCATCCAGCCATCTCATCCTCTGTCGTCCCCTTCTCCTCCTGCCCCCAATCCCTCCCAGCATCAGAGTCTCTTCCAGTGAGTCAACTCTTCGCATGAGGTGGCCAAAGTACTGGAGTTTCAGCTTTAGCATCATCTCCAAGAAATCCCAGGGCTGATCTCCTTCAGAATGGACTGGTTGGATCTCCTTGCAGTCCAAGGGACTCTCAAGAGTCTTCTCCAACACCACAGTTCAAAAGCATCAATTCTTCGGCACTCAGCCTTCTTCACAGTCCAACTCTCACATCCATACATGACCACTGGAAAAACCATAGCCTTGACTAGACGAACCTTTGTTG
>NW_011494752.1:16037787-16041540 GCF_000754665.1 Bison bison bison
TCTCACTGGCTTCAGATCTTTGGTAAGGCCTCAGATGAACCGTCCAGCTTTTGGAGTCTCAAATGGTAAAACGTGCTGAAAGAAATCAGGCCTGAAGCCAGGTGGGTGAGGGGAATCCTGCTAGAGGGGAGAGTGGGATCACATCATGGCATTCTTTTCTTGAACGTATTTATTTATTTGACCACACCACATGTGGGGGCTTCAGTCTTCACTGTGGCAAACCGGATCCTTAGTTGCAACATGCAAACTCTTGGTTGCAGCATGTGGGATCTAGTTCCCTGACCAGGGATCAAACCTCGGCCCCTCACTGGGAGTGCAGAGTATTAGCCACTGGACCCCCAAGGCAGTCCATGGCATACTTTTAAGCAGTGTGTTTTGTTGTCGAAGAATTGCTTGCAAAAACTCGATGGACATGAGCCTGAACAAGCTCCGGGAGCTGGTGATGGACAGGAAAGCCTGGCGTACTGCTGTCCATGGGGTCACAAAGAGTCGGACACAACTGAGCAACTGAACTGAACTGAATTGCTTGAGGTCAAGATATCGTGGACAAAACCTAATTTACACGTGCAGCTGTTTAAGGAACAAGCTCTATTATATATCATTAAAAGAGCAAATATGGAAACACACATGTAAACACACACACACGTAACTTGCATAAGCGCAGCCTATGTTTCTAGAAGGAGACACAGGAGATTGGTACCAGGGTTCTCCCTGCAGCAGAAGAGCTGGGAATCTGAGCGTCTGCGGTGAGAGAGAATTTTTGCCATAGCTTTCTATAGCCATGTGTATGTGTCATCTGGTCTAAATAAATGAATACAGTAAGGAAAGAATTGGCACCACAGTTTTTAAAATCTGTGTTTCCAAATCTTTCTTCAGTTTAAATCTAACTCATCTATGTAATTATATATACGCACACAAATTTGACACTCACATGCAGAGAAACAAAGGTTTATATGTTATCTCAGGTGGCTCAGTGGGTAAAGAATCCACCTGCAATGCAGGAGATGATGCGGGTTTGATTCCTAGGTCAGGAAGATCTCCTGGAGGAGGCCACGACAACCCCCTCCAGTCTTTTTGCCTAGAGAATCCCATGGAATGAGGAGCCTGGCGGGGTCGCAGAGAGTCAGACATGACTGAAGCGACTGAGCACATACAAGCACATATGTATGAATATATATAAATATACATGTGTGTATATATAAATATGTTGGGCTCCCCTGGTGGCTCAGACAATAAAGAATCTGCCTGCAATGCAGGAGACACTGGTTCGATCCCTGGGTTGGGAGAATCCCCTGGAGAAAGGAATGGCAACCCACTCCAGTAATTCTTGCCTGGATAATTCCATGGACAGAGGAGCCTGGTGGGCTATTGTCCATGGAATCACAAAGAATTTGGGCACAACTAAGTGACTAACACACACACATAACTCAGTCGGGTCTGACTCTTTGCAACCACATGAATCGAAGCACGCCAGGCCTCCCTGTCCATCACCAACTCCCGGAGTTCACTCAGACTCAGGTCCATCGAGTCAGTGATGCCATCCAGCCATCTCATCCTCTGTCGTCTCCTTCTCCTCCTGCCCCCAATCCCTCCCAGCATCAGAGTCTTTTTCCAATGAGTCAACTCTTCACATGAGGTGGCCAAAGTACTGGAGTTTCAGCTTGAGCATCATTCCTTCCAAAGACATCCCAGGGCTGATCTCCTTCAGAATGGACTGGTTGGATCTCCTTGCAGTCCAAGGGACTCTCAAAAGTCTTCTCCAACACCACAGTTCAAAAGCATCAATTCTTTGGCATAACTCTACATAAATGTTTTACTGTCGAAATATGACATTCTGGCCTGAATGAGTTGAAAGTTAAATTATGAACAATTTCAAGGGCAGAGAATATTTCTGCCAGTTCACTGCAGGATCCTCCATGCCTAATGTAGCCTCCACCCACAGTGGGAGCCCAGGCCTCATGAGAAACCCCTAAGTAAGCCCTTCCTCGCCTTGTGTTGGTGTGTTGCTGTCTAGGTGGAATACTTTTGGTTTATTTTTAAAATTTTTATTTATTTATTTGGCTGCACCAGGTTTTAGTTGTGGTACACAGGACCTCCAATTTTTGTTGTGGCATTCAAAATCTTTAGCTGTGGCATGTGGGATCAGGTTCCCTGATCAGGGATCAAATGCCGCAGTGCGAGCGTGTAATCTTAGACACTGGACCATCAGGGACGTCCCCTAGGTAGAATATATTTGAACTTTATTTCATTTTGCGTTTTCACAGTTTTATGTTTCAGTTTGGACAAAACATTCCTTTCATATTTTATCTTCCTTGATTCTCCAAACCAGCCTAGGTGAGGGTTGTTATCTGCATGTTACAGAGAGAAAAAGAGGCTGAGACACTAGGGGCCCCGCCCAAATTTGCACAGATGTCTACCAAGAGAATGAGTTGCAACCATTCTGCACAGTGACAGCTGGCGTTTCCTGGGCCTCTCCTGGGGCCCGTTATCAGGCTTGGCACTGTATGTGTACAGTGTTATTTAATTTGATCCTCACAAAAAGCCTCTGTGGTGATGTCACAAGCCCCGTTTTATAGATGAAAGGAAACTAGACTCAGAAAAGGCAAATGAGTCCAAAGTCAACTAGTCAAGAGCTAGAACCAGTTCTCTGGTTTCTATCTGATGCTTTTTCTGCTGCACATGGCTCCTCCTTGAAGTTCCAGGGTAAGTTTTAGGGTACATCTGAGTCACTTACAGGGCTCCTTAAAGTGTCAATTGCTGGGACTCACCACCAGCATTTTTCTTTTTTTTAATTTTTGGCTGCACCCTGTGACATGTGGGATCTTAGTTCCCTGACCAGGAATCGAACCCACACCTCCTGCAGTGGAAGGCAGGGTCTTAACCACTGGACTACCAGGAAGCCCCCACCTGCACCTCTGGTTCTGTTGATCCGGGAGGGGGGATTTGCATTTCTGATTACGCCTCCACTGCTGGTTGGAGACCTCACTCTAGGAAGGACTTTCTCAGCCTCTGGCCCCACCACTTCAGGGTCCTGCTCAGGTTCTGCTGGAGGAGTCCCCTGTCAGAGCCTGAGCCTGGAGTTGATGCGTGCCTCTCGGACGAGCAGGACATAAGGCCTCCACCTCACCCTTAAGTTCTTGTCTGTGGCGAGCTATTAGAGTTTTAAGCAATAAAAACCATCCCTGGTGTTTACAAGCTGGAAAGGAGTTTATCAGAAAGCCATAAGGGGACTTCCTTGGAGGTCCAGTAGTGAAGACTCCGAGCTTCCAATGCTGGGGGTGCAGATTCGATCCCTGGTAGGTGAACTAAGATCCCACAAGCTGTGCGGTGCAGCAAAAATCAATCAGAAAGAAGGCCATAGGCTCCCAGAATCTCCAGGAAGGTTGGATAGCCAGGCTCAGGAAACAAACCTAGTTAAGGAGTCACAACATGGACAGGGACCAACGTTCACTGCGGATCTGGCCTGCTGAGGGCAGGCCCACCACAGGCCCTGCAGGACACAGATGCACAGCCAGGACTGCCAGCACCACTGGCCCTGGACGCTGGAGGCCCCTGCTGGCCCTGAGATGGATATGCTTCATGTGGCTTTGTTTCTCTAGCCTTCAAACCAAAATCTCAGGGGGCAGTGGTCCACCTGACTCAGCCTGGGTCATGTGTCACCCCCATCAGCTGCAAGGGATGCTGGGAAAGTGAACCTCTGGCCATAGGGTCTCTACTGAGGGTGGAAGGCTTTACCTCCTAGCAACGTGCCTA
>NW_011494752.1:16041640-16042588 GCF_000754665.1 Bison bison bison
CATCAAGAGGCTTTTTAGTTCCTCTTCACTTTCTGCCATAAGGGTGGTGTCATCTGCATATCTGATGTTATTGATATTTCTCCCGGCAATCTTGATTCCAGCTTGTGCTTCTTCCAGCCCAGCATTTCTCATGATGTACTCTGCATATAAGTTAAATAAACAGGGTGACAATATACAGCCTTGACGAACTCCTTTTCCTATTTGGAAGCAGTCCGCTGTTCCATGTCCAGTTCTAACTGTTGCTTCCTGACCTGCATACAAATTTCTCAAGAGGCAGATCTACATAAATGTTTTACTGTAGAAATATGAGCAGCACTCTGGCCTGAATGAGTTGAAAGTTAAATTATGAACAATTTCAGGAGCAGGGGCTATTATCTGCCAGTTCACTGCAGGATTCTCCATACCTAATGTAGCCTCCACCCACAGTGGGAGCCCAGGCCTCATGAGAAACCCCTAAGTAAGCCCTTCCTCACCTTGTGTTGGTGTGTTGCTGTCTAGGTGGAATACTTTTGGTTTATTTTTAAAATTTTTATTTATTTATTTGGCTGCACCAGGTTTTAGTTGTGGCACACAGGACCTCCAATTTTTGTTGTGGCATTCAAAATCTTTAGCTGTGGGATGTGGGATCTAGTTCCCTGATCAGGGATCAAACCCTGCAGTGCAAGCGTGTAATCTTAGACACTGGACCATCAGGGACGTCCCCTAGGTAGAATATATTTGAACTTTATTTCATTTTGCGTTTTCACAGTTTTATGTTTCAATTTGGACAAAACATTCCTTTCATATTTTATCTTCCTTGATTCTCCAAACCAGCCTAGGTGAGGGTTGTTATCTGCATGTTACAGAGAGAAAAAGAGGCTGAGACACTAGGGGCCCCGCCCAAATTTGCACAGATGTCTACCAAGAGAATGAGTTGCAACCAAAAACTGTGAAAACGCAAAATGAAAT
>NW_011494752.1:16042688-16043163 GCF_000754665.1 Bison bison bison
GTTCTCCTCTAAGAGTTTTATGGTTTCTGGTCTTATGTTTAGATCTTTAATCCATTTTGAGTTTATGTTTGTGTATGGTGTTAGAAAGTGTTCTAGTTTCATTCTTTTACAAGTGGTTGACCAGTTTTCCCAGCACCACTTGTTAAAGAGGTTGTCTTTTCTCCATTGTATATTCTTGCCTCCTTTGTCAAAGATAAGGTGTCCATAGGTGCGTGGGTTTATCTCTGGGCTTTCTATTTTGTTCCATTGATCTATATTTCTGTCTTTGTGCCAGTACCATATTGTCTTGATGACTGTGGCTTTGTAGTAATCTCAAAAATATACAAGCAACTCCTGCAGCTCAATTCCAGAAAAATAAACAACCCAATCAAAAAATGGGCCAAAGAACTAAATAGACATTTCTCCAAAGAAGACATACAGATGGCTAACAAACACATGAAAAGATGCTCAACATCACTCATTATCAGAAAAAATG
>NW_011494752.1:16043263-16043781 GCF_000754665.1 Bison bison bison
GTGGGGGAGGCAGAAACCAGACTGCAGTGGGTGAAGATGAGGTTTGATGCAAAGGGGTAGGGAGGAGAGGAGGGGGGATGGTAGCTGAAGAGGGGCTCCAGGGCCAGTGGAGGGTGTTTTTAGTTATTTTTGTTAAATATTTTTAATCTTTGCTTCTGTTTTATCTGGAAAAGGAATGCCTGCTCATAAAGAATTCATACGGTAAGGTACAGGGAACCCCTAGGATCTTTCATAAGAAAGAGATTCAATTTATGAAAGGCTGGCACTTGATGATGGTGACCCCCTCCCAGACTTTCCTGTGTTGAAGGCCAGCTCTGCGTCTGGGGCTGGTTGGGCAGTGTCTCTCTCATCCGGGAGACATGGGCATGCGCCTGAGCACTGAAGGGATGCACTGGAGGGGAATCCTGAGCCCTTGCCTGGGGCTTGGCCTGTGCCCTGTGCCGGGAAAGGACAGGGACGGGGGCGGGGGGCCGGGGGAGGGGGGGCGACGAGTCTCACAGCTGCTGCTTTTGCTCTGA
>NW_011494752.1:16043881-16044272 GCF_000754665.1 Bison bison bison
AAAACAACAATGAGGTACCATTTCACGCCAGTCAGAATGGCTGCAATCCAAAAGTCTACAAGCAATAAATGCTGGAGAGGATGTGGAGAAAAGGGAACCCTCTTGCACTGTTGGTGGGAATGAAAACTAGTACAGCCACTATGGAGAACAGTGTGGAGATTCCTTAAAAAACTGGAAATAGATCTGCCATACGACCCAGCAATCCCACTGCTGGGCATACACATCGAGGAAACCAGAATTGAAAGAGACACGTGTACCCCAATGTTCATTGCAGCACTGTTTATAATAGCCAGGACATGGAAGCAACCTAGATGTCCATCAGCAGATGAATGGATAAGAAAGCTATGGTACATATACACAATGGAGTATTACTCAGCCATTAAAAAAGATA
>NW_011494752.1:16045450-16046689 GCF_000754665.1 Bison bison bison
CAGTCTACACGATTTACTGATTTCTCACATTTATTGTGTATTTTCTCCCACGACAGTACAAGCTCCCCAAGGGCAGGGGACCTCACAGTTTACTGATGTGTCTAGAACTGTGCCTGGGGACTTCCCTGGTTCAGTGGTTAAGACGCCACCCTCCCAATGCAGGGGCTGCTGGTTCAATCCCTGGTCAGGGAATGAAGATCCCACATGCCACGTGGCCTAAAAAAATTATAGAACTCTGCTTTGCATGTAGCAAAATTAAATAAATATTTTTGAATGGCTTAATAAACTCGAGGACCTTAGACTGCTGCAGACATTTGTGTGCATAAATGCACAGCAATTCTCCTCTCCTGAGGTCACATGCAGTCTTGTATTGTGAGGTGACTTCTCCATGTATGCGTGAGCAAGCCCCTTACTTCCCAGAGGGCCAAAACCATCTCAGCCTTGTCTATGCGTCTCCCTCACTCAGCACAGTGGCAGGCACTGGTTTGCAGGATGAAATGTGAAGACTAGTTTGGGGCTGGGTTGAAGGAAGGGGAGCATCCATGGTTAGCAATGGGGGAGACAGTGAACAAAGACAAGTCACCCACGAGGAGGAGTCCTGGGAAGCACCCCGAGGCTGGGCAGCACCACACGGAGGAGGCTTCCAGACACACAGAGGGGAGGAGGGCCTGCAGGGAACCTGGATGTGGTCAGTAGGCCTCAGGTGGTGGGATCCGAGCTTCTTCAGCACTCTACGCTCTGTCATTCTCCCAGGTGGGAGGGAAGCTCTGTACAATATTGAGCCAGGGCTGGGACATCTCCCTCATTACAATACCCTCCTTACTCATGCTCTTTCTCATTGCAAGGGAAGATGTAAGATATTCAAAAGACTACATGGGCACTTCCTTGGCGGTCCAGTGATTAGGACTCTATACTTTCACTGCAAGGGGCTTGGAATCGGTCCCCAGTCAGGGAACTAAGATCCCACTTGCCTTGTGGCACAACCAAAAGGAAATAAAATAAAAATATGTATATAAAGTGACTACAACCAGTGGGGTGGGGGAGACTACATGAAAAACAGTAAGAGAATGTATTAAAAGCAGGGAAAGGATAGTTTCAGGGTGAGAAGTTGGCCGTAAAGAAATATGAGTAGACTTTCTGGGTGATAGAAATGTGCTTTTTCTTGATTTGGGCGTTGGTACATGGGTGTCAACATTTGAGTTGTCAAAACTCATCCAGTTGTATGCGTAAGATGTGTGC
>NW_011494752.1:16046789-16047272 GCF_000754665.1 Bison bison bison
TGAAGATCTTTTTTGTACAGTTCTTCTGTGTATTCTTGCCAGCTCTTCTTAATATCTTCTGCTTCTGTTAGGTCCATACCATTTCTGTCCTTTATCGAACGCATCTTTGCATTAAATTTTCCTTTGCTATCTCTGATTTTCTTGAAGACATCTCTAGTCTTTCCCATTCTTTTGTTTTCCTCTATTTCTTTGCATTGATCGCTGAAGAAGGCTTTCTTATCTCTTCTTGCTATTCTTTGGAACTCTGCATTCTAGATGTTTATATCTTTCCCTTCCTCCTTTGCTTTTCGCTTCTCTTCTTTTCACAGCTATTTGTAAGGCCTCCCCAGACAGCCATTTTGCTTTTTTGCATTTCATTTCCAGGGGATGGTCTTGATCCCTGTCTCCTGTACAATGTCACGAACCTCATTTCATGTGGACCTTAGAAAGCATCACTACGAACAAAGCTAGTGGAGGTGATGGAATTCCAGTTGAGCTATTCCA
>NW_011494752.1:16047372-16050054 GCF_000754665.1 Bison bison bison
TATTCACAAATGTGTAGAAGATCTAAAAAGACAGTTCTCCAAGAAGACAGATGGCTACAGGCACATGAAAAGATGCTCAACATTCCTGATTTTTTAAGAAATATGATTGAAACTAAAATGAGGTACAACACCAATTAGAATGGCCATCATTAAAAAGTCTATAAATAACAAAATACTGGAGAGGATGTGGAGAAAAGGGAACCCTCCTACGCTGTTGTGGAAAACAGTATGGAGGGTCCTCAGAAAACTAATAATAGAAGCATCAGATGATCCCACAAGCTCACTCCTGGGCACATATCTGGACAAAGCTACAATTCAAAAAGATACATGTACCCCTATGTTCCTAGCAGTAGTATTCACAATAGCCAAGACAAAGAAACAGCCTAAATGTCTACTGACAGATGAATGGATAAAGAAGATACAGTACATATACACAATGGAATACAACTCAGCCCTCAAAAAGAATGAAAGAATGCCATGTGCTGCAACATGGATGCAACCAGAGATGGTCATACTAAGTAAAACAAGTCATAAAGAGAAAGACAAAGACCATATGATATCACCTACATGTGGAGTCTAAAACATGACACAATATGACAGAAACGAGCCTGTCAATGAAACAGAAACAGAATCACAGACATGGAGAACAGGCTGGTGGTGGCCACAGCAGATGGGGCTTGGGGATGGATGGCGTGAGAGAGGAGGGTTTGCAAATGGGGACTATTATATATAGAACGGATAAACAACAAAGTCCTACTGTATAGCACAGGGAACCATGTTCAATATCCTATGATAAATCATAATGAAAAGAATATAAAAAAGAATATATACATATATATATATATATGACTGACTCACTTTGCTGTACAGCAGTAATTAACACAACATTGTAAGTCAACTATACTTCAATTTAAATTAAAAAAAAAATTTAAGTAGAAATAAAAAATGGAACTGACCTCCTCATGAAGCTTTGAGAGCAAGAATCATGGGTAGTTCTTAAAAAGCCCTCCATGTGGCCTGCAGCACAGTCTGGTAGATGCAGCCTGGACGTCAGTGATGAGCCCTGACCTCTCGCTGACTCTCTGCCTCTGGGTTTGGCCCAGGCTGTCAAGGAGAACAAGAGGTGTATAGGAATTCTGCCTCTTGGATTCTGTCTCTTGCAGACCTTGGAGCCTGATAAGTGGCAGTGAGGTGGCGACAGGGTCTCCAGGAAACCCCCGTGGTCAGTGGAGCACAGACTCTGCTTTCTACAGACACGGAGGAGGAGTCAGGTTCACAGACTCCGGGGAGAGCTGAGGAGCATGACAAGGACTCAGGCCTGGGCGCAAGAGCCTCCACCCAGGACCCAAACCTGTCCCGGAGCACGAACGGTCAGCTGACCAACCACCCACAATGCCTGGGACTGAGGTGTTCCTTGGGACCCCGGACTTCCAGCGCCAGGGAAATAGAGATGATCTGGTCACCCTAGAAAGGCAAAACCAGCACCACAAAGAAAACCTTCCTTCAAAAGGGCAGCAGCTGGGAATTCCCTGGCGGTCCAGTGGTTAGGACTCTAAATTTTCACTGCCAAGGGTGCAGGTTCCACCCCTGTTGGGGAACCAAGATCCTGCGCAAAAAAAGAGAGAAAAAAAAAAAAGCTGAGGATATCCTATAGGGACCCAGGTACAGGGCACTCAAATGCTACAGTGACTTCAGAGGGTTTGAATCTACAGAGTCAGACATGGAGCAGGAGGGAGGTAAATAATTACATACAGAGGGTTGTGAACCGGGATTGGAGATGACATTACAAAAGCCTTAACTAATTGGGTGCAGAGGGAGGCAGGATGGTCGGGAAGGCACCACTGAGGAAGATGTTTGATTTGACTTGTTAAAAATGAGTCAGGCAGCTCCTCTGGTGGCTCGTGGTAAAGAATCCGTCTGCCAATGCAGGAGACACAGTCTCGATCCCTGCTCTGAGGAGATCCCATGTGCCGCGGAGCAACTGAGCTGTGAGCCATAACTATTGAGCCAGTGCTCTAGAGCCTGCAAAATACAACTATTGAGCCCAAGTGCCACAACTACTGGAGAAGGCCATGGCACCCCACTCCAGTACTCTTTTGCCTGGAAAATCCCATGGACGGAGGAGCCTGGCAGGCTTCAATCCACAGGGTCGCTAAGAGTCCAACACGACTGAGCGACTTCACTTTCAGTTTTCACTTTCGTGCATTGTAGAAGGAAATGGCAACCCACTCCAGTGTTCTTGCCTGGAGAATCCCAGGGACGGGGGAGCCTGGTGGGCTGCCGTCTCCGGGGTCCCACAGAGTCGGACACGACTGAAGCGACTTAGCAGCAGCAGCAGCAGCAGCTGCAACTACTGAAGCCCACTGGTTCTATAGCCCACGCTGGGCAACAAGAGAAATGACTGCAACGAGAGGCCCTGGCACCACAGCTAGAGAGCAGCCCTCGTTCTCTGCAACTAGAGAAAGCCCGAGCAGCAACGAAGCCCCAGCACAGGCAAAAGTAAAAAGAAAGAAAGAAAATACATTTTAACAAGAGCAACCACAAAAAAATGAGTAAGAATTAGCAAGGTGTAAATCCCTACATTTATGTCCAACCAGTTTTTTTTTTTTTTTTTCAGTGTTACAGCTCCATTTTATTTAGAAGATAGCAGGAGAATCCAAGACTCAAAGAGAAGAGAGTGGA
>NW_011494752.1:16050154-16050729 GCF_000754665.1 Bison bison bison
GAGGGGGGAGAGGGAGGGGGAGAGAGAGAGAGAGCGCCCACGCAGGAGAGAGAGTCCCCTCCCAACCAGTTTGTAACAAGGATGCCTAGTCAATTGTGTTTTCAACAAATACTGCTAAGACAGCTGGAGTGTCACATGTAAAAGAATGAAGTTGGTGACCTAAATGGGAAGAAAACCCAAAAAAGAGGATTGTATGTATATGTATCGCTGATTCACAGCAGAAACTAACACAACATGGCAAAGCAACTATACTCCAACTTTAAAAAAATGAGGTTAGATCCTTACTTCACACTATCCACAAAAGTTAATCCCAAATAGACCATAGATCTAAATGTAAGAGCTAAAACTATAACACTCTTAGAAGAAAAAATAGGCCTATGTCTTTGTGACCTTGAATTAGGCAATGATTTCTGAGATATGAAACCAAAAGGAAAAAAGTTAAAGAAAAACTAATTCGATAAATTGGACTTCATCAAATTTAAATACTTTTTAGCTTGAAAGAATACCATGAAAAAAGTGAAAAGACAACCCATTATTTGCAAATCATGGCTCTGAGACTGTATCCAGAAGAAAGA
>NW_011494752.1:16051038-16051399 GCF_000754665.1 Bison bison bison
GGGAATGGGAGCAATTGATAATGGGGTTTCTTTTTGAAGTGATGAGATGTTTTGAAATTAGATAGTGGTGAGGGCTTCCGAGGTGGTTCAGTGGTAAAGAATCTGCCTACCAACGCAGGAGATGCAAGAGACACGAGTCGCATTCCTGGGTTGGGAAGATCCCCTGGAGTAGGAAATGGCAACCCACTCCAGTATTCTTGCCTGCAGAATCCCCATGGACAGAGAAGCCTGGCGGGCTACAGTCCATGGGGTCGCAAACAGCTGGACACAACTGAGCACAACAAAACAGAGAGGATTGCACAACTTTGTGAATATCCTAAAAACCTCTGAATTTTACAGTCTAAAAGGGTGAGTTTTGTTA
>NW_011494752.1:16052107-16052520 GCF_000754665.1 Bison bison bison
ATAAACTGATGAACTGATACCTAAAATGTGGTACGGTTCTACAATGGAATATTAGTCTACCAGAAAAAGAAATGAAGTACTGATACATGTTACCATATGGATGAGCCTTGAAAACATTATGCTACATGAAAGAAGCTAACCACCACATAGTGTATGATTCAATTTATATGAAATTTCAAGAATAGGCAAATCTCTAGAGACTCAAAGCAGTGGTTGGGTAAGGTGAGGTGGAGGAGGGAATGGGAGCAATTGATAATGGGGTTTCTTTTTGAAGTGATGAGATGTTTTGAAATTAGATAGTGGTAAGCTCAACATTCAGAAAACGAAGATCATGGCATCCGGTCCCACCACTTCATGGCAAATAGATGGGGAAACAGTGGAAACAGTGTCAGACTTTATTTTTCTGGGCTCCA
>NW_011494752.1:16052954-16057316 GCF_000754665.1 Bison bison bison
AAGCCACTGCAATGAGAAGCCCACACATCACAACTAGAGGATAGCCCTTCATTCACCACAACTAGAGAAAAGCCCTCATGCAGCCACAAACCAGCACAGGCAAAAATAAATAATACAATTAAGAAAAGAAAAAGAAGAACTCACTTCACAGTTCCAGGACTGGGGCAAGGTTCTCCAGGAGGCTGTGTGTGCTCTGAATCAGCATTAGATATATGGTGCTGATTCTCTGATAGCCAGGATTCATGGGTCCAGGAATCAAGGGAGTGGCACCCTATTTCCCCTAATGACTCATCAGCAAGATTTTTGCTTCCTGTTCCTGTGACTTTATGCTCTGCTGACCTAGAGGCCTTCTTCCAGAGGGAAGGATGCTTCCACCAGGAGACACAATAAAGATTTCATTGCACTTGATGTTAAGACTGCCACCCAGCCACTTTGGGCATCTCATGACTCAACAGGCCAAGAAGGAAGTTATGATGTTGGCTGGCTAGAGTGATAGATCCTGACTGCCAAGCAGAAATTGGACTACTATCGACAGTGGAGGTAAGGAAGAGTGTGTGGGGGCATCTCTTAGTATCACCATGTCCTGCAATTAAAGTCAATGGAAAATGACAACAATCCAATGGAGGAAGGATTAGTAATGGTCTAAAACCCTTCAAGAATGAGGGTTTGGGGACTTCTCTGGTGGTCCAGTGGTTAAGACTCAGAGCTTTCACTGCCAGATTCAATCCCTAGTCAGGCAACTAAGATCTCATAAGCTGTGTGGTGTGGCAAAATAAATAAATATGATAGATAAATAAAAATATTCAAAAATGAAGGTTTGGGTCATCCCACCAAGTAAAGAATCATAACCACCTGAGGTGCTTGCTGAAGGTAGACATTACAGAATGGTTAGAAGAAGGTAGTTATAAATGCCAGCTATGAACACTGAGCGACTTTGCATGAACACATGGCTAGTTATAGCTATAACTGTTGTGAATATTTTTTGATGAATATGTGTTTGTATGTGTATCTCTGTTTTCTTTCCTCTCTTATTGCCTTATCATGTAACTGAAGATGTATTGACTTTACATCATAGCTTTTAAGTGACAAGTGAAAGTCGCTCAGTCGTGTCCAACTCTTTGCATCTCCATGGACTAGACAGTCCATGGAATTCTCCAGGCCAGAATACTGGAGTGGGTAGCCTTTTCTCCAGGGCATCTTCCCAAACCAGGGATCGAACCCAGGTCTCCCACATTGCAGGTGGATTCTTTACCAGCTGAGCCATAAGGGAAGCCCAAGAATACTGGAGAGGGTAGCCTATCCCTTCTCCAGCACATCTTCCTGACCCAGAAATTGAACCGGGGTCTCCTACATTGCAGGCAGATTCTTTACCAACTGAGCTATCAGGGAAGCTATCACAGCTTTTAAGTATTGTTAATTTTACATCATAGTATTTAAGTTAGGGCATATCAAGAAGAAGAGTAAATACCACTCAAGGACTTTAGCTCTTTTGCCAGGGAAGGGGTTAGTGTATTTTCAGCTGTACACATGACAGTTGTATCATGGAATTATGATCTTGTTATTATCTTTATTTGGAGATTAAATATGGTTTAAAGAGATGCATTGGGGTACAAATTGAAAAGGGGTGGACTGGTCATGATTATTTTGTGTCAACTTGACTGACCACGAAGTGCCCAGGTTCAATATTATTTCTGAATGTGTCTGTAAAGGTGTTCTTGATGAGATTAGCATTTGAACTGGTAGACCCAGTAAAGTAGATGGCACTCCCCAGTGTGGGTGGGCATCATTCAATCCATCAAAGGCTTGAATAGAACAAAAGATGGAGGAAGGAGAAATTCACCCCTTTTCTTTCCAGCCTCAGTTGGTTGAGCTGGGACATGTCATCTAATCTTCTCAGGCCTTTGAACTTGGGCTGAATTACACCCCTATTTTTCTTGGGTATCCAACTTGCAAGTGGATGATCATGAAAATCATCCATTTTCAGCCTCCGAAATATATACATATACACATACATACAAACTCTGACCAATACAAAAATCAAGCAACGTCCACAAAAGTATGAGAGAAAGAAATATCCGGCCAAGATATGCTTTCAGTTTTGAAGGCTACAGAAGAGTTTCAAAAATAAAAGATTCAGGGATTATAATGAAGCAGTTATGAGCCCTTTCTGAAAAACATCCTAGAGAGATGAATAAAAAAGATGATAGGGAAGGAGCCATGATAAGTTAAAGATGAGCCATTTAAATACATCAATAAGAGGGCATAACTGCAGGGATTATATTTGCAGAACAGAAAGTAAATATTATAAAACCTGACCAAAAAAGGATAAAAGCCATACTTGCGAGGTAGGATGGCCATCAGCTGACTAGGTAGCCTACATGGCTTTCCTAATTGAAAAGACTAAATTTGTGGATAAATATTTTGTAAAAAAAAAAAAACCAGAAAATAAACATTACTGAGCTGGAATAAATAGAAATATTTCTACAGAGGCCGAAAATGCAATAAACTCAGGAAGCCTGGGAGGTAAGTAAGCACCTAAGTCAGCTTTTCTCCCGAAGGGTTTCTGTGAAACATAGGAGACCTTGAGTTTTGTCCAGACTGTTTTCTGGGCTATAGGGGACAGGAGCTAAAGCCCAAGGCTCCACCAAGATAGTGGGAGATTTTGGCACATAATCAGGGCCTCCTGCAAGCTCAGTATAAAGACACAGGGAAACCAAATCCAAAACCCATTTTAGGAAGGAAGGAGCAAGGGAACTTGCCTGGCTCAACCTTGAATGGAAGGAAAAAATAATCTTTCTTGAAAACCTGAAACTACAACCCAGCCCTTCCATAGTTTGTGGTGCAATTCACCCACCTGAGGAGCTTAAGAAAACCTTCACAAAATGCAAAGGGTTCCCAGGTTGCTAGTGCAGCCTCGGGCTGGGAGAAAGCAAACATACATTCTCTCTATAGGTAGGCCACTTCCATCAAAGATTCAAAGTTCTCCCAAAGATTAAGTTCCAAGGAAAGAGAGCAGCTCACGATCTAAAGCAAAAAAACACACACAAGCCTTAAATGAGGCATCATGAGTCATCGCAAGAGACAAGAGACCACAGAATGACACCTGTGAAGACCAGCGCTGTGTCCAGTCACAGTGGGGCCAGAGGCAAACATGGGGTCGTGGTGGGGGATTCTTATAGATCCTTTCAAAATTTCAAATGTTACTATTTGGGGACCTCACTGGCAATTTTAGGGGCATCCCTGTACTCCAGGAGTTGGTGATGGACAGGGAGGCCTGGCATGCTGCGATTCATGGGGTCGCAAAGAGTCGGACACGACTGAGATACTGATCTGATCTGATCTGATCTGTGGCTCAGATGGTATAGAATCTGCCTTCAATGCGGGCGACATGGGTTCAACCCCTGGGTTGGAAAGATCCCTTGAAGAAGGGAATGGCTACCCACTCCAGTATCCTGGCCTGGAGAATTCCATGGACAGAGGAGTCTGGCAGGCTACAGTTCATGGGGTCGCAAAGAGTAGGACACAACTGAGTGACTTTCACTTCTGGCAATTCAGTGGTTAAGACTTCACCTTCCAATGTAGGGGGTGCAGCTTTGATCCCTGATCAGGAAGCTAAGATCCCCTTGGGGCCAAAAAACATAAAACAGAAGCAATACTATATCAAATTCAATAAAGATTTTGAAAATGGTCCACATCCAAAAAAAATAAAAATCTTTAAAAACTGTTACTCTTTACTCCATCATGGATTTTTTTTTTTTTTTAAGGGTGGAACGCTCGAGTGAGTAAAACCTTTAAAATAAAGTTGATATTAAAAGTGTATTTATTTTTTGAGTATTAATTATTACACTTGTGTGTCCATCATGGATTTTTATACTAATTTTAATTTTTAAAATACTGTATTAAAGTATTATTTATGAGTTTTTTTGTTGCCCCTTAAATTTGGTCCCTGTGGAGAGTGCCCTGTTTGCCTCTCCTGAGGTTGGCCCTGGCAGAGTTCACTTATCTAATTGCCAGTTGTAATAAGATGGATGGATCTTGCGGGCATTATGCAAAGTGAAATAAGTCAAACAGAAATATTATGTAGGGATTTTCCTAGAGGTTGGGGTACAGGTTCGATTCCTAGATGGGGAACTAGAATCCAGCATGCCACATGCACAGCCCAAAAAAGTAACGATAAATACTACATAATCTTATTTACATGCCAAATCTAAACCAAACAGAACAAAAACTAAACTCATCGAAAAGGAAATCAGATTTGTGATTACCAGGTGAGGGCAGGGGATGGAGGAATTACATGAAAGTGGTCAAAAGGTACAAAGTTCCAGTTATAAGTAAAGTACTGGGAATGTCACGTATACAACA
>NW_011494752.1:16057944-16059844 GCF_000754665.1 Bison bison bison
CAAGGCTATGGTTTTTCCTGTGGTCATGTATGGATGTGAGAGTTGGACTGTGAAGAAGGCTGAGCGTCAAAGAATTGATGCTTTTGAACTGTGGTGTTGGAGAAGACTCTTGAGAGTCCCTTGGACTGCAAGGAGATCCAACCAGTCCATTCTGAAGGAGATCAGCCCTGGGATGTCTTTGGAAGGAATGATGCTCAAGCTGAAACTCCAGTACTTTGGCCACCTCATGCGAAGAGTTGACTTGTTGGAAAAGACTCTGATGCTGGGAGGGATTGGGGGCAGGAGGAGGAGACGACAGAGGATGAGATGGCTGGATGGCATCACTGACTCGATGGACGTGAGTCTGAGTGAACTCCGGGAGTTGGTGATGGACAGGGAGGCCTGCCGTGCTGCGATTCATGGGGTCACAAAAAGTCGGACACGACTGAGCGACTGATCTGATGGGATCTGATGGCTGATTCATATTGAGGTTCGACAGAAAACAACAAAATTCTGTAAAGCAATTATCCTTCAATAAAAAATAAATTTTAAAGTCATTAAAGTCATCTATCAAAACAATTTAAGACCTGGATTAAATATTGCAAAATGGTATCTACCATCTATAATCTTAGTAAATAGATCTTGGCCATGTTACTTTCCAAACTATTTGAAATACTTCAGAGGGTTCGCAGATGGCTTAGTGGTGAGGATTCTGGGCTTTCACTGCCAGGGACCTGGGGTTCAATCCCTGGTCAGGGAACTGAGATCCCACAAGCTGTGCGGCCAAAGTAAGAATTTAAAAAAGAACTCATGAAACAAAATATGACATGGCCAACTGAAAACAGAAAATTATCAGCAACTCCTTTAACTTCAGCTTTAAAAAATACCGTAGTATTCATAGTCTCATTGTTGGTTTGAGGCCAAAACAAACACTGATCAGAAGTGACTTGAGAACCCTCTAAGAAAAATACCCAAAGAAAATATGCCTCCTGGTGGCGATGGTAAAGGGTAATAACTTTTTTGCTTCTGTACTACACCTCTGTGCTTTTCTAAAATCACGTTGTTTAATTCCTAAGTCGTGCCCAACTCTTTTGCCACCCCATGGCCTATCACCCACCACGGTCCTCTGTCCAGGGAACTTCCCGGGCAACAATACTGGAGTAGGTTGCATATCCTTCTGGGTATCTTCCTGACCCAGGGATTGAACCCTTGTCTCCTGCATTGGCAGGCAGATTCTTTACCACTAAGCCACCAGGGAAGCCCATATAGTATGACAATCAGTAGAACTGCTGAAAAAGATGTTATGTCAATATTGTTTTAAAGCAGGATGAGGCCTATTTGTTCGACCCCAAAGCCAAGACAGAGCAATGCCTGGCGCGCAGTTGAAAGAATGTACTGTCTGTGCTTGGTTCCTGCTCCTACCCATTAGCAGGGATCAGCCTTGACAATGGAAATCCAACAGCAGCCCAGGCAGGGAGTTGAGCCTGGCTGTTCTTACCTCCTGTTAAACCACTCAACAGACACACTTTTGGTCAAAACTAGTAAACTTTATTTAAAGTTCAAAAAATAAAATAACAGACAAAAGGCAGCTTTCGCTTTGTTCTTCCCGAGGATCAGATGTGACGACCCAGAGCTGGACCTACCCCTAAGAAGTGAAAATACCCTTTATCCCCAATCAAGCCACAGAGGGAAGGATGTCTGATCTGGGGACAGGCCTGGGGTAGTGGGGCAGGAAGGAGACCACCACAGAGGGTGAGTGGGTTCTGCGATAGCACAAGTAGAGAACAAAACAAAATCCCCAGCAGAAATGGGTCTGGAACCTCAACAGGGGACGGTCACAAGGAGCTATGTACAAGGGAGCCAGACTGGGGCTGTACCCCACAGGGGAGCGGAGCGGCAGGGTACCTCAAGGCCGCCCTCC
>NW_011494752.1:16059944-16060584 GCF_000754665.1 Bison bison bison
GGATGGGGAGGGAGATGGGAGGGAGGTTCAAAAGGGAGGGGATATATGTATACCTATGGCTGACTCATATTGAGGTTCGACAGAAAACAGCAAAATTCTGTAAAGCAATTATCCTTCAATAAAAAATAAATTTTAAAGTCACTAAAAAGTCATCAAAACAATTTAAGACCTGGATTAAATATTGGAAAATGGTATCTACCATCTATAATCTTAGTAAATAGATCTTGGCCATGTTACTTTCCAAACTATTTGAAATACTTCAGAGGGTTCGCAGATGGCTTAGTGGTGAGGATTCTGGGCTTTCACTGCCAGGGACCTGGGGTTCAATCCCTGGTCAGGGAACTGAGATCCCACAAGCTGTGCGGCCAAAGTAAGAATTTAAAAAAGAACTCATGAAACAAAATATGACATGGCCAACTGAAAACAGAAAATTATCAGCAACTCCTTTAACTTCAGCTTTAAAAAATACCGTAGTATTCATAATCTCATTGTTGGTTTGAGGCCAAAACAAACACTGATCAGAAGTGACTTGAGAACCCTCTAAGAAAAATACCCAAAGAAAATATGCCTCCTGGTGGCGATGGTAAAGGGTAATAACTTTTTTGCTTCTGTACTACACCTCTGTGCTTTTCTAAAATCA
>NW_011494752.1:16060684-16067573 GCF_000754665.1 Bison bison bison
CTTACCTCCTGTTAAACCACTCAACAGACACACTTTTGGTCAAAACTAGTAAACTTTATTTAAAGTTCAAAAAATAAAATAACAGACAAAAGGCAGCTTTCGCTTTGTTCTTCCCGAGGATCAGATGTGACGACCCAGAGCTGGACCTACCCCTAAGAAGTGAAAATACCCTTTATCCCCAATCAAGCCACAGAGGGAAGGATGTCTGATCTGGGGACAGGCCTGGGGTAGTGGGGCAGGAAGGAGACCACCACAGAGGGTGAGTGGGTTCTGCGATAGCACAAGTAGAGAACAAAACAAAATCCCCAGCAGAAATGGGTCTGGAACCTCAACAGGGGACGATCACAAGGAGCTATGTACAAGGGAGCCAGACTGGGGCTGTACCCCACAGGGGAGCGGAGCGGCAGGGTACCTCAAGGCCGCCCTCCACCTAGCCAGGTGCCGCTGCGCACAGCTCACCCTCAGTTCTCGTCATCACTGTCATCCGGGCTGATGGCTGGACTGGTGAGGCTATAGGTGGGGCTGGTGGGCGAGTAGCCGGGGGAGGTGGGCGAGTAAGTAGAGCCTTTGGGGGACGTGGGGGAGTAGGTGGGGCTGGTGGGTGAGTACTTGGGGGAGGTGGGGGAGTAGGTGGGGCTAGTGGGTGAATACTTGGGGGAGGTTGGGGTGTAGACAGGAGAGGTTGGTGAGTAAGTAGGCGATGTGGGTGAGTATTTTGGGGTGGTGGGTGAGTAGGTAGGGCTGGTAGGTGAGTACTTGGGGGAGGTGGGTGAATATTTGGGGCTGGTAGGTGAGTACTTGGGGGAGGTGGGGGTGTACTCTGGTGAGCTGGGGCTATAGGAAGGACTGGCTGGGGTGTACTTTGGTGAAGTTGGGCTGTAGCTGGGCGAGCTGGGGCTGTAGCTAGGCGAGCTGGGGGTGTAGGTGGGAGATTGTGGTGTGTATCGTGGGCTTGAAGGAGAGTAGCTTGGCGAGGTTGGGGAGTAGCTGGGTGAAGTCAGAGAGTAGCTTGGAGAGGTTGGGCTATAGTTGGGGCTTGTTGGTGTGTAGTTGGGACTAGTAGGTGAGTAGCTCGGTGACGTTGGGCTATAGCTGGGTGATATTGGGGTGTAATTGGGACTGGTTGGAGAATAGTTAGGACTGGTGGGTGAGTAACTTGGAGAAGTTGGAGAGTAGCTTGGCGATGTCGGTGAATAGCTTGGAGATGTCGGTGAGTAGCTGGGCGAAGTGGGCGAGTAGCTGGGTGAGGTGGGCAAGTAGCTGGGTGAGGTGGGCGAGTAGCTGGGAGAGGTGGGCGAGTAGCTGGGAGAGGTGGGCGAGTAGCTGGGTGATGTGGGTGAGTAGCTAGGTGATGTGGGAGAGTAGCTTGGGGAAGTGGGAGAGTAGCTGGGAGACGTGGGTGAATAGCTGGGAGACGTGGGTGAGTAGCTGGGAGAAGTGGGTGAGTAGCTCGGAGAGGTCGGGGAGTAGCTGGGTGACGTGGGGCTGTAGTTGGGGCTGGTTGGAGAGTAGGACGGAGAAGTAGGGGAGTAGGAGGGGAAAGTGGGGGAGTAAGAGGAACTCTGGGGTGTGTAGCCTCCAGGGGAGCGGGGCTCATAGGCAGGCGATGTCGGGGAGTAGCTGGGAAAATACACACGACATGTTCCTTCCAGCACTCACCTCAGAGACCAGGTCTCTGTGCTTCCACCCTGAGCCCCAGTTCTCTGTGAGGTCAAGCCTCTCCCTCCCTCCAGGGTCCACGCCAGCCCTCTCTGCTCACCTGCACAGGTTTGGCAGCGGCCCGTCCTCTCAATCACCCCCTGCCTCCGATCCATCAGCCCCCCGAGCTTGGGGCGGCCTCCCTCGGTCGTCTCTGGGTATTTATGCCGCCCTCTGTCACAGACATTCGCTTCTGTGGAAAAGAAAGGCTAATACTGAATTGAATCCCTAGTTTTCAGATTTCATGGCTGGGGAGCTCTATACCAAGGCCTCAAAGGACCCTCAACTACTTACAAAAGAACTAAGCAGGTTTATCTTGGAGTGAGAGGAGTGCGAGGTCAGTGTGTGTGATATTTGATTCTGAAAATGCCAAAGTCAGATACCACAAGTCAGAAGCTCATTCCAGTCACCTTCTGAGTGAGACAGGGCATGCAGACCAGTGTGTGGGCAGCTCTGGGCTCCACACACACTATTCATTCCTCTGGGATGAATTCTAGGCCACTGTCATCTATAGAATTTAACCGCAAAAGAAATAAAGCTGCTTCAAAGGGGGAAAGAAAAGGGAAAAAATCAATGTCTTGTTTGTTTCCCAAAGCTGAAACCAAGGCCAGAATTGGGGTCCCTGGCAGGAACTTCCCCGTATGGCCACCACACCTTGACAGCTCAGGTGTGCTGCCCCAAGACATGCCTTGTCAACTCTAACCTCACCTCCTAAAGTTAGGCACTCTTTGCCTATATCCTTGTCACCTCCTCTTTCTCAAGGGCTTGGGCCAGCCTGAATCCCTTCTATGTTCAGACATTTTAGGATAAGACAGAAGGAGGGAGCACTACAGCAAAGGGTTGGTGAAAATTGTCTGGAGCACAGAAAATTTTCAGGGTGAACCCTGGAGCCTTAAGAGATGGCTTGAGGGTTTTGGCCTTTGGTGAGAATCCTGGGGAAGGTACAGCCAGGACTCAATGGGACCAATTCAGTGGAGGAAAGGGAGAGAAGGCAGAGCTCAGAAACAGGTACAACCTCAAGAAGAGACTTCTGCTCTGAGCTATTCAAGGAAACCCATGGCAACTTTTCACACACTGAAAACCAGAAACTTTAAAATTAGTTAAGCTTTGGTCCACTAAACTTGCACAGAGAATAACTCAGAAGAATTTAATAAAAGCTTCTAGTTTGAGTGTCAACTTCATGCCAGGCACTAAACATGCCTAATGTACCTTGTTTGTCTAACCCTAACCACTAACCTGCTGTAAGTGAATTCCTATCTCTTTGACATAAGAAACCTGAGGCTATATAAAGTGACTGCCCAAGGCCTCAATCTCAAGGAGCCAGCAGAAGTCAAATCCAGCTCTCTCTGATTCCAAACATATGCTCATCATCCTACGGTACTGCAGCGGAAACAATTAAACTCAAGGACACCCGGAGCACGATTCATCACAGCCAAGACAACCTAAATGCTCATCATTCATTTAGATGAATGGCTAAAGATGATGTGATACATATATATAATGGAATATTACTAAGTTATGAAAAATGAAATAATGCCATTTGCAATAACCTGAATGGACCTAAAGATAATCATATCAAGTGAAGTCAAACACAGAAAGACAAATACCATATGATATCACGTATATGTGGAATCTAAAATATGATACAGGGACTTCCCTGGTACTCCAGTGGTTAAGAATTCACCTTCCAGTGCAGGGATCACGGGTTCGATCCCTGGTTGGGAAACTAAGATCCCACATGCTGCCGGGCAACTAAGCCCATGCACGCCAACAAAGACCAAAAAGTAATAATTAAAAAAATAAAAGACTCAGCTCAGGCACTACTTCTTCCAGAAAGCCTTTACACAGCCTCCCCAGGCAGACTGGTGCCCCTCCCATGCTTCCACACCCCTCCATCACTGCACATCTCATAACACAATGAAGTTATCTACTGGGGCTTGTCTTCCTCATAGATTCTAAGCATCTCTTGGGCAGGTAGCATTCCTCTATTATCCTGATCATGTGAAACTGATCTAAACTGCTTAGGACCCTCCACTGCAGGGAAGTGCCCTCAAAGAACTTGAAAAGAGAAAGGTTGTTCCCTTATAGTCAAACCAATGATCCTCTCATAATGAAATCTGATTAGCCACTGCTGGGTTGTGGTCTACAGATACAGGGCTAAGAGGTTCTGAACATCCACAATGCTCATCCAGATGACCTGATGAAATCTCAAGGAGATAGGTCCTGTGCTGACTAAATTCATGAAGCCAGACCCCATCAGCTGCATCGTGTCTCGTGAGAAACACAACAGAAGTGTTTGCTTGCCTTGAATCAAACACAACGAAGCAGGAGCAGGCCTGAATCTGGCTTCCAGAGGTCACTAGAGACAGGCCCAAAGGAAATCACACTCAAGGCTTTTCACGCCCCTCTGCTCCAAGTCCATGCTCACCAAGCCAGCCACCTTCTAAAGACTCCCTCTGCCTCCAGGCATTGAGAGTGGGCCAGGGGCTGTCCTGGAATGTTCTGGACTAACCCCTCTACCTAAGTTATATTTTGGATTACACACAAAATACTTCAGCCCCCAATCCTTCATCCATCGGTTCGCACTGCCCATATGGTAAAGGTTTGACTTCCAAGGGCTCAACACTTCTGCTCCAACTACAACAGAGCTCTCAAAGCTCCTTTTCTTCACATGCTCTCCTTTCCAGCAAACTTATTCGCAAGGCCCAGTTCAAATGTCACCTCTTTAGAGAGCATTCTCAACTCTTCCTAGCCTTATCTACACCCCAGCAAAGTTCTCAGCCCAACGTTAATTACTTGTTTACACATCTGTCTCTCCCACTGGACTGTAATCCTTGAGGGCAAGGATCACGTTTCATTTGTTTGGTAAAGTAACCAGCACAGGGTAGGGGCTCAGTGAACACCTGCTGCATGTATAGGAAACCCCTCACTGAGTTATAAATAATCTGAGGACCAGGATAACCTTCTGATCACCCTTGTAGCCCACACTCCACCTAAAAGAGTCTATTACTGTTTTAAATTCTTCCTGGAATAAGTTGGAGTATCAACAAATTGACTTATGCTTTCCATGGTGGACAACTGCTTTTAATGAATGGGGACAACGCCTTCAAGTAATCAGGAACCCACTTCCCTGGACTCTGTACAAGCTTTGCATAAAGCCTCAGCAGCAACCCTCCTTGCTTCCTTCCCCTCACTTGGCAACAGCCAAGTGTCCAACTCTTTGTGACCCCATGGACTGTAGCCTACGAGGCTTCTCTGTCCATGGGATTTTCCAGGCAAGAGTACTGGAGTGGGTTGCCATTTCCTTCTCCAGGGCATGAGTGGGTTGCCATTTCCTTCTCCAGGGCATCTTCCTGACCCAGGGATTGAACCCCGGTCTCCTGCATTGCAGGCACACGCTTTATCCTCTACGCCACCAGGGAAGCCCTTGGCAACAACAGCCAAAACCTTCCTCAAACAGCAAAGACGACTGCTGTGTCTTACAGTCAACCCAAGAGCCCTCTCTATTTCAACACATACACTACTGTCAAGACGTCTGGAAAATATTTTACCTTTAATATTGTCTGTGCCCCAATAGGCTTCTCCAGGCCTAGGTGGAACTTTGTTATTCCCTCTAAGACGAAGTATGATATAAATGGTAAGCCGGTAAGCCTTGCAGAACAAAATCAGTCTTGGAAAAGCCTACACACCAGAGATGATGCCTGTGAAATTTTGTGAACAGCCTTCCATGCTTTTCAAAAAATACAAATATATTCCCATTCTTCCATAAACGGAGCCTCATTCTACATACTGTTGAGGAACCTTTTTCTTTTTCCAGATTCCTAAACTTTAGCGGTTCACAATGCCCTTACTGCCTCACTACCTCTCACAGCCAAAAGAGATCCACTTGTTAAATACCTGGATCCAAACAACCTAGTAATGATTTACATGAGAGCAACTTAACAGCCCTTTGAAAAAACAACACACAAAAACTGAGACAAATATTATTTTAATGTATTAAAATAAAAATAACATTTTTCCTTATCCAGAATAACCACAATTACTTATGTATGACACCTGTTGCGCACCACACTTCTCAAATCTTAGAATCAGACACCACTCTTATCTCTGGTTCCACACTGATTCTTGCCCAGTATTTAGCCACTGCTAAAACCCCAGCTTCACAAAGATATGACGTCATCGAAAGGGATCTGGCGCCATCTAATGCTGAAAAGAAAGCTGCCCAATCGAGTGGTTCCCAAGGCATCAAGCAGATGAGCTCTACTTCTCCTGAAAATTTAAAAATCTCCCACTGGATCCCTGTGGGTGCTGCGGTGCCTCACGAGTTTGCCAATAGGGAGTCAGGGGACTTAACCTATTAAGAGAGTCTTATTCTATTATAATAAACCCTGGTTATTAAATAGAATTCCAGCGACTGAACTGAACTGCATTAGTAAATACTTACGTGACTTATAATTTCAAACAGTATCATTTAGAAACAATGTTGCAGTACAAATCCTTCTATGTGTATTTTTATGTACCTGTCCAACTATTCGTTCACCCATTTATTCGAGTAACTTTTACTACATGCCTATTATGTGCCAGGCACTATTTGAGATGCTGGAGGAAGAGAGGTGAATAACAAAGTCCTCCAAAATCACTGCAAATGGTGACTGCAGCCATGAAATTAAAAGACGCTTACTCCTTGGAAAGAAAATTATGACCAACCTAGATAGCATATTCAAAAGCAGAGACATTACTTTGGCAACAAGGGTCCATCTAGTCAAGGCTATGGTTTTTCCAGTGGTCATGTATGGATGTGAGAGTTGGACTGTGAAGAAGGCTGAGCGTCAAAGAATTGATGCTTTTGAACTGTGGTGTTGGAGAAGACTCTTGAGAGTCCCTTGGACTGCAAGGAGATCCAACCAGTCCATTCTGAAGGAGATCAGCCCTGGGATTTCTTTGGAAGGAATGATGCTAAAGCTGAAACTCCAGTACTTTGGCCACCTCATGCGAAGAGTTGACTTATTGGAAAAGACTGATGCTGGGAGGGATTGGGGGCAGGAGCAGAAGGGGACAGCAGAGGATGAGATGGCTGGATGGCATCACTGACTCGATGGACGTGAGTCTGAGTGAACTCCGAGAGTTGGTGATGGACAGAGAGGCCTGGCGTGCTGCGATTCATGGGGTCGCAAAGAGTCCGACACGACTG
>NW_011494752.1:16068107-16072156 GCF_000754665.1 Bison bison bison
CACCCCGTGGGAAAGACGATGGTGGGGTGAACCATGGTGGCTGAGCCAGTCATGAATGATTGGATTCCACCACATTTTGAAAGGCAGAACAAACAGACTGGCAGACAGACTGAGCAGAGGCTGGGAGAAAGGGAAGAGTCAAAAAGATGGCTTTTGGGTTTAGGGCGGGAGCCACTGGAGGCACTGTGGAGCCCTCCCTGCTTGCTGACCCAGGCAAGACTGGGGCAGGGGCATACTTGAGGAGAGACATTAATAGTCTTTTATTTAAGGATAAATGTTTAGAAGTGCAGCACTGGGCCAAATAATATGCATATTAAACAATCCATACTGTCAAGACTGTCCTCCAAGAAGGTTATACACCAATCTATCCCTACCAAAAATTGTGTAAGCATGCCTATTTCCCAGTGTTTTTGTCAACAGGGGAAAATCAGGTAAGAAAAAAAAGTTTGTGTTTAATTTGCATATTTCTATTAGTAAGTTGAATATTTCTATTGGCCATTTGTAGTACTTCTACGCACTGCCTATTCCTATCCCTGATCCTCTTATCTAGATTTGTGCCTTCCTGAGTTCTAAGTGTTCCTTATATATTAAGGAACCTAACCTTGTCCCTCACGTTGCAAATACGGTTTCCCAATCTGTTTTTCAGCTGTTCATGGTGTCGCTGACAAACAGAAGTGGCTCTTATCTTTAAGTTTGCATTGCTCTTCTTTGTAGATAAAATGCTTAGCTGGGTGCCTATCACATAAGAGGCACTCAATAAAATTTACCCATAATTCACTCATTCCTTCTAAGGATTTTCCCCTGGTATCATCCTCCAAAAGCTGTCTATACTTTTTGAGTGCTTTATAGTTTTGCTTTTTAGACGTCAACCTCACTCCATCTGGAATGTATTCTGTGTGGTCTGAGTTCAGGATGTTCTAATTCCTGACACAACTTTCCTATAGCTGGGCCCCTGCCTCTAGCAAAATTGTCTCCATCACAGAGCTATTCAATTCCATTCTTTCCAGCTCGCTGGCTTCCTCCAGTTCATTCCACAAAGGAGTCGGATTCGCCCATAGCCCTCCCTCCTCCCTGGTCCCTCCTGCTTCCACTCTTAGTCCTCCCCAGTCAGTTCTTCATACAACAATCAAACTAGTCATTGTTTTTTAAATGTAAATTTGATATCCCTCTCCTGCTTACAAATTCTCCAATAGCTTCCAATCGAAAACAGAATGAAATCTGGATTCCTTACCATGATTTACGATATCCCACCCGGCCTGCCCCACCTCATGTGTCTTCAGGAATGGTTTAATAATACTCTCTTTCTCACCACTAAACCCCAGCCACCCTGGTCACTTTTCAGCTTCCAGGGTACACCCTCCCTCAGGCCCTTTGCACTTATTCTTTCTTCTGCCTGAAAATCTCTTGTCCGAGAACCTATGGCCTAGGAGACTGGCTGCTTCTCATTATTCGGGTAATGTCATCTCAGGCCTTTCCAGTGACACCACCCCATCTAAAGAAGCCTCACCTCATTCATTATCCATCGCATAACACCATTTCACTTTATTCAAGGCACTTGCCCTTAACAGAATTATCTTGTTCATTTATTCGTGTTTATCGTCTGTCTTCCCTGGCCCTTCTCAAAGAAAGTGCTCTAGATTCTAGAAGATAGGGTCCTCATCTTTTTCAGTTCTGTATCCCCAGCATCTGTTCTGCCTATTGCGTAGCAGGTACTCAGTTAATACTTATAGCAGGGGGAGGGAAAAAAATTGGGGGCTCAACTTCTCATCCAAACTTGTAAAGACCTCTTAGCATTCGTGTCATCTCATTTAACGTTGGTGTCTGGGGTGTGGAGCCAATCACCCCCACTTCTTTCCCTCCTGCTCACCCTCCAGCCCCTCCTGTTGCCAGGCCCCCAGCTCGGACACAGCACTAAGTTTGCTGACCCCCAAGGAAATTTAACTCTGGCTAGCCAAAGCTGGCGGAGAAGGCAATGGCACCCCACTCCAGTACTCTTGCCTGGAAAATCCCATGGACTTGCATGGAAAATACCATGGACTGGTAGGCTGCAGTCCATGGGGTCGCTAAGAGTCGGGCACGACTGAGCGACTTCACTTTCACTTTTCACTTTTATGCATTGGAGAAGGAAATGGCAACCCACTCCAGTGTTCTTGCCTGGAGAATCCCAGGGACAGAGAAGCCTAGTGGGCTGCCATCTATGGGGTCGCACAGAGTCGGACACAACTGAAGCGACTTAGCAACAGCAGCAGCAGCAGCAGCCAAAGTTGGACCCAGCACTGCCTTGGCGCCACTAACCCATCCGGTCCCCTTGGGCAGGAGAAGTGCCAGGTTTCCACGGCTACCGTCAAGCCCCGCCCCCAACGCGGGAGGGAGGAGTAGTGGGAGGACGCCAGTTCTTCCGGACTGAGGACTCCGAACTGCACGCTCTTGATGGTGCGCAGCGGGCATGCGCTGCCCCAGGAGCGGGGGCCACCCCCCGTGCATGGTGGACGCAGGCGCGCTGCGCAGGCGCAAACCTCAGTACAAAAAGCCTGCGCCGCCTCCACTTAGGCGCTCAGACCTCGTCCGGGCGGCGGCTGGGGAGGATCTCCCCGGTTTGGGAAGAAAAAGCTGGAGGAGGGAAAGGTCGGGGAGGGAAGGAGGCGGGGGAACGCTAAGGGGTGAAAGGAGCTCTCCTCCGACCTTCCGGAGATTTTTCTGTCTCCCCAAAAGAGAAAAATGAGGAAGGGAAAGGAAAAGGCTTCGGGGGAAGAAGAGGAAAAAGGGAAACCGAGGGTGAAGGGCGGAGAGTGGAAGACCCTCGCGCCCAGGCACAGGTGAGATCTCCGGGGCAGTCTGCTCACCGTGACTGAAGGTGGGCGAGGAGGGGAGGAGAGGGGGTCAGTGGGGAGGAGAACCAGGGTCGGGGAAGCAAGGAACTGGCTGAGTTCCGGGGTTAAGGGCAGGCCGGGTGTGTTGGATGGAGGCCTGCACTACTCTCTCTGCTGAACTTGGCAAGCGGGACTTCCTGTTTCCCCAGAAACGCTCTTACATAAGGCTCTGGACAAATGAGAAAGAGACAGCCGGAGCGCCCCACCACTGTAGGACTCCTGCCTGGACCCTGGGGCGCAGCTTCCCGTGTTCCTGGGCCCTAGTGTCCCACTTCCTGACCCTGAGCCCCCACATCGCGCCTGCTTCCCTGCCCACCCCCCGCTTCCCCGCTCCCTGCGCCAAGTCCCAGCCTAGGCTGGTGCCAGCACCTGCTGCAGGTGCCCAGGCTGCCAAGAGGAAAGGCTGCTGCTCCTCCCAGCCCAGGGATTCCCCACAGGAGGAAGCCCGCCTCCTAGGTAAATCAGGCCACTTCTGCTGGACCTTGGGCAGAGAATTGATTTTTTTCCCCCTGGCAGTTTGCCTTTTGATTCTCTTCTCCTGCCTGGGGCTTCAAGGCACGTAGGTCTCCGTGCCCAAGCCTGGATGTCGACCTGGAATTCAGGTGACCGTCGCCCCCACCCCCTACCTCCCAGACCCCCCCTTGCATTGGCCCTCAGCTACCCTGAGGATACCCCCTAAGCCCCAATAAAGAGAGAAACCATGACTTATTCTCTTTAGTATCCACTTATCAACATTTAGTCCCAATAATAATAAAAATAATATCTGTTTTAAAAATCCACAGGGAATTATCAGGGGAGGAGCCTGTCCTGGTCTCTGACCCCTCACATTGGGGAACTCCTGGCCTAGTCCCTGTCTCTCTGGCATCCGGCCCCTCTTAGTGGCTGAAGAGGGGGTATGGAGGACCCATCATCACCCAGAGTACAGTCAACACAGTGTCCTGGGGGGCTGCAGCCAGGGTTGGGGAGTCAGGAGATAAATGGGGCTGGGGAGCTAGTGAGGTGGAGAGCTGGAGGTGGGAAGAGCTGGGAATATTTGCATGGCATGGACCTCACGTGAGCCCTGGCAGCCTTCATTGGGGGAGCGGGGGAGAGCCAGGTCTGGGGGAGGAGCAGCTCAGGGTGGGGCAGAGGGGACAGGGGTGCTCAGAGAGCGGCCGTGGGGACAAGCCACCTGGAAAC
>NW_011494752.1:16072914-16073436 GCF_000754665.1 Bison bison bison
CACTTGGCAGAGACGGAGCTGGGGCCCAGGGGAACTGGCCGCAGTGGCCGAGAATTCCTCCAGGCAGCGCAGGGCCAGCGTGTCATCCACCAGCAAGTCCAGCTTCAGGTAGACAGCCTTCCCCTCATCAAAGTGCACCTGGGGGGGCAGGGGAGGGGCGGAGTCCAGGCCTCTGCTGGCCCTGGGCTTCATCTCAGGTGTCCTTAGAGGCCCAAGGCTCCTCTCAGCCCAAACCCCACACTCCCCTCTCCACCTTTAACCTGCCCCCAACCTGGAAGCCCAGCCCTTCTTCAGTTCCGGCTTTACCCGTGGAGCCAGGTGGGGCTTACCTGACAGTACAGGTAGTACAGCCCAGCCCGGGTGACCGTAAATTGCCCGGTCTGGCAGTCATAGCGCAGGGGGTTGGAGCTGTTGATTTTGGCCTCCTCCCAGCCACTCACCGTCCCGTCCACACCTGAATGTGGGTGTTCAGAGACAGGGGGAAATCCCTCTATAGAACCTTCTCACACTGGCCAGTGAGAC
>NW_011494752.1:16073536-16074465 GCF_000754665.1 Bison bison bison
GTACATCAGTGGTTGCTTAGGGCTGGAGGGGATCAGGGAAATACAGTGTGGTGGGTGAAGCATACAGGGTTTCTTTTTGAGGTAATGAAAACTCTAAAATTACTGTAGTGATGATCATACAATTCTGTGACTATACTAAAAGCTTAACTGTACATTTTTAAAAGGTGAATTGTATAGTATGTGAATTATATCTCAATAAAGCCGTTAACAATAACAAAACTAGAGTAAAGGTAATTGCAAATTGTAAAGAAGACAAATAATCAAATGACAAAGCAGGGTCTCAAGTGACTTCACAGTCCTCCATGAGCCGCCCCTGTTTACCTCTCAGGTCTAATCTCACACATTCCTCCAAGTCACAAGACTCCAGGCCCTCAGGCCCACTTTCTGTTCCTGCCAGGCACCAAGCTCACTGTTTCCACAGGGTTTTTACTGCCCTTGCCTCCCCCCAGGATTCCTCCCTCCCTTCAGTCAGTCTGGTCACTCTGAGTGACCTCCCCAGGCCTCCCAGTCTGAAATACTAATAGCTAGTCTCCATTAAACTCTCCACTCACCGCATCTCTCTCATAGCAGTCACCAAGGACAGAAATCATCTTTATTTCCTTCTGTGATAGTTTGGGGTCTGCCTCCCCCAAGGAGCAGGGGAATTGGTCTGATTATCGCACCCCAGGCCCTGCAGCTGGGCCTGCTCTGAGCACACACCAAGCACATGCTGGTGGGAAGAAAACAGAGGGGAGGAAGAGGCTGTAGAGGCAGCTGTCTCTTGTTTGGGTCCACAGGCTGCTCTCCGGGGCTTCCAGCACCTCATCTCAGTAGCCTGGGAAGCTTCCTTCCCGGCACCCCCATCTTTTGCCTGCCCCGGGGCGCTCTCCTGGTTCCTTTCTCAAGAACATAATGCTCACAGGGCATTTTCATCCCTGCCTATGGGTTGC
>NW_011494752.1:16074565-16075214 GCF_000754665.1 Bison bison bison
GACCTAGAGGACTAGAATGATAGACAGCAAGTTCTCACCAGCTGCTTCTGGAGACAGGAGAAGGACTCAAGAAGCACGGGGGCTTTTATAGGTTGTGTCTGCACCATTTGCTCTTTTACTTGGAGAAGGTATGCATGCATTACTTAAATCATATATAACATGGGTTATTAAAATAAAAAATCAAAAGGGAAAAATATAAAAACAAAAAATTAAAAATAATAAAATGGTACCCAAATCTCCATTAATGAATGGATAAGGAAAATTGTGTTAAGTCCATACAATGGGATATTACTCAGCCATAAAAAGAAATGGAGTACTAATGCATGCTACAATGTGGAGGAAACATGAAAACGCCATGCTAAGTGAAAGAAGCTAGTCACAAAGGATCACGTGTTCTATGACTGTCCAGGTGGCGCAATGGTAAAGAATCTGCTTGCCCATGAAGGAGACACAAGACATGGGGGTTGGATCCCTGGGTCTAGAAGATCCCCTGGAGTTGGAAATGGCAACCCACTCCAGTATTCTTGCCTGGAGAATCTCATGGACAGAGGAGCCTGGAGGGCTGCAGTCCATGGGGTCACAAAGAGTCAGACATGACTAAGCGACTGAACACGCGTGCACATGAAATTTCCAAATAAACAAATACACA
>NW_011494752.1:16076181-16078583 GCF_000754665.1 Bison bison bison
GCTCCCCACTGCAAACTCACCTAGACCAAAACTGAGCCTGACCCCCCCCAACCCCAAATTTGCTTGACCGTCTGCATTCCACAATGGGCTCCTGGTCCTACCTCTTGTCAAGCACTCAAGCCTCTCTCTCCTTCACCAGCTTTATCCATTGATCACCAGTTCCTAGCAAGTCTGCCACCTAAGTAGCTGTCTCCGTCCCCTGTGTGTGTGGACTCGGCCATTTCTCACTGGGACTCTTTTCAGGCTCCTTCCACTTTAGGCTCCCTGTTTCCACCGAGAGTAAACTGCCTGCTCCAGTTTACTCGCCACATTACACAGAGGCATAGTGATGTTTCTCAAATGCAGACATGAGACTGTCTCTTCCTGCTTTGACTTCAGAATAACCTCCAGACTCCAACTGTGACCTGGCTCCATATGCTTCTCCAGCCTCACCCCATTCTGCTCTTCTGGATCTGTCTCCTCAACCACATCGAGCCGCTTGCTCCCCGTCCTCCAGCCTCATCAGATTCTTGGCAAATTCTGGGCTTTTGTACAAGTGGCCCTGCCCCTCTGTCCATCTTATACTCACACTTGGGTAAGAGCCCATGCCTCCTTGGGGAAGAGTCCCTGACTCCATTGTAAAGTTGTCTTCCTCTGTACTGGCCATGTGTCTCTTGCTACTTTCATTATTATTCTTGTCATATCACATTGTAATTTACAAATTTAGATGCTTGCCTCCTCTCCTAGACAGCAGTTCCTTGCAAATAGGTCTGGATATTACTCAGTGTGGGCACCTAGCTGGGTCCATACAAACAGTAGCATCTCAGCTCATGTGTGCTGAGTCAACAAATGAGTAAATGTCTGGGTAACTGCTAAAATAATGGTCCAGTCAGAAGGGAGGAAAGCTGGCCTGAGGCATGAAGAGTAGGGGAGAGAAGGAGAAAGGGCATTCCTGGCTAGGGAACTAGTTTGAGCTGGTTGTGGCTAAGGGCATGGTGTGCCTGAGACCATGGTATCACTAAATTTCATTCTTTACTGCCCGGCAATCCCCCTTTTTTCCCTGCTAGGCTTGCTTTTCACCGTCCCTCCTGCCCATCTCCCTCAATCTCCAGAGGACCCCGAAGGCATCAGGTAAGGGCTACCTTTTGTCCTCCCACCCAAACCACAAACCGACTTGTTCTCGTGGTCACCGCTGACCCTCTTATGGAGATGAGATGACACGTCCCGTCCCTTTCTTCCTTCTGGAGTCCACCCCCTCCCACCTCCTTGGATGCTGCCTGCAGGTTCCCCTACCCCTGCACTGGCAATCGCCTCTCACTCAATGTCTGCAACACAAGCACAGATAGCTGGATTCAAATCCTGGCCCCACCTCTTAGCATCATCATGACCTGGACAGGTTACCGTCATCTCTGTAAAAAGCAGATGGCTGGATTATCTTCCTTTTAGGACTCTTTCAAGGATTAGGTGAGATTAAAACCTGAATAGGTAGCTATGATTTAGGCAGTATTGCTTAAGGACTGAACTTTTCCTGGACTCACATCCTTCTCTACCTCCTGGCCCATTTCTCTGCTCCTGTCACAGAGAAACTTCTGGAGAGAGTTGTCACTGTCTCTGATTCCTATTTCCGATTTTCTCTTAACCCAGTCCACACTGGCTTCCAACCTAACCACACCAGCCACCGCCCTTGTCAAGGTCACCAGTTGACTTTGAATGTTACTAAATGCAGCGGTCATTTCTCTGTTCTCATCTCATGTGACCACTCAGCTGCATTCAACATAGACAGCCACATCCTCCTTCTTGAAACTATGTCTTCTCTGAGACTCCAGGACACTGCCCTCCTTGGGTTTCTTCCCCTCTCTCTGGCTGCTTCTCAGTCTCTTCTGGATTCTCCCACTCTGCTCCAAGAGCCTCAGGGCTTTCCTTGCGGGGCCCCCTTCCCTCGTGGGTGTCTCATCCAGTCCTGTAGCTTTAAATACCATCCATCTGGTGATGACTCCTGACTCTACACACCCTGCCCAGGCCTGAGCCACTCACCAAGTCCAGCTAACTATTTGTGAAACTCATTTGTTTATTATTTATCCACTTAGTTATTATTAGCTCTCAAATTCAATTATTAATTTACATGCCCCCCCCAACCTGTTTCCTTCCTGGTTAACACCACTTAATAAAAGACACCATTATTCTCAAAGATGCCCAAGTTAAAAATCTAGAAGTCATTCCTTCCCCCTCGCCCCTTAATCCTGCTCCACCAAGTCCTTCTCTTCAAACTACACACTGAATCCATTTACTTCTCTCCGTCTCAGCTGCCAACCCTAGACTAAGTCACTCTCGTATCTTGGCTCCTGGCCTATCACATGGAAGGGAATTCCAGGTGAACGAACAGTATGTCCAAAGTCCAGAAGAAGCACATTGGTGGGGAGGGG
>NW_011494752.1:16078767-16079392 GCF_000754665.1 Bison bison bison
CTAAGCATTTTCCTGAACTGGCTTTTGGAGTTTCTGATGTTGAAGGTGGGGATGGGGCTGGGAATCAAGGTTTTGGAGGGGTCCCTTGTCCAGAAGGCCAGGGCTGTGAGGGTAAGAGAAGAGCTCAGAGGCGGATCGGGGCCTCACCTGCCTGTGCTCCATCTTGTCCTGGTCGTGGGCGAACTGTAAGACACAGGAAAGGGGTGGTGAGCCCTGCCCTGCGCCCTGCCACCCCTTCTCCCTGGGCATGGCTCCCCATGCTGCACTTTCATAGTGGGCTGCAACTGCTCTGCGCGCCCATGGTTTCTGGCCTTTAGATGCTGAGGATCAAGGAAAGACAGATGGGCAAAGCAGTCCCCACGTCTGGGGGCTTGGTGGCCAGGAGCTACTCTCTCAGCCCCGTTCCCCCCAGTACCCTGGCATCCTTATTCTTGTTCAGTCTCCTGGTCTCAGAACCTCAGGCCGTATCTTCCTCCACAGGTATAGCCACTGATAATTTATCATCCAAAGTGGGATGCTTCTGAGCTCAAGAGGGGATTATTAATCATCACATTGAGCCCACAGGTGTAAGCCTGCAAGCCTGGATACATGGTCACAGGTCACCCCAGTCATAAGTCTTTGCTTT
>NW_011494752.1:16080524-16084104 GCF_000754665.1 Bison bison bison
TGGGAAGGAGGCAGCGTTACCTTGTCCTTCTCCACCTGACATCTCACCCTCCACCCACCTTCCTGGCCCTCTTTCCCCTCTGCCCACCGGCCCCAGCAGATGTTCGGGACAGTCCCAGGGAGGGGTGTGCAGCCCAGCCTCACCTGGGCAAACAGCGATGCCCGACTCCCTAGGCTGACCAGGGCCAGCAGGAGGCCGAGGCAGGCCAGGCCCAGGCCCAGCACGAGCAGGGCCAGCAGGGCGGTGCCGGGCTCCGCTTGGCGCTCAATCCGCGTCTGGAGCATCTGGATCCAACCGGTGGCCACGGGCGGGGGTTGTGCCTGCCTCACCGGCCCCCCATCCCTGGACCCTAGGCATCGGGGGAGGGGGAGCCGGCGGGCGGATCTGGCCGGGGAGAGGGAGGGTCCAGGGAAACGGGGCAGGAGCTGGTGGGGGGGTGGGTAGGGGATGAGGACAGGAAACCGGACCCTGTGATTAAACTCCGAGCCGGGCCGAGCTCAGTTCACGGAGCGGGTCGCGCGCCGCTGGGCTTGCAGAGCCCAGAGCGGCTCCCGGCTGGAGGCACGCACCTCCCGAGCGCGGAAAAGCGGGGCGATGTGTGTGTGAGTGTGCAGCGGGCGAGCTGGGGTGTGCGGCTGAGCTCTCTGCACGCGGGCGGCCGGCCGGCGGGAGAGAGGGAGCGAGGGTTGAAACAGCAGAAACTCCACGCGGCCTGGGTGCCGGTGGCGGGGCGGGAACACCGCCGCAAGTGCGGCGGGTCTAGTCCTGCCTGAGCGAGATTGCTAAATTAGGCCTGCAGGCCAAGGTGACAAGGCCACATGTGGCTGGTCTTAATATTCCCTCAGTCAACACAGTTGGAGGCCAGGGCACATTCGGATTTTAGCAGCCGCACCTAAAGACATCCTCCTCCGCAAGTAAGGAAAAGAGCTGAGGTCTGGCATTCGTGCAGGCTGGGTTTCTACTTCTTTTAGCAAATCAGTTGGTAGTTGATTTAAACCCCAGGATCCTGCACCTGAGGAGAGCAAGATTCTAGAACTGTGCCCCGGGAGCTGTGTGCCCCCACCCCCACCCCAAGTGTGTTCCCCAAATGCAGTTCTCTGGAAACACACCAGCCACTTATGCAAATAATAAGGGTTACCTGAGCTCAGCGAGGAGTTACAAGGAGCTCAAGGAGGTCCCTTTAAATCGACCCCAGATGGAGTCCCTTGTGGGGAGCCATCTTTAGCAAAACCAAAACACCACACCTAAGCTAATTTCATGCAAAGATGGGCTCCATAAAGGACAGAAATGGTATGGACCTAACAGAAGCAGAAGATATTAAGAAGAGGTGGCAAGAATACACAGAAGAACTGTACAAAAAAGATCTTCACGACCCAGATAATCACGATGGTGTGATCACTGACCTAGAGCCAGACATCCTGGAATGTGAAGTCAAGTGGGCCTTAGAAAGCATCACTAGGAACAAAGCTAGTGGATGTGATGGAATTCCAGTTGAGCTATTTCAAATCCTGAAAGATGATGCTGTAAAAGTGCTGCACTCAATATGCCAGCAAATTTGGAAAACTCAGCAGTGGCCACAGGACTGGAAAAGGTCAGTTTTAATTCCAATCCCAAAGAAAGGCAGTGCCAAAGAATGCTCAAACTACCGCATAATTGCACTCATCTCACATGCTAGTAAACTAATGCTCAAAATTCTCCAAGCCAGGCTTCAGCAATACGTGAACCGTGAACTTCCAGATGTTCAAGCTGGTTTTAGAAAAGGCAGAGGAACCAGAGATCAAATTGCCAACATCTGCTGGATCATGGAAAAAGCACGAGAGTTCCAGAAAAACATCTATTTCTGCTTTATTGACTATGCCAAAGCCTTTGACTGTGTGGATCACAATAAACTGTGGAAAATTCTGAAAGAGATGGGAATACCAGACCACCTGACGAACCTTTTGAGAAACCTGTATGCAGGTCAGGAAGCAACAGTTAGAACTGGACATGGAACAACAGACTGGTTCCAAATAGGAAAAGGAGTACGTCAAGGCTGTATATTGTCACCCTGCTTATTTAACTTATATGCAGAGTACATCATGAGAAACGCTGGACTGGAAAAAACACAAGCTGGAATCAAGATTGCCGGGAGAAATATCAATAACCTCAGATATGCAGATGACACCACCCTTATGGCAGAAAGTGAAGAGGAACTAAAAAGCCTCTTGATGAAAGTGAAAGAGGAGAATGAAAAAGTTGGCTTAAAGCTCAACATTCAGAAAACGAAGATCATGGCATCTGGTCCCATCACTTCATGGGAAATAGATGGGGAAACAGTGGAAACAGTGTCAGACTTTATTTTTCTGGGCTCCAAAATCACTGCAGATGGTGACTGCAACCATGAAATTAAAAGACGCTTACTCCTTGGAAGGAAAGTTATGACCAACCTAGATAGCATATTCAAAAGCAGAGACATTACTTTAGCAACAAAGGTCCGTCTAGTCAAGGCTATGGTTTTTCCTGTGGTCATGTATGGATGTGAGAGTTGGACTGTGAAGAAGGCTGAGTGCCGAAGAATTGATGCTTTTGAACTGTGGTGTTGGAGAAGACTCTTGAGAGTCCCTTGGACTGCAAGGAGATCCAACCAGTCCATTCTGAAGGAGATCAGCCCTGGGATTTCTTTGGAAGGAATGATGCTAAAGCTGAAACTCCAGTACTTTGACCACCTCATGCGAAGAGTTGACTCATTGGAAAAGACTCTGATGCTGGGAGGGATTGGGGGCAGGAGGAGAAGGGGATGACAGAGGATGAGATGGCTGGATGGCATCACTGATTCCAAGGACGTGAGTCTGAGTGAACTCCGGGAGTTGGTGATGGACAGGGAGGCCTGGTGAGCTACGATTCATGGGGTCGCAAAGAGTTGGACACAACTGAGTGACTGAACTGAATTGACTGAACCCTGGACCACTCAAAGCCAAGTTTATTACTTATCCCTTGACAGTCTGACAACACTTCACAGGGAAATAAGTGAGGCCACAACATTTCTTAAGACTTTGAAATCTGGTTTAAAGCAGGTTTTTGCATGCTAGGGTAGGAACAGGGGTTGCTCAGGGTTGGGAAGTGTTGTGATATTGTTGTAGTCATGGTTCCGGGAAAGAAACTCACTCAGAAGGACAATGCAGATAGTGGAGTGCAGTTTATTACACTGGCGGGCCCAATGCAGAGTCTCCTCTTAGCCAAGGACACTGACCAGTTTTTCTGAAAACCTTATATACCCTAAGTGTACGTGCCCAAACCCACCTCCCCAAATTCCCTGAAACTAGTCTGAACAAAGGAAAAGAAAGATACTATCAAAGTTAACCCGTGATTCATATGTCTTAAGCCTAGGTAGTTAACAGTGGACAATTATCAATAGGCCTGTGGTCATACCCCAATAAGCATAATCGAATGTATGATTCTATTCGGTTACACAGATAATTAGGGTATTCTTTTAGGCAACGGAGGGCCCTGGGGCTCTTCCTTCCAGGGGCCTGGCTTTCCAGTTGGTGTGTTGTTTCCATAGATACTGGGCATATAGCTCAAAGTCCACAGTCTGGCCAAG
>NW_011494752.1:16084435-16090232 GCF_000754665.1 Bison bison bison
GATGATACCAGCAAGTCCTTGTAGCAGCAGTTGATTGTAGAGCTTCACCTCTGTTTCTTCTTTAAGATGATCTTGGCTTCACAGGGATCAGTGAGGTCCTTTTGTGTAGTCTGCTCGGCGTCCTCCGGGTCTCATGGTTTGCTCTCTTGACCCTCATGTGGAGGATCCAGGGAGTGACACCTGCAACTTTAACTGCAGTAGGGCTGCTTAGAACAACAGTATATGGACCCTTCCAATGTGGGGCCAAGGAGTCGTGTTTCCAGTCCTTGACCACACCTGATCCCCAGGCACAAATTCGTGAATCTGTTCCCCAAGGGGGAATGGCACCCTTTCTTGTAAAAACTTCGGTTCAGTTCAGTTCAGTTGCTCAGTCGTGTCCGACTCTTTGCGATCCCATGAATCGCAGCACGCCAGGCCTCCCTATCCATCACCATCTCCCGGAGATCGCTCAAACTCACATCCATTGAGTCTGTGATGCCATCCAGCCATCTCATCCTCTGTCATCCCCTTCTCCTCCTGCCCCCAATCCCTCCCAGCATCAGAGTCTTTTCCAATGAGTCAACTCTTCGAATGAGGTAGCCAAAGTACTGGAGTTTCAGCTTTAGCATCGTTCCTTCCAAAGAACACCCAGGGCTGATCGTGTTTAGAATGGACTGGTTGGATCTCCTTGCAGTCCAGGGGACTCTCAAGAGTCTTCTCCAACACCACAGTTCAAAAGCATCAATTCTTCGGCGCTCAGCTTTCTTCACAATCCAACTCTCGCATCCACACATGACCACAGGAAAAACCATAGCCTTGACTAGATGGACCTTTGTTGGCAAAGTAATGTCTCTGCTTTTCAATATGCATCTCCCCTTACCTGAGGCAAATTTGTTGACACCTGTTTTATTATGAGAGGGGGCCTCCCATACACAATTTTGTATGGAGAAGAACATTGGGACTGTGGGGTCATCCTGAGTCTGAGCAGAGCTGTCGGTGTTATAGCCATGCGTTCCGGGAAACAAACTCACTCAGAAGAACAATGCAGATAGTGGAGTGCAGTTTATTACCCTGGTGGGCCCAAGGCAGAGTCTGGTCTTAGCCAAGGACCCCGACCAGCATTTGTGAAAATCTTTTATACCCCATGTGTACGTGTCCAAACCCACCACCCCAATTTCCTTGAGACTTACATAAAACAAAGGAAGGGTAAATACAATCACAATAACCCCATCATTCAAGTGTTAGGTGTTCAAACAGTTAATAATCAATAAGCCTACGGTTACACCCTGATAGATACAGAAAGAATTTATGACCTGTCCAGAGGCAGGGGTGATTAGAGTATGTTTCCTCTTAGGCGATGAGTAACCTGGATGTGATCTTCAAGATTCCCCTGTCCAGAGGGGGTAGTTTCCATAGGCACTAAGCCCAGAGCCCTGAGTCCACTGGAGTGGTGGCCGAGCATGATCAGCATGAACAGGCCTAAGATGGGGTCCAGGCCCTATGAATTCCTTCTTCATTCCCCCCTCTTGATGCCCTTAGTTTCCATAACGAGCGATATTCATTGAGATATATTATACCTTAGTCCTTCGGCCACCCACATAAGAGAACGCCATCAACCTCTGGGTTACAAAATTCACAAGGCATTGTAAGAAGCAGGGCCCACAAAGCAGTGTGATTAAGATTACTATAACAACAGTTACAATAGTTTTCCACCAGTCTCCCTTCACCCAAGATAGGACCAAAGTCCAGAAAGGAATGTTTTCGTTTGACATTGCTTTTACCTGGTTTTTCATGTCATCTAAAGCAGTCGATACATTGCCAGATAAGTCAGGAACGTATACACAACATCCAACCTTAATTATAGCACAGGTCCTTCCTTGAGCAGCTGTGAGTATGTCCAAAGCCATTCTATTATGAATTACCACTTTTCTCATTTGGATTTGCTTTTCATTTAAGGCTTGGATGGCTTTTGTTCTATCTAGGAGGGCCTGTTTTGTGAAATTAGTGAAGGCCTCTACTTTAATCGTGATATCTGTTGTCCCTAGAGAGGGTACGAATAAGGCAGTAATATACTCATACCACTGAAACACGGATCTTGTCCACCTAGCATGTAAATAAGGTAGATTTACCGGGGCTTGTTGTAGGTTAGGCTTTTGTTACACTGGAATTTATATCAAATGTAACCCCATGACCCGTGTCTATTGACTGTAGGTCTTACACCAGGAGATCAAGGAGAGGTTATGATCGACAAGAGAGAGGAAAGTCTCTTTTTGTCATCCCAGAAAAGAGCAGAGTGGTTTAAAATGTCCTTGGCAGAGCGGTGACACCCACCAAGGAAGTCCATCCATCACTGACAGAGGCATAGCCCTACATACCCAGCAGTTAGAAGTGCTGTGGAAGTCTGTGTATGAACGTGCCCATGAGAGGAAAACATTGTCCTGAGTTGAACGGAAGTTAAATTCAAAATCATGTTGATGAGGCCAAGCAGCAGGAGTTGATTGTGCGGCTTCATCCTGAAGGGGCTGGTCCAGGATCTTTTTTTCCTTCTTCTTAAGGATGGTCTTAGTCTCTCGAGGGCCAGTGGGGTCGCTCTGTGCAGTCCACTCAGCGTTTTTTGGGTCTGCGTGATATGTTCTCTTCACCCTCGTATGATGGATCCAAGGGACAATACCTGCAACTTTAACTGCAGTAAGGATAGTTAGAATAACATAAGGGCCCTTTCACCAAGGGGCTAGCAAATCAAGTTTCCGAACTTTGACCCATACTTGGTCACCAGGCATAAACTCATGAATCTGTTCCCCAAGAGGGAACGGCACCGTTTCTTGTACAAACTTAGTTACCTAATTTATTACCTTACCCAGTTCCATCTGCTGTGAAATCCTATCCCCCATTACCTGAGGCAAATTTGTTGACACCTGTTTTATTATGGGAGGGGGCCTCCCATACACAATTTTGTACGGAGAAGAACCTTGGAACTGTGGGGTCATCCTGAGTCTGAGCAGAGCCGTCGGAAGCAAGTCCACCCAGGAGCAGTCAGTATCTATTATCCACTTGGAGAGTCTCTTTAATGGCCGGTTGGTTCATTCCACCATCTCAGAACTCTGGGCCTATATGCAGTGTGCAGTTTCCATTTGATGTTTATAGTTTTGTTTACTTGTTGTCCTAAATCAGCTACAAAAGCCGGGCCATTGTCTGATCCAATGCTGGTAGGAAGTCCAAATCTGGGAACTATTTCCCTAAGCAGGCACCGGGCTACTTCTGATGTTCTTTCAGTCCAGGTAGGAAAGCTTCTACCCATCCCGAAAACGTACATACCATGACCAGCAGGTAATGGTAGTGTCGATGAGGTTTCATTTCAGTGAAGTCCACTCCCAGGTGTTCAAAGGGCAGCGTGCCTTTCAGCTGAATACCCGGAGGTTTTTGTCTGAACACCAAGAGGCAGCATTAACCTGTGGGCAGGCAGCATGGCCTAGGTGGGTCGCGTGGTGTGTTTGGCTTACCAGAGTGTGTGCCAGCTCCTCCAGTACCAATAATTTGCCACTTGGCAATTCCCACCATCCCTTTTCAGTCTTGATGGCCCCTTCCGCTTTGGCTAACCTGACAGCCGTTGTCCTTGTTTTATGAGGCTAGTGCCATCAGTATACAGGACCCAACTAGGGTCTGGAACCTTGTGTCCTTCTTTCAAACAAACCTCAGAGACCTTACCTCCTCCTTGCAGATCTGTGCCTTCTTCTTCGACACCCGGTAACCTGCTTCCATCAGCAGCTGGAGCAGTGCTTTTTTCCCTTCCCAACATTTTTCCTTGGTCTCAGCAGCCAGCAGCAGGTCATCCCCGTATTGTAGGAGCCAACATCCATACTCTTCCAGATGGATGAGTTCAGGTCAGAAGCCAAGGCTTCCCCCAGAATGTCTGGGGAATTTTTAAACCCTTGTGGGGGAGTCCAGATGAGCTGTTGTTGGTGCCCCCGACTGGATCTTCCTGTCAGGTGAGTGCATGCTCCTCGGTTTTTGTCTCGTCACAACAAAGATTTAGAGTGACGGATATTAAAGTCCCCGGATATTAAAGCCCCCTCGGTGTGTCACAGTTCTCCGGTCTTGGACAGACCGTATTATAACTCTTAGACAAATCAGTGTTACAGCTCTATTTTATTTAGAAGATAGCAGAGAAATCCATCATCAAGGCTTGAGAGCATGTGAACCCAAAGACACAAAGAGAAGAGCACCCCAGCATGCGGGAGAGAGAGAGCTAGCTTTGGATCCTCTTTTTATATGTTTTTTTTTTTCCCCTGGGCCTGTCCTATGTAAATTGGGCCAGCCAGGAGTGTTGTTTGTTTTACCTGAGGGCCTCACTCCAGTCCTGGGGCCTTTCTTTGTTCTATTTTCACGGGCTTTTCTCTTCCTTATCTTTTAGCCACCGCCATTCTGGATTCCTTTTCCCTATTCTAACTACCTAACATTCCCATTCAAAGGCAAAGATGGGCTGTGATGCTGGGGCGAGGTGCATGCAGAAGAAAGCATCCTTGAGACCTAGGCAAGTATAAACTTTAGTCCTTGGCGGGAGGAGGCTAAGTAAGGTATAGGGGTTTGGAATAGTGGGGGGTAAAGTCACAGTAGCCTGGTTGACTAGCCTGAGATCTTGTACAGGCCTATAGTCCTGTCCTCCTTCCTTTTTGACTGGCAGGATCGGTGTATTCCAAGCCGATTGGCACTCTACTAGAGTGCCCGCTTGTTTTAATCTATAGATGTGGGCAGTATGCCGGCCCAAGCCTCTATCAGTAGCAGGTACTGGCGCTTTCTAACCGGAATGGTGCCTGGTTTGAGTTCTATTATCACTGGGGCTTGATGTTTAGCCAGCCTGGGGGGAGGGTGAGTTGTCTTCTGCCCAGACCTCAGGGAATAATTGAGTTAGCTCTCTCTCATGCTCTTCTGGCCCACCTGATTCTTCCTTCAGAGGCTCATGCAACCTCCAGTCATCTTGGGGGGTCTTGAGAGAGAGAGCAAATAAGTCATAGTGCCCATCTGGAAGGTGGGCCTCTCCTCGGGAGAAAGTCACTTGTGCTCCTAGTTTAGAGAGCAAGTCTCTTCCCAACAGGGGTACTGGGACCTCAGAATGTAGAGGAATTCATGAATCACTTGGTGCCCCGCCATCTGACATTTTCTGGGCTGGCAAAACGATTTAATCATCTCTTCTCCTGATACCCCAGCTACAGCGATAGTCTTTTTGGACAGTGGTGCCACAGGTTTTGTTACTACTGACAGTTCTGTTCCTGTATCCACCATGAAGTAACTGTTTGGTCCCCCACTTTTAAGGTTACCATGGGCTCTCGGGGACCTGATATCTCTGAGCCCTGGCAGCCCTATTTAATTTCCAAGCCAGCAAGCCCCACAGCTGCGGGAGCTTCCTCTTCTTTTCTTGGCCTAGGGCATTTATTCTTCCAGTGGCCAAAACATGGGCACCAGGCACAATGCTTTGGCTGTAATGGGGCCCCGGGTCCTCCGTTGGGACTGGTTGAAGAACTGTCCTGTCCCTGGGGCACAGGAGGTTTCCAGAGGGCCCGAGACAGACTTTCCCAGAGCAACAGCTAGCATTGCAAACCTCTTGTCTGTTCCCTCCGGCTCTCTGGCAGAGCGCAGTCTCTGCTTAATTCCAGTGTCTCCACTTCCCACCGAGTACTAAAGTTTATACTTGCCTAGAACTCAAGGATGCTTTCTTCTGCATACACCTCGCCCCAGCGTCACAGCCCATCTTTGCCTTTGAATGGGAATGTTAGGTAGTTAGAATAGGGAAAAGGAATCCAGAATGGCGGGATTGGAGCCT
>NW_011494752.1:16090403-16092193 GCF_000754665.1 Bison bison bison
TCTACGACCTCTGGGAGAGCTGGCGGAGGAGCAGCGGCTGCTGCAGGTACTTCCCCTGGCCCTGGATCAGGCATTAAGGCGGCGTCCGATCCTGGTGGAGCACTGGGCCGGTGGGCGAGTCGTCATCCAGTATCGGGAAGGGGCAGGTCATCCTTGTCCAAATCCTGCCAGATCCCAGAGGGAGAAGGGGGATCGGCGTGTCTTCACCTGCCGGTCAGCAAGGCCGAACCAGAACACCACATGGTCCAAGACTGTTTCTCCCTTAAAGTCCATTCTGCCTTGGTGGATTTGATCAGGTGCAGATGAAAACATAGATGGGTTAAATATCCCATGTCCCAGGCCGTCTCCGGAAAAGCCAGTTCATACTCACTTATGTATCCCCCTTCTTCTAGCCTGACAATTCCAAGGGGGTCAAGCATTTCACAGCAGACGGGACACCTCCTGGGGGAGGGCAGAATATGAACATACAAGAACCCATTTCCTATCCTAAAAATGCCCTGGCAATCGCTGGTAATAATTTTCCCTGAGACGGCGTGGACACACCTCCTTAAGGACCTTGGCAAATTCCCTTCCTAAGCCCTCACACGCTCATTGACCTGTGTACCAAGGAATCGCCGCCTGCCTATTCCAGGTCCTGTGGGTCCCCGCTAGTCCCTCCCAGGGAGGTGATCAGGCCCCCTCTTCCACCTGGGTTCCTCCTCACCTGAGCGCTCAGTTTCCCTGCTACCGTCCACTACCTGCTAACATGAAAGGTCCAGGCGTTGAGATGCAGAATCCTTCCAGAAGGGCAAGGCATCTGCCCCCCTCTAGAAGATTCAAGCTGCAAAGCCTCGGAGTAGTCCCAAATGGGACTTGTCTCCTCAAAGTGAGGAGTTACCGGCCCCTGCACCAAATGTTGTAGCCCCGCATTCCGGGAAACAAACTCACTCAGAAGGACAGTGCAGATAGTGGAGTGCAGTTTATTACACCAGTGGGCCCAACGCAGAGTCTCCTCTTAGCCAAGGACCCCGACCAGTTTTTGTGAAAACCTTATATACCCTAAGTGTACTTGCTCAAACCCACCTCCCCAAAGTCCTTGAAACTAGTCTGGACAAGATAAAAGAGAGGTACGATCAAAGTTAACCCATGATTCATGTGTCACAAGACTAGATAAACAGTGGATATTTATCAATAGGCCTGTGGTCATATTGTAGCCACACGTTCCGGGAAAGAAACTCACTCAGAAGGTCAATGTAGATAGTGGAGTGCAGTTTATTGCACCGGCGGGCCCAATGCAGAGTCTCTTCTTAGCCAAGGACCCTGACCAGTTTTTCTAAAAACCTTATATACCCTAAGTGTACGTGCCCAAACCCACCTCCCTAAATTCCCTGAAACTAGTCTGAACAAAGGAAAAGAAAGATACTATCGAAGTTAGTATTCGATACTAACATGAATAACCCGTGATTCATATGCCTTAAGCCTAGGTAGTTAACAGTGGACAATTATCAATAGGCCTGTGGTCATACCCCAATAAGCATAATAGAATTTATGATCCTATTTGGTTACACAGATAATTAGGGTATTCTTTTAGGCAACAGAGAGTCTAGGTACGAGCCCTGGGGCTCTTCCATCCAGGGGGCCTGGCTTTCCAGTTGGTGTGTCCTTTCCATAGATACTGGGCATCTAACTCAAAGTCCACAGTCTGGCCCAAGATGGAGTCCTGCTTTCAAGATGGAGCCTGTTCTGTCTGCTTCCTCCTTCATTCCCCCCTCTTGATGCTCTAACTCATAGTATGAGCATCATTCATAGGG
>NW_011494752.1:16092653-16093393 GCF_000754665.1 Bison bison bison
CACAGGGATCAGTGAGGTCCTTTTGTGTAGTCTGCTCGGTGTCCTCCGGGTCTCATGGTTTGCTCTCTTCACCCTCATGTGGAGGATCCAGGGAGTGACACCTGCAACCTTAACTGCAGTAGGGCTGCTTAGAACAACAGTATATGGACCCTTCCAATGTGGGGCCAAGGAGTCGTGTTTCCAGTCCTTGACCACACCTGATCCCCAGGCACAAATTCGTGAATCTGTTCCCCATGGGGGAATGGCACCCTTTCTTGTACAAACTTAGTTACCTGATTTATTACCTTACCCAGTTGTTCCATCTGCTGTGAAATCTCATCTTCCCTATATGTGGCAAATTTGTTGACACCTGTTTTATTATGGGAGGGGGCCTCCCATACACAATTTTGTACGGAGAAGAGCCTTGGGACTGTGGGGTCATCCTGAGTCTGAGCAGAGCCGTTGGAAACAAGTCCACCCACGAACAGTCAGTCTCTAAGATCCACTTGGAAAGTGTCTCTTTAAGTGTCTGGTTGGTTCCTTCCACCATCCCAGAACTCTGGGGCCTATATGCTGTATGTAATTTCCACTTGATGTTTAAAGTTTTGCTTCCTTGTTATACTAAATCAGCTATGAAAGCCGGGCCATTATCCGATCCAATGCTGGTAGGAAATCCAAATCTGGGAACTATCTCCCTAAGCAGGCACCAGGCTACTTTTGATGCTCTTTCAGTCCAGGTAGGAAAAGCTTCTACCCATCCC
>NW_011494752.1:16093493-16093809 GCF_000754665.1 Bison bison bison
CATTCAACTTTAATTATAGCACAGGTCCCTCTTTGTACTGAAACTACGGTTAGTCTCAAGATGATACCAGCAAGTCCTTGTAGCAGCAGTTGATTGTAGAGCTTCACCTCTGTTTCTTCTTTAAGATGATCTTGGCTTCACAGGGATCAGTGAGGTCCTTTTGTGTAGTCTGCTCGGTGTCCTCCGGGTCTCATGGTTTGCTCTCTTCACCCTCATGTGGAGGATCCAGGGAGTGACACCTGCAACCTTAACTGCAGTAGGGCTGCTTAGAACAACAGTATATGGACCCTTCCAATGTGGGGCCAAGGAGTCGTGT
>NW_011494753.1:0-848 GCF_000754665.1 Bison bison bison
TTAAAGGGTAAAAAAAAAAAAACCCCAAAACAAACCCCATACTTCCACCTAGGACAGGATGCTCAGCATCCCTAATCATTACAGGAGGAATGCCAATCAAAATGACAATGAGAAATCAAATCCCACCAGTCAGAATGGCCGTACTCACGTCTACAAACAATAAATGCAGGAGTGAGTTTGGAGTAAGAGGAAGCCTCCTACACTGTTGGTGGAATGTGCGTTACCAACAACCACAATAAAGGACAATGTCTGCTGAATAAAAGCTATAAAGACACTAAGCCTAGGATCTGACATTATCATAGCTGGGCTTCTATTATCCTACTTGAAGTGTAGAAAATTCTATTTTCATATATGAAATATTCAGCTGCATTTTCAATTATGATGTATAGAAAATTCTATTTTCATATATAAAATTTGTACCTAACTTTTCATTTATTAAATATATAAAATTCTCTTTCACATATGAAATATGCACCTATATTTACATCTGTGAACTATAGAAAATTCTTTCATATATAAAATGTGTACATGTATTTTCATCTGTGAAATACAGAAAATTCTCTTTTGATATATGAAATACATACATACATTTTTCTCTGAAATGTGAAAAAATGTTTTCATTTATGAAATATGCATCTATATTTTCATCTATGAAATATAGAAAATTCTATTTCTATGTATGACACACACCCATATTTTCATATGAGAAATATGGAAAAATTTATGTTCATGTATGAATATGCACCCATGTCATATACGAAATATCAAAAATTCTATTTTCATATGAAATACATACCCATAGCTTCATATAAGAAATACCAAAAATTCTATTCTCATATATGAAATAT
>NW_011494753.1:4058-6634 GCF_000754665.1 Bison bison bison
GCTTACCTGCCAGGCCCGTCTGAACATGGGATTTCCCAGGCAAGAACATTGGAGTGGGTTGCCATTCCCCTCTTCAGGGGATCTTCCTGACCCAGGGATCAAACCTGGGTCTCCTTCATTTCAGGCAGATTCTTTACCATCTGAGCCACCAGGGAAGCCTGAACTGTGCTTACTGGCGCCTCCAATTCACAAGGCCTTGGGGCCGTTAATGACAGTTACCCTCAGGAAAAGTCCTAGGGAGAATACTCCAGAAACAAATTACAAATACAACCCACTATCAAAGAGTTAACTGCAACAGGTATATTTTCTTTGCAACCATGAAAGAGGGGGAAAAAAAGAAAAAGAAAAAACCATACCTTCACAGGACACGATGCTCAGCATCCCGAATTATTACAGGAGGAATGCCAATCAAAACAACAACAAGAAATCAAATTACACCAGTTAGAATGACCACCCTCACAAGTCTACAAACAGTAAAGGGGGGAGAGGGCCAGGAGGAGAGGGAACTCCCTACACGGTTGGTGGGAAGGGACACTGGCAACAGCCACTGGAAAAGACAGTCTTCACATGCCAAAAAAAAAAACTCTCAAGGGAACTATGCCTAGGATCTGACATTCCCACACCTGGGCCTGGTATCCTGATAAAACCATCATTCAAAATGACATACACACCCCAACGTTCACTGAAGCACTACTTACAAAAGCCGAGACAAACACCTGACCAAAATGCCCACTGACAGGTCAAAGCTGTAAGGAGACGTGCGGTACCTACAGGCATGTGGAACCTTGCTCACCCTTCTGCAGTAAATTCTATAGTAAAAGAATCTAGAGAAGAACAGACATCCCGTATGCATATGTCAATACTGAATCAAGTGTTGTACACTGACAGTAAGCACAAAACTACAAATTGACCATACTCCAACGTGGGATCGGCATGAGGAAAAGAAAAGGAAAAAAAAATCAGTGCCTAGTTTATTCCTTGCAACCTCCCTCTCTTTGGCTGCTATCCCATCCCTGGAGCCTGAGCAGGCTGTGTCTCATATCTGAACTGGGATGGGGTCAAGAAAGCTAGGTGAAGACAACCAAAATTTTAAAAGAGATGGGTCACCCTGCGATTTTGGCCCCACTATATACCACAGCCAAGACAGTGAATAAAATTACTTGCAGAAGAACAGATGAATGGATACAGACAATGGGGTACATACATAATACAATATTTCTCAATAAGAAAGAAGTAGGAAATAAAGCCATGTTCAGCCAAGGGAAAGAAAGTAAAGATGATCATTCCAAGTGAATTAAGGCAGACGGGGAGAGACAAGTATCATATGATGTCACTCCTAGGTGGAATCTAAAGATGCATAAAAATGAATTTCTTACCTGGAGACACTGCCTCACAGACTTAGAAATTTCCAGTCACCAAGATATAAAGATGTGGGGCATGGAGAAATGAGCAACTTCAGACTAATATATGCCCAATACTGTTTATAAAATAAATGACCAGGACCCACTGTATAACACAAGGAACCTTACTCCACACTCTGTAATAACCTATATGAAAAAATATATATATACACATTTATGTGTTAGATATATACACATTTGAAACAAGTTGTGGTACAAGGAAAAGGAACAAAAAACACTCACAAGATAGTAATTCAGCTACATACTCCAGTTCAAATGGTGGAAAAAAACAGAAATAACAAAAAAGAAATGCTGACTCTGATCAGAGACATCGATGTAAAGAACAGACTTTTGGACTCATTTGGGAGAAAGGTGAGGGTGGGATGATTTGAGAGAGAGAATAGCAATGAAACATGTATATTACCGTATATAAAATAGATGACCAGAGCAAATTCAATGAAGCAGGGCACCCAAAGCTGGCACTCTGGGACAACTCAGAGGGATAGGATGGGGAGGGAGGTGAGGAGTGTTCAGGATGTGGGGGACACATGTATACCTGTGCCAATTCATGTTGATGTATGGCAAAAACCATGACAATATTGTAAAGTACTTATTCTCCAACTAAAATGAAATTAATTTAAAAAAATAAAAATTTTTAAAAAGAAAAAAAAAAGACTTTAAGTAGGACAGGGTCAAAAAAAAAAAAAAGGCTGGTGTCACATCCCTGGAGCCTGATTGGCTTGGGTCCCAAGGCTGGAGTGTCCTGGGGCTGAGAGAGCTGGGAGCATGTGGCAGGCTGTGTGCCTCCACAATGGATCTGGAGTGCCTGTGGTCCTCCAGATGCAGGCGGGATAATTTAAGGGATTGGAATTAACATATACACATTAATGTACATCAAATAGATGATCAACAAGTACCTATTGAATAGCATAGGGAAGTTTATTGAACACACTCTAATCACCTATATGAAAAAAGAATCCAGATAAGAATAGATTAATATTATGTATTAATATTAACTGTGGAAAATTCTGAAAGAGATGGGAATACCAGACCACCTGACCTGCCTCTTGAGAAATCTGTATGCAGGTCAGGAAGCAACAGTTAGAACTGGACATGGAACAACAGACTGGTTCCAAATAAGAAAAGGAGTACGTCAAGGCTGTATATTGTCACCCT
>NW_011494753.1:6734-6899 GCF_000754665.1 Bison bison bison
ACTAAGATCATAACATCTGGTCCCATCACTTCATGGCAAATAGATGGGGAAACAATGGAAACAGTGGTTGACTTTATTTTTGGGGGGTTCCAAAATCACTGCAGATGGTGATTGCAGCCATGAAATTAAAAGACGCTTACTCCTTGGAAGGAAAGTTATGACCAA